>NC_138206.1:71215266-71640266 GCF_964194415.1 Vipera berus
GATTCCCAGCATGGATTAATTCTAGCATATTTGTTTTGGTTTCAGTATCAGAGTTCTCAAAAAAGAAGGTGCTTGTAATATATTGGGATTTTTACTTGAACTGTTTCACGTGTCTGTTTGAATGCTGCTTAAAGGTTGCTCAATTGGTGTGTCTGTGTAATGGTCACTGACTAAGCCAGACTTCTTGTCTCCAAGAAGATCATTGGTAGATTTGGGGCGGGAATGAGTTCCTTTAAAGCTATTGGCCACCACCTAGTGGCCAACCGTATAAGTAGCTGTGCAGCAGCCACTGTTTCAGTTCTGTTCTGCTTGATTCAAATAAAGCATGTTCCTGTTTGCAACCTTCCTTCTCGTTTATTGCCTGCAAAGAACACTACACAACACTGGTGACGAAGGTGGGATGCTGCTTCTTCATAAGAGCCTGAAGTCACTAGGGGGTGGGACCAGCACAGCGCCTGGTAGGGACAGCGTTCCCCCCTCAGTCTGCCTAGCAAGCCACGCTGGAGACCAACCCACCCTGAGGACCAGTCCCAGGGCCGCAAAGACTTCTCACCATGTCGAAGGTCGGAAAGCTCAAAGAATTTGATGTCACGCACCCGGAGAGATGGTTGTCCTACATTTCGAGGGTGGAGAACTACCTCCGAGCAAATCAAGTCACCGAAGATGGCCTGAAGGCCGCAACACTCCTCTGTGTGTGCGGGCCTGCAATTTTCGACATTGCAGAGAACTTGGTCGCACCAGCACAGCTGGAATCCGTTACTTACGTGGACCTGAAGAAACGGCTCGGTGACAATTTTCAACCGAAGCTGTCGGTGATAGCATGGAGGCATGCTTTCAAACAGTGAGAACAACAACCCGGCAAGACGGCCACAGAGTTCATTGCAGCGTTGAGGCAGGCATCTTGTCTTTGTCAGTTCACAGACTTGGAAGAAAGATTTCGAGATTGTCTTATCTGTGGACTCAGGCGTAGAGAGCTCCAACAAAAACTTTTCGCGAAGGAGACTCTCTCGCTCCAAGAAGCATTGAAAGGGGTCATGGTGGACGAAGCTGCTGGCGGGGCCGTGAAGGTGTTGCGGCCCACCAAAAGCACACCACACAAAGAAGCCATCCACCACGAGGACACCAAGCAATGAGAAGGTGTCGACTCTGACCATGAAGTTGACAAGATTCAACAACACCAAAACAAGGAGAAGAGACCCCCTTACAAGGCAGTTCCCTTCCTTCAATGTTTGGGCTGTGGCGGCCACCACCAACAAGCAGACTGCAGATTCAGGACAGCCACATGTCAGGCCTGTGGAAAGTCTGGCCACATTACAGCCATCTGTAGAGGTCACCAGAAGGACCACCAACCAGACGAGCCATTCAGGAGAGGTACCAGGGCCCCGGGGCCACATAGAGTAGAGTTTTGCTCCAGCCGCAGGAGTGTCTGCTGCATGGGAGCTTGCCACCCCCTTAAACAAAAACTTCAACTACACGTTGAGCTGCAAGGTGTTCCTTGCAGGATGGAACTGGACACTGGTTTATCTGTATCCATTATTTCCCTTGAGACTTTCTGGTTCATGTGCAGCCACAGCAAGAGATGGGCCAAGCTTTGGCTGTCTGATATTCTTCTAACTGACTTCCAGAATTCCCGAGTAGCCATTAAGGGCAAGGCCATTTTGGCCATAAGATTCAAGGGGTTTTCAGGGGCCCTAAATGTCATTGTGGTGGAGGGCCAGAGAATAAGCTTTATTGGGCTTTATTGGTTTGATGCACTGGGCATTCAAGTAACCAGAATCCACCATACACAAGCAGCGAACTTGGCATCAGTATGCGAGGAATTTGCAGATGTTTTTGACACAAGCCTGGGAGAGTACAAGGGCCCTCCAATAGCCTTTAAGCTTGATCCTTCCATAGCACCAATTAGGATTAAGCCCAGTTGTGTGCCTTTTGCACTAAAACACAAAATAGATGCAGAGCTGGACAAGCTAGTCAGTCAGGGGGTACTAAAGGCCACAGATGGAGAGTGGGAAACTCCCATTGTTATGCCACTTTAGGCCAATGGAGAGATCAGGATTTGCACTGATTACAAGTGCATCATTAACCGGACACTGCAGCAGCACGTGTACACGGTGCCAGTTGTTAGCCAAATTTTGGCATTGCTGCAAGGGGGTACCATGTTTGCTAAGTTAGATTTGGCACAGGCCTATCAGCAGTTACCAGTGGATGAGGCCACAGTGGCCACACAAACAATTGTGACACATGGGGGGCTTTTAGGGTCAAGCGCCTCCAATTAGGGGTTAGCGTAGCCCCAGGGATCTTCCAGGGAGTCATGGAGCATACACTCAAGGGTATTCTGGGGGGGTTTCTGCCCCTATTTTGATGATGTACTCATCACCGGAGAGTCCACTGAGGTCCTGGCAAGGCAGCTCAAAGCTGTCCTTCAGCAGTTCCACACAGTGGGACTTAAGCTGAAGAAGGACAGGTGTAAAATTGGGATCCCTTCCACAGAATTCCTGGGGTTCCGTATTGAAGGCATCCATCCTGCAGAGTCCAAGCTGAAGGCAATTCAGCTGGCACCAAGCCCCAGATCTAAAGGAGAGTTCCAGGCATTCCTGGGTCTCCTGAATTTTTACCATGCATTCCTTCCTAACAAGGCCGCAGTGGCAGAGCCGTTACACTGGCTCTTAGATGAGAACACCCCGTGGAAGTGGACCAAGGTCCAGGAAAACAGTTTTAAGGCAGTAAAATCACTACTGTCCTCCAATTCAGTGCTCACACACTTTAATGAAAACTTGCCAGTTTGTATTGCGTGTGACGCATCCCCTTATGGGGTTGGGGCTGTACTAAGCCATTTGTCAGATGATGGGACTCAGTTCCCTATTGCTTACTATTCAAGGACCTTGTCTTCGGCTGAGCGCAATTATGCTCAGATTGACAAAGAAGCTTTGGCCATTGTGGCCGGGGCTAAAAAATTCCATGATTATTTGTACGGCTGCAAATTCATAGTCTTCACTGACCACAAGCCATTGCTGGGGTTATTTACCACAGACAGGCAGATGCCTCAAATACTTTCCCCCAAAATGTTAAGGTGGTCCATTTTTATGTCAGCCTACAGCTTTTTTTTAAATCCCATTTATATCCCGCCCATCTCCGAAGACTCAGGGCAGCTTACAATCTAAGAAGCACAAATCAATGTGCTTAGCAATAGCCTTTACAAACCCAGCAAAGACATGGGCCACGCAGACGGCCTTAGCTGGTTGCCATTGCCACAAGTAGAGCCAGATCTGGCTCCAGCCACTCACATCTTGTCAATCCAAGATTTGCCTGAACTTTCCCTCCATGCTGGGGATGTAGCTGTGAAAACAGCCACAGACTGTGGTTCTGGATGGGATGGGGTGAGTCGTTTGCCGACATATTGATCAGTTGTGATGGCGTTTTGCTGAACAGTCACTAAACAAGGATTTTCCAGAGGGTCCACAACAAGAGCCAGCAGCAGTCTAACAGAGCAGTTCACATGCTCTGAGGACTCTTTCAGACATTACAATGGGGAGGTGGCCGTAGATGGATACAGTCTGGAAATGCAACTTGGGTCTCCAGATGGAGGACAACCCAAACTGTACAACAGCTCCACTGACCCCGCTACCTCACTGGACTTTGGTTTGGGCCAACCAGGAAAGGCCAGCCAAAGGAACTTGAGTCAATCCAACTCATGTGAACCCAAGAGTCCTGGTCTATCCAGTCCGGCAGGCAAGCAGGTAGACCGGGAGTTGCCCGGAAACCCCAGGTGTTCTGAACGGTCGCGTAGACCACCAAAATATCTTCAAGATTATGTTATTAAATAATGTGTGTACATTCTACAGGGGAGGGGTATAATGTATTGGGTTTTTTACTTGTACTGCTTCATGTGTCTGTTTAAATCCTGCTTAAAGGTTGCTCAGTGGTGTGTCTGTGTAATGGTCACTAACTAAGCCAGATTTGTTGTCTCCAAGAAAATCATTGGTAGATTTGGAGCAGGAATGAGTTCCTTTAAACCTATTGGCCGCCGCCTAGTGGCCAGCCATATAAGTAACTGCGCAACAGCCACTGTTCCAGTTCTGTTCTGCTTGACTCAAATTATGCATGTTCCTGTTTGCAACCTTCCGTCTCGTTTATTGCCTGCAAAGAACCGGCTATACAACAGTGCTATTGTCTTCTGTTTTTGGAACAGTACTATGAAATGCAAGTGTGGATGTGGGTATAGTTTTTTTTCAACTCTATTTATACACAAAGAGAGGAAGTGTGAGAGAGGGATTTTATTCTTTTGTGTCAGCTCATCTTCTGGTGATTTCATGATATGGCCGTAGCAACAGTACAGAAGTAGGTTTCCAGTGCCTTCTTTCAAGATATTTTCAATTTCCCATCTTCCCCAGAAGTGCCAATAATGGCAGGAATACGAGTGTATTCATGTTAATATCTTTAGTGCTCAATGCTCTGTACAATTTCTGCTTTTTTCTTTCACTGGTATTCTGTCCATTCCTTTTTGGAAGAATAAATTAAAATAAATAAAGAGCAGCAGAGTCCCCTTCTTCAAGAAAGGAAAAAGAAGATCCTAATAATTACCAGTTAATAAGCATAACACTTATCCCTGGAAATGTGTTAAAGCAGGCAACAGAGCAGACCATTTCTAAGTATCTTGAAGACAATGTGATGATTGCAAAGAGTTAACAGGGCTTTATCAAACATAGATCAAGTGAGATTAATCTTGTCTTCTTGTTTGACTGGGTAACTGCTTCAGTGAACAAGGGAAATGCAGGGATATCTATAAATTTCAGCAAAGCTTTCATAAGTCTCCATCTGATATGTTAATTGTCAGATTGTTAAAGTATGGGGTGGATGACACCAGGGTTGGTAGGTTCACAACTGGCTGGCTAATTACATGTATAGAACCAGATGTGATATACTGTGTTAAACTGGAAAGCAATAACCAGTACAGGAATCTGTCTTGAAGCCAATATTAGTCCACATATTTATTAATTACCTGAGTGATGAGACTGATGAGTTCTGGACATCCCATTTCCAGAAGGCTAATGCCAGGTTAGAGAGGGTTCAGAATCAGAATAGAGCTGGAAAGGACCTTGGAGGCCTTCTAGTCCAACACCCTGCTCAAGCAGGAGAACCTATACCATTTCAGACAAGTGATTGTCTAGTCTCTTCTTAAAAACCTCCAATGATGAAGCACCCACAACTTCTAAAGGCAAGTTGTTCCACTGGTTAATTGTCCTCACTGTTAGGAAGTTTCTCCTTAATTCCAGGTTGTTTCTTTCCTTGATTAGTTTCCATCCATTATTTCTTGTCTTCTGGTGCTTTGGAAAATAAGTGGCATCCCCTCAAATACTGGAATATTGCTATCATGTCACCTCTAGTCCTTCTTTTCTCTAGACTGGCCATACCGAATTCCTGCAAACATTCTTCATATATTTTGGTCTCAAGGCCCTTAATCATCTTAATTGCTCTTCTTTGCATTTTTCCCAAATCTCAACATCTTTTTTGTAATATGGTGGCCAAAACTGGATGCAGTATTCCAGGTGTGGTTGTATTAAGGATTTATAGAGCAATACTAATACTTCACATAATTTTGATGCCTCTGTTTATACAAGCAAGGATTGTATTAGCTTTTTTGGCTGCTGTTGCACACTCCTGGTTCATGTTTAAGTGATTGTCCTCTAGAACTCCAATGTCCCTCTCACAGTTACTGTTTTTGAGCCAGGTCTCACCTAATCTGCACTTGTACCTTTGGTTTTTCCTGCCCAGGCCTAAAACCTTGATTTTCTACACATTAAATTTCATCATGTTGTTGGATAGGGCCCATTGTTGAACACTATTAAGATCTTTTTGGATCCTGAGCTTGTCTTCTGGGATGTTGGCTGGTCTACTAATATAGTCACTTTGTCGAAGAATGTAATAAGATATGTTTGGCATGATCTGTTTTTAACAAACCCATGCTGGCTACTAGTTATAAGTTTATTTGTTTCTAGATGTTCAGAAATCTGGTTTTTTATTATTTTTCCAGTATCTTCCCAGGTATTGATATTAGTCTGATTGATCTGTAGTTTCCTGGCTGTTTTCCCCCCCCCACTTTTTTGAAGATGGGAACCACATCAGCTCTTTCCCAATCCTCCAGGATTTTTGAAAGATATGGTACAATGGTTCTGAGATAACATCTGCCAGTTCCTTCAGAACTCTGGGATGTAATCTGTCAGGTCCTGGTGATTTATATTCGTCAAGATCAGACAGGTGTTCTCTTACCATTTTCTTGCTTATTTTAATTTTTATTTCAAGTCTGTCTTTTACAGTTATGTTTTTGGTAGGTTGGGCCACAGATTTTTTGTGTGTAAAAACTGATGGAAAGTATGAATTAAACAGCTCTGCTTTCTCTCTATTGCCTGTTACTTCCTTGCCATCTTCTCTCTTTAGTGGACTGACTGTTTCCTTGACTTTTTTCTTGTTATTTATATGTTGAAAAACTTTTTTATTATCCTTGACTTTTGTTCCAAGTCTTTGTTCATTCTGAGCCTTTGCTTTCCTGACTTCATCTTTGCAGATTCAGGCTAACTGCTGATATTCTGCCCTAATTATGTGTCCCTCATTCCATTTTTTTGTACTTACATCTTTCAGTTTATCAGAGAGATCTTTGTGCAACCATGCTGGTTTCATACTGGATTTCTTGTTTTTCTTTTTAAGTGGTTGACTGGACTTTTATGGTCATATTTTTCAGAGTTTCCCATGTAACTTGAGTTGTTTTCCACTTTAGGATTTTTATCCATGAAATTTTGCTTAGGCTTTCTCTGAGTTTGTTAAAATCAGCTCTTTTAAAGTTTAAGATACTGGTTGGGTTGTATTCTATTGCTTGTGTTTGCATTATTTTAATTCCAATATTAGTGGTCACTCTTGCCCAAGGTTACGGCAACTTCAACTCCCTCTATCACTACTTCTCTATTAGTAAGAATTAGGTCCAGTATAGTTTTTCCTCTAATTCTCTCCTCTACCTTTTGGATGACAATATTGTCAGCTAACTTGGTTAGAAAACTGTTCAATCTTCCACTTGCTGCAGAGTTTGTCTCCCAATTGATATCAGGGTAGTAAAAGTCTCCCATTACTACTATAGTATGTTTCCTACATGCTTTTGTTAATTGATTAGCAAAGAGTATCTATTTCTTCTGCTTGGTTGGGTGTCCTGTATTATATGCCTATAGCAATGCCATTCTTTTTTCCTTTTGTATTGACCCATATAGATTCTAGGAGGTTTTCATCCTCGCTTTTCTGTATTTCTATAGAGATGTAGTGATCTTTTATATATAATACAATCCATCTCCTCTTTTGTTAGGTTTATTTCTTTTGAATAGTTTGTATCCTTCCATAACTCTCTACTTCATTGTTTTTCTTTTTTATTTCTTCTTTCTCTTTACTCCCTTCTTATGTGATTGGTTATCTAGTGGTTTTTGCTTGGAATTATGTTCTAAAGGTTATGAAGATTGGGGGCCCTCCCCCCTCAATTTTAGTTTAAAGCCCTTTTGATTATATGAGCCATTCATTTTCTGAATACTGTATATTCTTTCCAGTTCTTCTGAGGTGCACTCCATCCCTTGCCAGTAGCCCTTCATGTAGGCTTCCTAGACCCTTCATGGTCTAGGAAGCCTAAGTTCTGTTGACCAATTTTCAAGCCAGTGGTTCATTTATGAAATTCTTTTCTCCCTCATTGGATGTTGGCCTTTTGTTGGAAGTATAGGTGAAAATGCCACTTGTGCTCCTAATTCTTTAACTTTCTTCTCTAGCTGTTCATAATCTCATTGTTTTCAGATTCATTGTGTCATTGGTCCCCACATGTAGGAGAAGAAAGGGGTAGTAATCCATGGGGTTGATTATTTTAGTAAGGTACTCAGTTACATATATGAATGTTGCTCCAGGAAGACAATATACCTCCATATTTTGACTGCCTGGTCTGCAGGGTATAGTTTCTGTTCCCCTAAAAATTGAATCTCCTGTCACCAATATTCAGCTTTTTTTTCTTAGGGAAATCTGAGGTATTTTTCTTCCTGTCACA
Source organism: Vipera berus (assembly GCF_964194415.1). NCBI lineage: Eukaryota > Metazoa > Chordata > Lepidosauria > Squamata > Viperidae > Vipera > Vipera berus. The sequence goes on from NC_138206.1 coordinate 71,223,329, forward strand.
GGATTGCTGGGTTGTCCCTTCTTTTTTAGAAACTATTGATGAATGCTCTTTTGTGGGTGTCTGCACATTTTCTTCCAGGAGCAGGCTATGAAAACAATTGTTCAGTTCCAGAGGGGCTTCATTGGAGTGGGCTAGGGTAGATAGTAGGGGCTTTGCTCTTGGTAACATATTTTCATTAGTCTTGCTCTTTAGGTACATATGTAGAGTTGTTTTTACAGAACTTATTTGTTTCCTATTGTGTTCAGTTTGGGTGTATTGGTTTTCTTCTTTATGTTCATATATAGGGTCATTTTTAAGAAGCTGTTTGCTCCCTATTGTGTTTTATTTTGGTGTAATCTGTTTAGGCTGGAATTTCTCACTTTTATCACTGAGTTTCAAAGTGGCTAGAATTGCATTTAGACTCTTTACTTTTTCTTCTAGTAATTCAAGTAGTTTACATTTGATATACATTCACAGTTTGGGTGTTCTGTGGGCATAAACTGAAACATATGATACACTTTGCAAGTCACTATGACTTCTTTTGTTTTTTTGTTAAAAAAATTAAAATTTCTAAACATTAAATATTTTCCCTGTTGCGAAGTGTCAGTTTACAATAGTTACAAGAGTTCTTGGCCTTTTGTTCTCTGTCTTGAATAATTCATCACTGTCTTCTCTTTTTTTTTATTGAAAAGTTTTACAATTTTTAAATACAATGAACTCCCTCCTCCCCTTATTCAACCTTATTCAAGGAGCCCAACTGACTCGTCCTAACATCGGATGCCAGCTTGTTTGGCTGGGGAGCACACCTGCAATTCCAGTTGGCCCAGGGTTACTGGTCCTGGTCATATCTGAAGAGCAACATAAACTGGTTGGAGCTCAGAGCTATACATCTGGCTCTACGCCACTTTTGTCACACAGTGGCAAGGCATCACATTCTAGTCCCCATGGACAATGTGGCGGTGAAAGCCCTTATCAACAGGCAAGGGGGTACCCACTCCACATCCCTCATGGCCGACGCTCAATTATTAGGAACCTGGCCAGAGACCAACCTCTCCTTCCTCAAGGTGGAGCACATCTCAGGAGAGACAAATCGTCAAACAGATTTCTTGAGCAGGGCAACAGTGGACCACTCTGAATGGTGCCTGCACCCGGATCTCCTCAGGGAGATATTGGAGAGGTTTGGTCATCCAGCGCTGGACTTGTTTGCTACCCCGGCGACTTCCCAGCTCCCAAGATTCCTCTCCTGGTTCCTGTCTCCAGGGGTGGAAAGGGTAGATCCCCTCTGCAGCCCATGGCCCAGAGAGCTCTTGTCTGCATTCTCTCCTCTCCCTCTGATACAGGCAGTTATCCAGAAGATACTGCAGGAACAGGCAGAGGTGATACTCATTGCTCCTCACTGGCCAAGACGGCCATGGTATGCCGACCTCGTAGGTCTCTCGATCTCTCCTCCATGGAGGATACCCCAAGATTGGATCTCCCTCAGCCAGGGGGTTCTACAACATTCAGAGCCTCAGTGGCTCCAGCTAACTGCCTGGCATTTGAAAGGAGACTCCTAACAAAAGAGATCTACTCATCAGATGTGATTACCATGATTCAGGCTTCAAAAAGGCCTGCAACTAATAGAATTTATGATTCCACATGGAAGAATTTCTTTAACTGGTGCAGGAGACAACAATTAGATCCAGCTACAATTCCTATTCCTGGAATTTTGGATTATTTACTGGAGGGACTTCAGAAGGGCTTAGCACCCAACACAATCCGCAGACAAGTTGCTGCCCTGTCCACCGTGCTCACATATGGCACCTCAGAACCTTTGGCTCAACACCCCATGGTTCCTTTATCAAGGGAGCAATCAACAGCAAACCACCTGTGATTCACAGATATCCCTCTTGGGACCTGTCCAAGGTCTTACAGGTTCTCACTTCACCTCCATTTGAGCCCATCAGAACCTCCATTCTACAGTTCTTAACACTCAAGGTCGCTTTCCTAGTAGCCGTCACATCAGCTGGGTGCATCTCGGAATTGGCAGCACTCTCGATTAGAGATGACATGTATTTTTCATAACAACAGGGTGGTCGTACACTTAGATGCCTCCTTTGTCCCCAAAATCAACTCATTGTTTCACAGGGGGCAGGAGATTGTGCTGCCAGATTTTTGTCCTGAGCCGTCCCACGATTTGGAACATAAATGGCATGTTTTCGTTGGACGTTCGTAGAGCCTTGCATCACTATAGTTAAGTGAACTGCCTCTTTTCGCAAATCTGAAGCTCTATTCATTTCATTCCAGCCCTCTTCAATGGGTCAGAAGGTGACTGCCTCTACTATCGGCAGATGGATTAGGGCTTGCATAGCAGGGCGTACCAGACACACTCCTTGCCAGTTCCAAGATGAATCACCGCACACTAGACTTGCAGTGCGGCAACTTCAGTGGTGTGGGGGGACACAGGCGTCCATCGAAGAGATGACCATCATGGCCGTCCCGTTTCCCCATTTGTGAGGCATTATAAGTTAGATAAGTTCGCCTCAGCAGATGCTTCATTTGGCATGAGAGTTCTCCAAAGCGTAGTAACAGATAGTGGCCCAGACTTCTTCCTGCCCATAGGGACAGTGAAGCTTTGGTATGTCCCATCTGTGGATTCTCCATTGGTCATGCTGAAGAAAGGCCATTGTCTTACCTGAATGCCTTTTCTCAGCATGACGACGGAGAATCCACTCCCCCCCTAGGGTCCATCCAGTCCTGTGTCAGGGGAATTTGAGCCACCACCTTGAAAAATCATTAATTGCTGCGCCTTCATCATGACTGGGGATGCCTAGCCATAGGAAGAAAGGTGTGGCAAATGTTGATTGACTTAGTCTCTAGGGCAGAAAGACAAGATCAACCCATCTGTGGATCCTCCATTGTCATGCTGAGAAAAGGTGTTCAGGTAAGACAATGCCCCTTCTCATCCACTGCTGGTCCACCATGCTGCTCTTAGTAGCTGCTCTGGGTGCTCACTCCTCTGCCACCTAGCTCTGCACTGTTGCTGCTCAAGATCTACTGTGCTGCTCACATCCACTGGTCTGCTGTCACCCAGCTCCATTTCATTGCTGTTGAGTGGCTCACTGCACTGCCTCCACTCAGATGGCAGGCTAGGTCACTGGGCTATCTCTCCTTCTCTTAGATGAGCTTCCAGGCTGCCACTCAGCTGGGCCACCTCTCAGCTGGGCCACCTCTCACCACATTAAAAGGATTTTTTTTCAAAATTTCAAAAATTCTAGAAGTTTATTTTTAAATTTCCCAAAAATTAGAAGCTTTTTTTTAAAAAAATCAAATCAAATCAAATAAAACAAAATTTCAAGTGATAATGTTAGTCTTTCGGAATAATCGAGTAACAGTGCTGAAAGGACTTATACCATTTTGGACTGCAATCCACACATGTATTGAAAATGACAGTTGAATAAAATTGTGAAACTAAAAAAAATTCTCAGTTTAAAAGAAAAAAAGAGTATCTCAGCTGAGTAAAGTAAAATGAAATGCCAGCTTATTAGTATAAAAAAGATTATATAAATATACACACACAGTATAAAAAGATAATACAAAGTAATCCACCAAAATCCACAACATATTTTATACTATTTAAAAATTAAAAAAAATATTTTTAAAAAGTATTGCAGTCTCTGACTATTTGTAATGCACAAAAGAAGGTAGAATGATAATTGCAGCTCAAAGCAATGAAAGCTTACCATCTAGTCAGTAAAAATTTATGATCCATCAGTAAAACTTTACAACAATTATAAACAATTTTTTAAAATAATAACTCATTTTTTTCAGGATCATTCAATACATATAAAAATTGTATTCAATTCATTCATAATTATTTAGTTAGTAAAGACTGGAATCCTTATAAATCCTTATAAATATGCAGAGAGAAAAATTAAAAAACACACCCTTGCAAACAGATCTGCACTTAATTCATTAGAGGGGGTAAGAAGAACACTCATGCAAATAAATCTATATCTAATTCATTTTGCATTTATGCTCTGTTAATGGTAAAAAGAACTATGCAGTCAATACTGAAGAGAAACAGTTCAGTCTATAAAGAAAATTTTCTCAGTGCTGGAATGCTGTTCTGTGTTTTGTTACCACAGAACAAAAGGAACAAAGGAAACTGCAGGCTGTTCATGCTACACAGCAAAAATCACCAGAATAAACTTTGCATCCAAATAAATGATTGATTTCTAATATTCCTCTTCTCTCCAAGTCCAGTCTCTTCCTTCATTCACGTTTTTTCCCCTGTGGTTGCAATTCTGTGCATGTTTAGGGTTTTGGGTTTTTAAGATTCAGAGGAGGACAGCTAAGATGATTCAGGGACTGGAAGACATGCTGTATGAGGATAGACTGAGGAAACTTGGAACTTCAACCTGTAAAAAAATGAGTAGAGGTACATTGCTTTTATGCTGAGGTAAACAAAGAGAAGATGGTCAAGAACAATTTTAATGCTCAACAGAATAATGTCTCTGTGGAGGTTCTCTAGCTCTGGAAATTGTTAAGAAGTGTCTGGACAGTCATTTCTCATGCATGTTTAATTAGTTGTAAAGGGTTGAACTAGACCAGACATGTAAAACTCGTGACATCATGTGGGGTTGTGCGACATATCGGAGATTTTTTTCCATTGCTGGCAATGACGCATCCAGCCCACGGGCCAGCAGTTTAACACCCCTGAACTAGACTGATCCTTGGAGTCCTTTGCACTCTACAATATTTTTTTTTGCCAGAAGAGAAAAGAAACATGATCTGATTTTTCCCAAGCTCTTGCCTTCCAGCTACTATATATGGAGAATCATTTCCTTGATAACAATCCATACCATTAGACACAGTCACATCCTTATTCCAAACAACAATTCTCGGGGACACAATACAATCCTTTCAAACCACGGTTAATTCCATAGCAATGTATATTTGCTATATGGTGCCACCTGCTGGTAAATCCATTTCAAATGTAATTTGACCTGCCAATATTAAAAAGAAAAAGAAACTATTGTTTTGGGAAGAGTATTGATCCATTTCTTGAGAAGGGATTAACTGCTACTTTATAATCCTAAGAAATTGGTACACTACCATCTGCTTTAAGTGTAGCTTAAATGGGAGGAGCATATTATTCCTTCACTTTCTATTGCTGTTGTTTCATAGTCTTTTAATTCAAATGGAACCGCTTGTCATAAAAAAATCAGGATAAAATAAATCAATGCATTAACCTTTTTGAGCCACAAAGCTTTTAGTAAAAAGCTACAAAGCTATTAGTCTTGCCCCACACAGATACACACACACACACACACACACACACACACACACACACACACTCACACTCAAACAAAGAGACCTGTTTATTTATTAAATATATATAGTCATCCATTGTATTCTGGGTGGCATGCAATGAAACCAAACAAAAACATCCAAAACCATTAAATCATAATGAAAAGGAAGGAAGGAAGGAAGGAAGGAAGGAAGGAAGGAAGGAAGGAAGGAAGGAAGGAAGGAAGGAAGGAAATGGTTTTTATCTTCTTTACAGTAGTTACAGGTACATTTATTAATATTACATTTTTTCTATTTTCAGCAAAAAGTTCATAAAGTGTTTCCAGCCATTAATAAATGTACTTGTCTTCTCTCTGATCGAGGAAATTAATTTTGCCATTTCTGCAAATTCTGTCATTTTCAACAATCAGTCCTCCTTTGTGGGTATTTTGGAATCTCTCCATATTTGCGCATATAGTCTTGCTATGGTTACCATGTACAAAAATAATCTTCAAGATATCTTTTCTATCAAACTGCAAAAAAAATCTGGTTTCAAATATATATGATCATTAAAATTCTTTGCATCACTATTCTTTCTTTCTTTCTTTCTTTCTTTCTTTCTTTCTTTCTTTCTTTCTTTCTTTCTTTCTTTCTTTCTTTCTTTCTTTCTTTCTTTCCCGCTCAGGCAGGAAACCCTATACCATTTCAGACAAATGGCTGGCCAGTCTCTTCTTAAAAACTTCCAGTGTTGGAGCATTCACCGCTTCTGGAGGCAGGTTGTTCCACTGGTTAATTGTTCTAACTGTCTGGAAGTTTCTCCTTAGTTCTAGGTTGCTTCTCTCCTTGATTAGTTTCCATCCATTGTTTCTTGTCCTGCCTTCAGGCACTTTGGAGAATAGCTTGACTCCCTCTTCTTTGTGGCAACCCCTGAGATATTGGAACACTGCTATCATGTCACCCCTAGTCCTTCTCTTCATTAAACTAGACATACCCAATTCCAGCAACCATACCTTATATGTTTTAGCCTCCAGTCCCCAAATCATCTTTGTTGCTCTTCTCTGTACTCTTTCTAGAGTCTCAACAACTTTTTTACATCGTGGTGACCAAAACTGGATGCAGTATTTCAAGTGTGGCATTACCAAGACATGGTAAAGTGATATTAACACTTCACGTGATCTTGATTCTATCCCTCTGTTAATGCAGCCTTTTGTCCATAGCAATAACAATTAGCTTATATATTGCTTCACAGTGCTTTACAGCTCTCTCTAAGTGGTTTAAAGTGTCAGCATATTGCCTTCTGAGATAACACAATTGGATGAAGCGACAATCAAGAAAATACTGGACTGTGCTGAAAAGGATAGACTTACGTTAAGAATCAAAGAAAAAGAAGACACAGAATACTTTCAAACATGGAACTTATTTTATCAATGGCTGGAAAAATGAGATAGAGAGTAAGAACTTAACTTTTATTACTAAGCAAAAAATCAACCCAGACAATAGGTTGTTCATTAAGCACTAATGAATTGTGATAACAGAAAATTAATAAAATACTTTTTTTTAAAAAAGAATCAAACTCCTGGAATGAACAATAAGTTAGCCTTCAGTACTGCATTCTAATCAGTGCGCCACCATGGCTCCATATAAGCTGGAACTAAAATTCCTGAATTCTCATTCTGCATTTCCTTTGATAATGTTGGACTGTATTTATGGAATTTGGACACATTTGAAGGAGAATATATTTGAAAGGACCACTTTCAAGGAGTTTTCACATTGATTTCTGTGCAACAAATTATAGTGCATTTGTTTTTGCCACATGTATGAGATACCCCTATACATGTGAACTGCTTAAAGTGCCAGTGTAAAAAAAACATTCACAGCAAGATGGATTGACCCTGAATGTTGACAGAAGGAAGAATCAGTCAGTAAGCCAGTGGCCAGGTAAACCAAATTGTTTATATTCATTGATTACATCTCAGAGATAATATAGCTGCCATTCTGACCTAGTAAGAGGGAATAAATAAGAAGGTTATCTGGATGGGTTTATCAGAAATGTTCCAATGTTACGATGCAATTTATCCTAGGTCTGCCTTATTTTGTCTTGTCTTTGCAGTGTAATAGGCCAAGGATATGTAGCTATGGTTCTGCCTTTGATCAGGGCTGCCCAACGAACTGCCAATACTGTTTAATTGTTTATATGCTAATACATTATTTTGCATTTTCAAAGTGACTTACCTAAAAGAATTAAGTCAATTTTTGGCCATAACAATCTGCATGGTTATTGTTCTGTTTCCCCCCCCCCTCCGGAGTACAAATAAACAGACAAGCAGGCACGATGAGCAAGAGTTAATTCTACAGGCTGTAGTTAATTGCCTTCAGATAAGGACTTGGCAGCAAAATAGGCTCGTTACCTCAAGTCTCCACTGCAATGAGATAATGTCCAAACAAACAGTTCAGAAGCAGATGTACAGAAGCATTGCCAAGAATTCAGACCAGGGTTTCAAACAAGAAGCAGAGTTCCGAAGATGTGACCAGAGGTTGTTTAAACTATTGTTCGTCACAAAGTTCTGAGAGCAGCCACACCCCCTTTTGTACCTCATGGGGTGTGGCTCAATGACGCAGCTAATCCCTGGCCCTCCTACTCTTCCTACGCTGCTGTAAACGCTTGGTTCTGCGTCTTTCTCAGGGGTCTAGCCATGAGTCATTTTCGCTAGACTGTATCTGCTGCAGCTGCTCAAGCTCCATCCCAGCCTGGCTCCCAGCCTGGCTACTGCCAGGCTGCTCCTGTCAGCCTTCAGATGGAGACAGAGGCCTTGCCAGAGAGGAGGGCCCCGGAGAAGGAGGTCTTGCCAGAGGGGAAGGTCCTGGAGAGGGAGGCCTTGCCAGTTCCTCCCCATCATCCTCAGAGTCCTCTTCCTTGGGTAGGACAGGCTTGGGGGTCAGGGTCACAACAGTTATTAGGTTTTTAAAGCACATAGAAACATGTTTACTGTAACAAGAGATAATAAAAGATTAGTTATAACAAGAGATTTATATTTTTCATTATGACTCCATAAAGGGAAGTAAATTGACCTTTAGAGGCCAGCTGCTGATGGAAGAGTTGGCAGTAGGCTTATATAAAGTGAACAGAATAGAAGCTGAGGGAATTCCACTAGGAGATAATCAGCTTCTTGACCTCTTGACTCTGTTAAAACAAGAGGTAAAAATGTAAATTGGTTTTCTCATTTGCCTTTCAAAAAAAAAAATCTTGAAATTAAAAACCAAAAACTAACTATGGCTACTCATTCTTTTAAGATGAAAAATGCCACTTCCCAATTTATGCATCACAATAAACCAGAGATCAGGAACTATGGTCCCTTTATGACTTGTGGACTTCAACTCCCAGAATTCCTGAGCTGGCACGGAGTTGAAGTCCACAAGTCATAAAAGGGCCATAGTTCCCCCACCCCTGAAATAAGCAAAGAAAGAATGGTGCTTCCTTCTTTCTTTTGACTGGAAGAAATGAGCAGTAGGGTAAAACAACAAGTGCTAGTTTGTTGCTCATTTATAGCAAACTAATGCTGGTATGTAAGAATGACTGGGAGATGACAGGAAGAAAACTACAGAACTAATAAACTAATAAAGTGTGTGTATGTGTGTCAACCTGCATAATGGAAAGAGAAAGAAATGTAGAGGGGACCCTCCCTAAGTTATAAGGCTGTAAAAATAATAAAATGATAAATGATAAAAAAAAGATTTGTATTTTCAGACTTGCAAGATACTGTTAATGCTACCTTACAATAATCTAGAATTAGCTCATCTGGTTTGTTTTCTAGCTGATCTACCTGGAAAGGCAGACAAAACTAGAGTCCCTCAGAATTTGAGTTTACCATGACATGCAAATCCATAATTTTGTCTCTTTCATGATACACATCTATATCACTTTTTTGGTTTTTGCTTTTCCTTCCACAAATTTGATTGAGGAAATGGCCACCCATGGCTCAAATTATGGGGAGATTTAAATGATATACTATCATGTTGTCTCTTCAGATGCATAAAGAGATGATTGTGCTAGTCATACTAGCATAAGGGTAATCACCTTTCTTAAAATAAAACTAATACTTTCTTCTTCCTATATACCAATGATCTCCAGCCTTTCTAGCTATATGGACTGGCAGTTGTAGTGGATGATGGCAGCGGGGTAGGAAGGGATGATTTTGTGTGCAAAACCTAATCCCATGCATTGTAAATGGAGCTTCGCGTACTCACCCACTCCTTATGTGGACTGATTCCCAATGGGCTGCAGACTGATACTGGTCCACAGACTGGGGGTTGGGAACACCTGCTATATAACTCTCTTATCTATTAGCAAATCCTTAATACTGTTTCAATCCTGTTAGCAAAGGTCTACTAAATGTTATCAGAGATGGCAGCATATCTATTTTAACCTTGATCAAATAAACCAACTTGTGCTGACCCACTCACTCTCTCTCACACACACACACACACACACACACACATAACTGTGGTTTAGTGAGTTTATTAACATTCCCCAGCAATTCCCTTTGCCAAAACCTCAGAACTGTCCCAATTAAATCCAGTCATGAGCAGGCCAAGATTAGTCCACAGAGCAATGCCCTAATAGTCCACAAAGCAACTGAAAGTTGCTCAAACAAAATAACTTCACCAAGCAAAACTTAAATCCACACACAAGACAGCTCATGTGGCAAGAAAAGTTCAGAGTCTTCAAGGTACAATTCCAAACACGGTGTTCATCCAGAGTGAAGCAGGAATCATGACAATCAAACAGCTAAAAAACAACACTTTGTTCCCAGCAATTCCTCCATCTGTCTGCCGTGATAAATAGCCAGCTTTCCAGTGCAGCCCATCAAGACAGGCAGGGTGATCTTCTCTTGAATAGTCTATCTGACCTCCACTGGTCCTGCCTTTTCCCTGCCCTGCATGTTCTCAGATCAGGTGCAGAAGGCAGTTCCTCTTCCTCTTCATTTGCCGTCTGCCAGTGCAAACTTTCCCCAGCTAAAGCTTTCTCCAAATCTCTTTCGGATGGCCATTCAAAGCCACCAATCAACCCAGTTCCTGACATGCCAGGAATGGACTCAACCTCCCCTGAGTTGACATCTGAGGAGAAATCTGGGGAGTCGTTGCCCAAGGGAGACGTCACACAACTTTATATTTCTTCTAACAATCTTGAGTTTTAGTTCTTTCAAATAATATCCTAGAACTTGATTTCTTTTTATTCTTTTTCTTTGTCACATCTCACAAAATTCTTAAAAGCTTTAACAAGCTTCTTTTGTAAATTATCCAGGTCATTCTCTTGGTTTGTTATTTGTATATTTAGTTCCTTCATGTTCCCTTAGTATCTCATTTTTAAAGGCTTATCCTTAGTTTTTTTTTAAAAAAAATCCAATCCAAAGCATTTTCCCCTGAGGTGGATTCATATAATTTTATTTCAAATTTATCTGGACCCTTAGCATATTTGTAATTTTCCAAAATCAAAGTTCTAATCACTCTTTTGTTTTTATTCCAAAATATTTGTAACTCCTAAAATTTATATTTATAACTTCTTTTGCTAAGGATTGAATTAAAGTCACTTAGTGTTTTCAGATTTTGATTCAAAGGTTCAGAATAGACTCCAACTTAGTATAGCTATCTTCAGTTTGCTATTTCTTCCCTAGAAGTCAATAATATGATATCTCAAGGGTGATTATACATTACATTCTTGCTGAAGAAACATATATTACCAAGCTCCCTCAGTGTAAGATGGGGAAATTAAATAGTTGACTCATATTGTTTGTTATCCTCTGAAGTAATTGTTCTTATTGCTTACATTTTTCTCATTCTTTGATATCTCTGCTATGAACGGCCTATGTCCATTTAAGTGCTATTGCCACTTAAAATATGGCTTGTTGATACCAATACTAAACAGAATAACTGAGCTGGAAGGGACCTTGGACCTTGCTCAGGCAGAAAACTCTATGCCATTTCAGACAAATGGGTGTCCACGCTCTTCTTAAAAGCCTCCAGTATTGGAGCACACACAACTTCTGGAGGTAAGTTGTTTCACTGACTTCAGTAAATTTCTCCTTAATTCATTCTCTCCCTGATTATTTTCCATGTGTTGCTTCTTGTCCTACCTTCAGGTGCTTTGGAGAATAGCTTGACTCCCTCTTCCTTGTGGCAACCCCTTAGATATTGGAATCATGTCACCCCTAGTCCTTCTTTTCATTAAACTAGACATACCCTGTCCCAGCAACTGTTCTTTCTATGTTCTAGCCTCCAGTCCCCCTAATCATCTTTGTTGTTTTGTACTTCATTTTATACAAAGTGTGTACTTAATGGTGATGGGGGTGACAGCTGCAGTAAGTGTATACTAGTGTTTGACAACACTTTGCATTTGAAGACAAAAAGATTCTTTGTACAGTGGTACTTTGGAAAATCCATCTGCAACTCCTTAAATCAAACACATCCCTTTCTGAGATTGTGCATTGGCTGCAGTCACACAATCTACTGTATAGAAAAGAGATACTTACTTTAAGGAGCTATAGACTGCTTTGGACCACAGGACGGGAAATACCTTTTTTACCTTTGAATTTGAAGCACTGCCCAACCCTAGTTGGGAGTCGCATACCAAAATATAGGTGAAATCAGGATCAAGAATTGGGTTAGAGCCAGAAGAATGCTAATTAAAATGGTTGTAGTAAAGACCACCAGAGTTTTAAAAAGGATCCTGGTATGATTTTTTAAAAATCATACCAAAAGTATTTTTAATTGTAATTATTTTTCACATAAAAGTTGCTTGTGGCTGGAAATAATATAGGTAAATCTTGGAAAACACAAATGTTGAGTAAAAATGCTTCAGATGCAGTGGAGTTGCTATATAACCCCTATAAATATATTGGTGTGCACTTTGCTTTATAACTCTTTAAATGTTTATCTGTGCACACAGGACACTTCTAAAGTTTAATTGAGATTGGTTCATCAGATAAATGAATGCACTGTTGGATACACGCAGCATATAGAACCCCAAAGTGACTTGTTAGGCTTTAGGTTAAAGTTCAGAATTAGCCACTGCAGCTTATAAAACATATTGTATAGCTTAGCACAATGGGTAAGCTAATTAAGTCAATAAAGCATGGCTAGAGAAATCATTTTAATGCAAACTCTGTCTACTATTTTAGCTCTAATCACCAATCGGGGGTTGCTTGGGTCCACTCCGTCGTCCATGTCTCTGGCTAAGACCTCGTCCTGGACCTCCTGGAAGGTCAGGTTCGGCCTGGCACAAAGCTTCTGCCGCAACTGTTTGTCACAGAGGCCAAAGATGATCCGGTCGCGAAGCCTCTCGTCTAGATTCATGAATTTGCAGAGGCGGGCAGCCTGTCGCATGCCCACTATGAAATCTGCCACTGATTCGCCTGGCCTCTGATCCCTTTTTTCGAAATGGAACCGCCAGGTCAGCTCAGACATTTTCCGGTTGAAGTGACTGTTCAGTTTTTCCACGAGGTTGTTGTATGTAATGGCTCCAATGGCTGTCGGTGTGCACAAGCCAATGGCCAGATCGTGAACGGTGGGGCCGCTTGTGCTCATTAGAGCCACGACCTTCATACCGTCCTCCGTGATCCAATTTACCCGTAGGTAAAATTCAACCTGGCTCAGGTGTGACTCCCAAAGTTCGGGGCACCTGGGGTCGAAAGGCTGGATCTGGCCGATCTGTGTCATGCTGCGTCTGATCCTGCAGGTCCTGCTTCATGTAGACCTCTAGTGCGGTGGCTAGCCGGTTGATGTAGAAGGGAGAGAGGTGAAAAGATGCCTCTTTCCACCCAGCGAATGATGCTGTCCCTTCATGATTTCAGCTCTTTTTGAAGCAGGATCCCACCCTCATCGCCAGTGCAATGTTGTGGGTTCAGGAAACAGTTGACGCTAGGCAGGTAGTTCAGCTCTTTATTAGGAGGTAGATTCAACAGGGGAGTAGGGTTACCTGTGCCCTTATTTATACCTGGCCAGGTGTGCTGCCAGCCAATCAATTCAAACTGGACTTTTCCGCCGAAACTAAACCCAGCCTGCGGCAGTCACGTTACAGTGCCACCTGTCAAACTGTCAATCTGCGTTCTGTACTCTGTAACTCCAATACATAGCAGTATAGTTTCTCCTGCTTAAGCAGGGGGCTGGACTAGAAGACCTCCAAGGTCCCTTCCAGCTGTATTTCTATTCATTTCTATTTCTATTTCTATTTCTATTTCTATTTCTATTTCTATTTCTATTTCTATTTCTATTTCTATTTCTATTTCTATTTCTATTTCTATTTCTATTTCTATTGAGTCAGTTTGTTCCATAGAGAGAGTACATGTCTTTTATGTCTCCTTTAATAGAATATAGTTAGGTAGATGTAATATATCTCCCCCCTCTGGGAGCTCTTTGTGGTTTTGCAGCAGCAACTGGCACACTTCTAGGTTGAGAGTGAGGAGCGGGGCACTCCAGAGCGCGATGGCCCATTTGACAGCATCAATAGCACTTGATAGGAGCCTAGATTGGTGCTTGGGAGACGGTGGCCACAGAGGCTTGAGGACATCATCCATAGAGGTGTTTCCCTTGGATGTGTGGTGACTTGGGTTCAGTGAAACCTGGCTTCTTGGGATGATCCAGTTTGATGTCCAGCACCACTGCCATGCAGTAACATTCACATAATAAATTAGGGAAAACTCGAATGATGCAGGCTTGAAGCAAGTCGTGATATAGCCCGTTTGAAGTAGTCGATTAGTGACCATTCAGGCTACTGCCCCAATCAGTTTGCAACTCTCCTGAATTCATGGACGTACTCCTTTGTGGGATGACCTTTTTGCTTCAGGCGGTGGATTTCTTTCTTGGCCATCAGGACTTGGGACTCATCCTCAGACTGATCCCTCAGTTGCTCCATGAATAGGTTAATGTCATTCAATTCAGGAGCACCCTCCTCATGAAGTTTGGTCACCCAGTCAGCTGCTTTCCCCTCTAAATTTGTTGCCACTGCATTCACCATCATAGCCCCATCCAGGTAGGCATAAGCATAGCGATCTAAGTGCACCCACACCTGGTTTAGGAAGTTCAGTCTCTCCACATCTCCATTGAAAGTGGGCTTGATGGGAGGTAGCTTGAATCTTGGTGGGGCTGCTTGCACCAGCTTCTGGGCTTGGGTGACCTGCTGGTCCTAGGGACATGGCCGAACCACCCTCTGGACTTCTCTTGGCGGGGATCCAGGAATGGCAGCCTGAGGCTGTGGCAACAGGTCCGGCTGGGGCCCAGGGCTCAGTATCACAGCTGGCGGGGGATAGGCAAAGCAGCACGGGCTCCAGCGGCTGGGCTGGAACTCCAGTGAGGGGGAGGAAGAGATGGATAGGTTTGGCATCTTCCCCCTGGCCCCTGGGCAATAGGAATTGTATCCTTTACCTCCAGCTGGCTGAACCTCTCCTTCAGCTGTTCAAGTGAGGGGCTGTGGGCTGCTGACTGAAATCTCTCCAGAGTCATCCCATCCCAACGAGCTCTTTCTTTTCTTTCCATCCACAGATGAAGAACCCTGGGATGGCAGCAATAAAAGCTCCTCTCCAGTGGTTATAGGAGTGCTCCTGCATTGAGGGGCAGCCTTGGCTTGGAATAGGTCCACTAAGGCTGTAGTTCCTCCCTGCAGTACCAGCTTCCCAGGTTGGCTGAGCATCGGTGGCTGGAGTACCAGCCTGCACTCCTCCATTCTGAGTTTCATTGCCGCTAGCAATGGTTTCAACTTTCTCCTCCTTTACCGCTTTACCAGAAGTGAATGGTAGGTGGCCAGGGCCCAGCACCCTGGGAAACAAGGCTTTTATGAGTCTTGGTTTAATGTCAGACAAAGACAAATAAAGCAGAACTCCAAATTCCTCAAAGAACATGTTTATTCTTACAATGTATTGGCACTTCAAAAGTAAAACCAAGACTAAAGAGATACATAACAATTCCCCAATACAAAGTTAGAAAATCCCACCCCCAAGTCTATGCAAACAGCTACATTTCTCCATACACCTTGTTGTGGGGATTTTCCTGGCATGCCCAGTCTGCAATCCTGGGACAAGAGGGTGACCTTGGTTCTCACCAGAGAAAGCCCAAGAGGAAGTTTGTTTTGACTAGCAGAACACCTGCAAACCCCCCTCCCTCCATGCTGAGTGTGTCAATTAGAAATAAGCAAGGAAAATGGCCACAGCCATGCTCATTCAAAGTTGACAGGAGGCATGTTGTCTCCCTGGAGCAAAAATCAAAGATGTGGCTGAGAACCTAAACAAAATAATTAGGCCTACAGATTACTACCCCTTCTTCCTCCTCCACATTGGGAAGAACAACACAACAAATAAACTAAGTACAATAGTGAGAGATTACAAACAACTACTAGGCAATAAAGTTAAGAAGCTAGGAGCAAAAGTACTCCGAACAAAAGGCCAACACACATTGAGGGGGAAAAAGAATTCTAGAAATAATCCACTGTCATCAAGAAAACTTTGGTTTCCTCGATCATGGACTGCATTTTCTACATGAAGGACTCTTGGCAAGGGATGGGCTACACCTCACGAAAACAGACAAAAATGTACTTGGAAAAAGACTGGCCCAACTCATCAGGATTGGGCAAGACCTGGCTTAAAAACAGTAACTGTGAGAGGGACCTTGGAGTCCTAGTGGACGATCACTTGACTATGAGCTAGCAGTATGCAGCAGCAACCAAAAGAGCTAATACAATCCTTGTATACAAACAGAGGCATAGGATCAAGATCACATGAAGTATTAGTACTGCTTTATAAAACCCTAGTAAGACCACACCCGGAATACTGCAGCCAATTTTGGTCACCATATCACAAAAACGAAGTTGAGAGTTTGGAAAAATATCAAAGAGCAACTAAGATGATCAAAGGCCTAGAGACTAAAACATACAAAGAACGGCTGCAGGACTTGGGTTTGGCTGGCCTAAACAAAAGAAGAAATAGGGGAGACATGATAGCAGTATTCCAGTATTTGAGGGGCTGCCACAAGGCAGAGGGGGCCAGGTTGTTCACCAAAGCACCAGATGGAAGGACGAGGAACAATGGTTGGAAACTGATCAAAGAGGGAAGCAACCTGGAATTAAGGAGAAACTTCCTGACAGTGAGGACAACCAACCAGTGGAACAGCTTGCCTCCAGAAATCATGGGTGCTCCATCACTGGAGATTTTTAAGAAGAGACTAGACAATCACCTGTCTGAGATGGTATAGGTTCTCCTGTTTGAGCAGGGGGCTGGACTAGAAGACTTCCAAGGTCCGTTCCAGCTCTATTCTATTCTATTCTATTCTATTCTATTCTATTCTATTCTATTCTATTCTATTCTATTCTATTCTATTCTATTCTATTCTATTCTATTCTATTCTATTCTATTCTATTCTATTCTATTCTATTCTATTCTATTCTATTCTATTCTATTCTATTCTATTAATGCGGTCTTTTTGAAATGACTCCTGTCTCCATTTCAGTTCAAATGCCAAACTTATTTGATGGTGTCCTTGTAATTTAGCATGGTCAAATGTAAGCATCTTTTCAAAATTATTTTGGTTTTTTATATCTATCAATCAATGAAACACATACTAATTAAATATTTCACCATGCTGTTGCATGATTTATTAGGTCTGCCTTCATTAATATGTTTGATCAACAAAGTAATTAAATAATGAGCATTAACAGCAACACATACTTCATGTCAATGATTCAAAGAAGGATTCCTTGAATAAAATTGTGATAATTAATATTAACATTGTCATGAGTTTCACTTAACATTGAATTATTATCATAATAAATCTTGCATTACAACATGAAAGTGGATTGGACCTAACTGATCTATCTTAAATAATTTAAGAAAGAAATATTCCTGCTTAATTTCTCACATCTCTGTTTCCAAACTTGGTGCTCAGCAGAAAAGTGAAGACTGCTTTTCCATTTATTAATTTCTGAATTCTGTGCTGAACAGAATAATCTCTACTGTGTCACTCTAGAGCAAATATTGTAGATGAGTTTTCCTTGCACTGAAATTCTGACTGAATAAAAGTCATGCACCCAAGGAAAATAAACCAACCACCCTAGAGCACCATATAAAATCACAACAATGCAAGATACATAATTAGTGAATGAGCAAACAAGGAGATTAACAAGAGCCTCTTGAGCATTCAAGAGCCCAAGAGAGGAAAATTGCATGTTTTGAAGATTGTAAGCTAATATACACAAAGGGTTTAGTGACTGCTTCCTGCTGGGTAAGCAGAGCCTAGAAATGGAATAAGGACAGGTAATAGTAATTTGCCTGGGTTGCTCAGTGGGTAAGTTTAAGGGTAAATCAAGAGTATCTGCTTGGCTAAAATAGTAATGTAAAGAAGGAGCAAGAAGAAATAAAAGCCTTTCTCCTGAGATTACTCTAAGAAGTACAAATAAAGTTACACATAGAGGAGTCTGCAGTTGTTATTAAAAGCAAATGTAAGCTCATAGCAGTCCTTCAAGAAAATGTCAAAAGTTGGGTTGCCTGTCGGCTGAAGAGGAAGGACAAGAATTTATCAATTCAAAGAAAGGAAAATCCATAACAAAAAGAGATAGCAAAAGCAACATTCCATTCTTTATTCAGAGGAAGACTATTGGGAAGGAAAATTAAAATACTGCAAATTGGTGACTAATTAAATAGGTGGAAATTTGTTTTCTGGACCAGGATCTGAATTATCTGAATGGTGGATTGCTGTTGCAAGCTATGCTGGACCTTACAGTAATGCTATTGAATTTAATTAGAAGGGCTTTAAACTGATTGGAAACAATAAAAAAAAATAAACAAACAAAACTGATGCAAAGCATGAAAAAAAATGAGAGTGTTGCTGTCACAAGACATCCTAACTGCTGAGTGAAAAAAATGGCTAATAAAGCATATGGCCACCAGTAACTATACACTAATGCATAAAGTTTGGGAAATACAGATGTTGAGCTTGAGCTTTTAGCACTAAAGGGCAAATCTGATTTAACTGATATCACAGAGATTTGATAGGATTATTGTTGGAATGCAACAAGTGAAGGATACCTTTTTTCCCCAAAAGAAACAAAAAACAATCGAAAGGGAGAATGAATTGCAATGTATATGAAAAGTATCATTTTCTCTTTGAAAATTAAAATGAATTAATTTTTCAGTGCTGTAGAGAACATCTGGGTTAAATAAAAGTAATGTTTGTAGTTTATTATTGCCTGACCAAGGAGAGCATGTGTATAATACTTTCCAAAAATAGACCAAGGATCCAGGAAGTGGGAAATCAAATTAATAAAATACTTTTATTACCACATATTTTGAGAAACAGGCTCTGCCAAATAGGATATTTCCAGGATATTCCTGACATGTTTTACTGATAGCTTTCTCCTTACAGATGATAGTATAGGCCATAAGAGGATCAGGTGTCCTTTACTTGATAGTAACACATGGGAAAGGCTTCGTAGAGGAAATAGAAGCAACAGAAACATTGAAAGGAATGATCATATCATGCTGAAGGTCTTGACCTTAAGGAAAATTAAAGTACAAATTCCAGGGTATTGAACAAGTGAGCTGATGGTCTGGCTAAACCCTTATGACAGTACTTTTCATTGAGAAATCCCGTATAACTGGATAAGTGTCAGGTTACTAGCAAATTTTGACCCATCTTTTTAAAAAATAGGTGGGAGGTTAAAGAATCTGCAAACTATCAACCATTCTGATATCAGTCATTCAGAAGACTCTAGACATTTTGATAAAAAAGCCATACACTGAATGGCATAACAATTAAATGCATACAGCTGTTTTGAAAATTGGACTACAGTAATTAATCAGTTTGATAGTCCAGGAAACTATTAATCTTCTAACGTCCTGTTACATCGCTTGTTGTTTTTATTTTTTTCCCAACATTGACAAGGAAGAAAGTTTTTAAGTAATTTGGTAAAAATACTTAATATTTTATTATTATGAAATATTTTTCAGCCTTTTTAAAACATCCTGATGCATTAAAATTACCACATGAATACATTTTAACTGTATGTTTTTTTTATAAAAACCATGAAATGGAGCTAACATTTTTTTGCTGAATGTCTCAAAAATCACTTTCACTTCATTGATCTTATTTTGACAAAAAATGAAAGCCACTTTCTCCCTTTTTAAAATCAAGCCGAAATCCTCCAAAACCAATCCAATGATTTTGTCTCTAAGGCAGAAAACCCACAGTTTCTTTGCCAACCTTTGACAGAAAGAGATTGATCAAATATTCAACTTTTTGATGCTCTTTCTGAACACCATGGAAATCTGCTGCTTTATTTTGCTTCATGTTGGGGTTGGGAATGGTAGGTAGAGCACGGGTAGGTAAAGCAAAAACCTGCTGGTAAACAGGTTCATTTCTTTTTATTTGTAAAAACACAGCTGATACATATTGGTTAGAAGTAACAACCCAGATTCCTGATACAATTTTTAAACAAGGTGAAATACAACCTTTTAGAAAAGCAGCAGGTAAGGCACTTCTTATTCTCTTCTGGATGCCTCAATGAAAGATCAATCTTTTTCCATCCATTTCTTTCACTTAAGAGTGAATAGTCTGCATGTTTCTGGAATGAATGGGAAAAAGCTATCATTAGGCAATCAGAGCACAAGAACCCATGAAATCAGTGTGGACTCCTACTCATTCTGAGAGAGCTGTTCATTTGGTAGAAACTGGTCTCAGTCAGAAGTCAGCAGGCTTGTTATTTTCGAATAAGGGAGATAAGATCAGCATAGACATGGGTGGCTTTTTACAAAGTCAGCCTTAGGTATATAAAATGATGCTGTCAGAAAAATGTTGTCAGACCCAGCTGACTGTCTCTGATACTGAAACAAACCATGTTTTCCTGTAGTGCTATTCTGAGCCTGCCAGCTATCAGAAAGCTGTGTGAGCTGCTTATAAATATACACAAATATATGCATGACAAACATGGTTCAAGATAAGTCCTTCCAAGTGAGCTCCTATTAGTTTGAACTCAAAAATAACCATTGACACCAGCCTAACTTTTATCAGGATCAGGCTGATCATATTCTGCTGTTTACAAATCCTACAATGGATGTGAGAAAGCAGTTTTGCAATTACGGTTTTATAATAAGGGTAGTCTAGTAAATGCTGGAACGTCTATCAGTGTAGAAAGACCAATTAATGTTTTATAGCCTATGCATGGAAACAGTATTCTTGTAGCAGATGGACAGGTAAAGAGCCAGAACATGTTTATTGTAATTTCTCTCTCTTTTTGTAAAATCCAAATGATGTCACTCTTATTTTTGGAGTGAGAGCAAATATTCTCAATTCCTGATGATTACTAAATTTTAAAGAAACATTACAGGTAGGATTTTAGAATCTCATAACATGCACACCAAAGATCAGTTCCTAAAATATTTACCATAATAAAATTAATTGGCCATTTTCAGACCATATGTTACCACTCTTGTTTGAACTTTTCCTAAATGTACTGGAGGGAAACAATATTTGGTAGGGGAAAACAGACACACAAATCATTTGTGCAAGCTCAGAAAAAATAAAAAGAGTTTGAATAATATAGTATAGTATATATATAAGTATATCTTGCTCTTTTATTATTTTTTAAGACAGATCTGTCAAAGGCCTCCATATTCAGATCAGATCATTTGACTTAACTATTCCTTGAGGAATACTGCACCAGTGCTGTTGCCAAAAATAGAAAGACCTGACAAAATACCTTCCCTTTTTAACTCCTAGGCATGTTTGTGTGTGTGTTCTTTCTCCCTGGTTTATATCCCTCTGCTTGTCATGATTTTGCTTCTCATTTGTCTCTTGCCCTCCAGGCTTCCCTCTCCTGTTTAATCTTTGTCTTTCTCCCCATTCCTTACCAAATAGCACTTGTACCTAGTATCTCATTTTGCTGGAGGTTATCTGTGCATCATGCTTGACCTCTTCTTAAAAGAAAGATGCTGCAAATGCATTTGGGAGACTTCTTAACTGTGGATTGTCAGACATTCATCTGGTGTCCAAATTTAGTAAAATTCTTGGAAGATTAGCCCCTTACAATCAGAAAGCTGTTTGGCACATGTGGTTTTCTTAAGAAATAAGATTGGGTAGGACCAAACTTTGTTGTTGTTGTTGTTGTTGTTAGTTGCGAAGTCATGTCCGACCCATCACAACCCTATGGACAATGTTCCTCCAGACCTTCCTGTCCTCTACCATCTTCTGGAGTCCATCTAGGCTCACGCCTACTGCTTCAGTGACTCCATCCAGCCACCTCATTCTCTGTCGTCCCCTTCTTCTATTGCCCTCAATCTTTCCCAGCATTAGGCTCTTCTCCAGTGAGTCCTTCCTTCTCATTAGGTGGCCAAAGTATTTGAGTTTTAGCTTCAGGGTCTGGCCTTCTAAAGAGCAGTCAGGGTTGATCTCCTCTAGGACTGACCGGTTTGATCGCCTTGCAGTCCAAGGAACTCGCAGGAGTCTTCTCCAGCACCATAGTTCAAAGGCCTCAATTCTTTGGCGCTCAGCCTTTCTTATGGTCCAGCTTTCACTGCCATACATTGCAACTGGGAAGACCATAGCCTTGACTATACGCACTTTTGTTGACAGGGTGATGTCTCTGCTTTTTAGTGTGCTGTCTAGATTTGCCATGGCTTTCCACCCCAGGAGCAAGTGTCTTTTAATTTCTTGGCTACAGTCTCCATCTGCAGTGATCTTGGAGCCCAGGAAAATAAAATCTGTCACTACCTCCATTTCTTCCCCATCTATTTGCCAGGAATTGAGAGGGCCGGATGCCATGATCTTGGTTTTCTTAATGTTTAGTTTCAACCCAAGTTTTGCATTCTCCTTCTTCACCCGCAACAAGAGGCTCTTTAGTTCTTCTTCACTTTCTGCCATTAGAGTGGTATCATCTGCATATCTTAGGTTGTTGATGTTTCTTCCGGCAATCTTAATTCCAACTTTTGATTCATCTAGCCCTGCCTTTCTTATGATGTGCTCTGCATATAAGTTAAATAGCCAAGGCGACAGTATACAGCCTTGCCGGACTCCTTTCCCAATTTTGAACCAATCAGTGGTTCCGTGTCCAGTTCTCACTGTTGCTTCTTGGCCCGCATATAGATTTCTCAAGAGACAAATAAGATGGTCTGGTATGCCCATCTCTTTAAGGACTTGCCACAGTTTGTTATGATCCACACAATCAAAGGCTTTAGCATAGTCAATGAAGCAGATGTTTTTCTGGAACTCTCTAGCTTTCTCCATGATCCAGCGTATGTTAGCAATTTGATCTCTAGTTCCTCTGCCTCTTCGAAATCCTGCCTGTACTTCTGGTAGTTCTCGATCCACATACTGCTGGAGTCTAGCTTGTAGAATTTTAAGCATAACTTTACTAGCATGAGAAATGAGTGCAATGGTGCGATTGTTTGAACATTCTTTGGCACTGCCTTTCTTTGGAATTGGAATGTAAACTGATCTTTTCCAATCCTGTGGCCACTGTTGAGTTTTCCAAATTTGCTGGCAAATTGAGTGTAGCACTTTTACTGCATCGTCTTTTAAGATTTTGAATAGCTCAGCTGGAATACTGTCACCTCCACTAGCTTTGTTGTTGCTCAGCTTTTCTAAGGCCCACTTCACTTCACATTCTAGGATGTCTGGCTCGAGGTCAGTGACCACCTCATTGTGATTATCAGGGATGTTAAGCTCATTTTTGTATAGTTCTTCTGTGTAATTTTGCCACCTCTTCTTAATCTCTTCTGCCTCTGTTAGGTCCCTGCCATTTTGGTCCTTTTGGTCCAAACTTACTCATGCCTAAATCAAACATGTTTAAGTAAATAGGAGAGGCTGTTCTTTCCATCAACCAGAGAGGCATTTTAAATGAGCCAAAATATTTAACTGTTTTGCTACCATGTCACAAAAAGAAATGTAATTAAAATAGCTGTAACTTTTCATTCATTGAAATAAATTAGAATCATCCTAATTGTAATATTCCTGGACTTATCAAAAAGGAAAGGAATGTATAAAGGAAAGGAAAATATAAAAACATTGGAGGAAAGAATCATATAATCTTAGAGTTTTGATGTGCCTACTGTTATATATTTTACATGTTTACATATTGTCAACCAGACCTTTACTACAAATGTTGGAAGAACTGATCTTGTTTCCCTCCCTCCTGTTTTTTTACACTATTGTGATTTTATATTGTTTTAAGTGTGTATTTTATTTTGTAAACTCTTCTAAAATTGAATAACAATGCCAATAATAACAAAGTGACTTTTCAAAGTCAAAATTACAAGACCAACATAGAAAAGAAAAGAGGACAGAAATAAGTTCATATCCATAATAAAATATTTTTCTTGCTGAAATCTTCAACCTGCTGAAAATAGAGATAAAAAGTTATAAGTCTTGACAAACAAGTTCTAAATGCCTGGATATTTTTTTTGTATACGAAGGACAACTATTCGCAAAATCTTCTAAGTGTCTAAACATATATGATATTTCCCAGATAAGCAACAAGGCCAAGTTTTCTCAACCATGAAAATGCAAAGATCCTGTTGTCCTAAAGATACCCTCTCTTTCCCTAAATAATTCGTTTCATACTCATTTTATGCCTTCAGTGGGCAGTTTAGCCATTAAAGATCTGAATGAATTAAGGTACAGACCAGGAAATTGCCTTTAGAACAGAAAAAGCTGTGTCTATCAACCCCAGGTAGAAACGATAGAGCAGGGGTCTTCAAACTTGGTCCTTTTATGACTTGTGGACTTCAACTCCCAGAATTCCTCAGCCAGGCACTCTGGCTGAGGAATTCTGGGAGTTGAAGTCCACAAGCCATAAAAGGACCAAGTTTGAAGACCCTGTGATAGAGGGACAGCTTCAGAACAGATTTTTCTTTTATATACGTATATATATATATATATATATATACAAAGGTTTTATTAGTTTTTCTCTTACATACATATGTTAATTTTTCAACCAGTGTGCTGTCTGGATTCAAAAGTGCTAATACATAATCAATTCCTAATCCTTGGTTCTTTCTTCTAGCTATTTGTAGAATGACTCCCAGATTTGGTAGTATTCTGTTTCTTCTTTATCTTTCAGTCTCAGAGTTAATCTGTCCATCTCTGTGCATTCCAATATTTTTTTAATTATTTCTTCCTCTGGTCATACTCCTTCATTTTTCCAGTACTGCACGAAGATTATTCTTGCTGCTGTTGTGATGTGTAGAATGAAATATAAACTTTGTTTATTAATCTTTTCTGGCATTATACCTAATAAAAAAGTTCAGGTTTACAGAACAGATTTTTCTATAAATTAAACCCTGGTACTGTATACAGTTTAAAATTCAGGAAAAATTAAAGGAGTAGAAGTAGCTGCAGGTTTGATTTTTCCCTCTTCATCCACTAATTTTAATTGATAATAGTGAATATCTTGCACTAATATATTTTGCATTCTTGTGCAAAATAAAATCAAGATTTTTGTTCAAAATGTATGTCACTGTTCTCTGCTGGCACTAACATATTTTTGAGGTTATTGGAATAAATCTCCTTTCTTAGTCCCATGGAAGACTCAAGAACCACCCCCTTTTATTCAAAAGATCAGTGTCCTGTAAACCCAAACAATTTTCTTATTCCAGGATCCTTCATTTTCTGCAACTGCACACTGTTTTATATGTTAATTGACGTTGATTAACATACAGCATACCATACTAAACAGAACAGAATAGAATAGAATAACAGAGTTGAAAGGGACCTTGGAGGTCCAACCTACTGTAGTCCAGCTCAGGCAGGAAACCCTATACCATACATCTTTTTCTAATCACTTTTTGAAAAACTTTTAACTGCTTTTCAGCTGGTAGGAATCTTTGAATCAACATCTGAAAACATCAGGTGACTTTCCTTCAATCCTTAGTGAAAGAAGTTTTAAATACAAGTTTAATGACATTTTATATCTATAAATATTCAAAAACCAAAACACAGATCACCGAGACTGAAGAATTTATTAAAAAACTTAACTTTTGTCAGCATCTGCTGACATCGTCAGAGTTCTAGCCAGGATTGACAATCATGTTCTTATAGTCTCTGTACGCCAATCATTTGGCTAACGAGTGTGTTACTGGTCTATTCGGCTCCTGCCCTCCTGCAATCAATTGCTCTGTTGTTGTTTCCATCACGCTCATTGACAGCTGTTTGAATTTTGGTGCTCTACTCTCCTCATGCCCCATCCATGTGGAGTGTGCACTCTGCCGCGCGCAGTCATCTTGCTGCTTTTCTGACATCTCCATATGTGATACTGCCATTTCAGCTGGTTCTTCTTCCTTGCTGTCATCATCCCTGTCCATGTTGGTTCCAAATCCTTTACTCTCACTCATCGGTGCCATCAACATGCGCGACAGAAACAACAATAAAGCAATTGATTACGGGAGGGTGGGAGCCGAATAGACTGTAACACGCTCATCAAAATATATGAGAACACAAGATTGAAGGTCAGGTACAATAGTCAAGGATATGTTACAAAGCAAATACCAGTAACAAGAGTAATTAGGCAGGGATTGGCTCAAATTTTATTTTATTTATTTAATATACTGTCAGAACCCTGTCCTTCTATGGGCATGGGGTTTCTTGTTCTTTTCAGGTTCTGCCATTCTGCCAGCTTGGGGTTTCTGATGTGTATTTCCTTTCACTCTGTTCCTTGCTCTATCCTCTATCCTCCATTGGGGTGAGAATGGAATGTGCCTCTGGCCATGTGCTTTATCTCCGAGCACAGAAGAAATGGCACACAGAGACCTAACAGCCTTGGAAGCAGCCTTATCGCCCTGTTCCCACAGTGTTTTCACAGCTGCAGTTTGGCCTGTTTGAACCATCTGGATGGACAGTTGGAGTGGGATTACTATTGAGTCTTTTGACCTATTGTTTCTCACAGGAAAACCTCAGATACTGCCTTCTATTCCTGCTGTCAACATCTCCCAATAAAAGTTCCTTTTGAAATGATGTTCATTTCAAGAGTTCTGCGTTCTTGGGAGGACTGATTGAGGCAGGTTCTTACATATACATTTATTAGTTCCTCACTTAAGTAATTTGATTTGTCTTCCTCTTAAATTAGGCCATAGACATATCAATCTATTATTGTTAGCTGATGATGAATTAATTCTGTCATTGACTCCCATTGGCCTTAAAAGAGCCTTGAGAACACTTATACATTGTTGCCTAGAGGAGAAACTAAAAATAAATGATTCCAAGACTCTTACTTTCTCCAAATGATCAAAAGAGAAGCTGGAATTTAGGTGGGCAGTACATTGAGCAGGTTAAGATCTTTATATAATTAGGGATAGTTTTTCAAGCTTCAGGAAGCAAAAATTTCCAACTTGATTATGTATCCTGTAATGCACAGAATTCTGTATCAACTATTTAAATGTATTATTTTTCCAGAGGACTGCAGTTTATTTCTGCTACAAGTTGTTTGCAGCTAAAATCCAAGCACACTTGCTATATAGGGACCATATAACAACATGATTAAGTTAGAAAGAATTCAAATGAAATGTTTAAGTAGCATCTCCCAGGTTACCTGCTGTGTTCAAATATAGTATTTTGGCAGGAAGCAAGAGTCCCTAATCTGGAATACAATCTCTGGATAAATATATCTACTGGCTAAAACATATACCACAATCATAATGAACTGGTTCATCTAATATTGACAGACAACTTTAAATCTTCTTGCAAAACAGTTATTTAAAAGAAACTGAGTTAATACGACAGTGATGCTATCTTAAATTTAGGACCAGATCAAGCTAAATCACTATTAAGGCAAATGATCATAGATACTAAAAACCAAACAGAAATCCCTACTTTTTCTCACAATATAATTGTAAATACCCAATGTTAGCGTCTAAATCAGCTTCATATTTACATCATATCACAGTCCCAAAATTCTTTAGCCCAATTTAATACTCTCCACATAGCTATTTTGAAAATGAAAAAATAGGAAAACCTCTTATGAAACTCAGTACTGCCCCTGGGATACAGTCAGCATAGAAACCACAGCCCATCTTCTTTTGTATTTCCAGTTCTACAAGAACATTCACCATCATTTGATAACTCCTTTTTAAACCAACTTTTCAGAGCACTCCAATAAATTTTAGTTGCATTATTTGTTGGACAACTAGGAGAAATCTATCTCAAAATTCTGCTACAATATGTTTAAACTTTGCCCACAAATGGTTGTCAACTGTCTTTCATGTTAGGGGTTAATTTTGCTTTGTTTTATTGAATGTATTTTAATTGGCCAATGACTGAAATAAAGTTTCTGTCTGTTACACTGGAGGCACTAAAGAAATCAGCTGTATATACAAATAAAAAGAACCAAGAAAGTGACAATTTTCTGATATTGGATTTACAAAAGAGACATGTTAACTCTTTGAAGAATTCTGTCTGGACAGGTAGGCATGCTATGAAGCAAAAGGACCTAAGAGGAATGTCTTTCCATCACAATGGCTGCCCTTTGTAGCAACATACCCTCTGAGATCTGAATGGCCCAAATTCAACAGAAGGACATTGACACTCTGTCCCTTGCCCTGGGTATCAGGCCAGGGGACTGGGTGAGCCTATTTTGCAATGGCTTGGGTATAGAGCATGATTATGATTTACTCTTGTTTGTGCTGTTTTGTGATGTTCTTTTTTCATGGGTTATTTCTGTGCTGTTTAACATTAGAGTGTAAATGTTAATTGGGCAGTCATGTAAATTGCTTTGACAAACAACAAGCTGTAAGGACCATATTAACGTACGTCCTTGGGCAGAATCTGGGTTGGTCATAGGGGCAGCAAATGTGTCAGCATGCTTTTCTATATTTTAATGAAGCCATTTAGCTCATCTCCATTATGGCTTGCACTTGGTTGAATTAGCTATCTGAAGTAATTTAGGTGTAATCAATGAGAACTAATAGGTAAAACTCTTTAGGTTTCTACCAGTTGGGTAAGTATCTTGCATTATAATGTTGCTTAATATTTGTTGGAAATTCAGCTATATTTGATATTTTGTATTAATTTAATAAAAGAATAGAAAACTGTAATGTTTTAAGTTGATGTACTTTCTCCAAAAGTTTTGCTGATGTGGTGCAGCACAGCAGCTATAGTGTTGGACTAAGTGTATGAACATCCAGGTTTTGTCTATTTTAGCCATAGAAACTGACCGTATAATTGAGCCTGGAATTTTCTCTTAACTCAGCCTATCTCACAAGGTTGCTGTTGTGAAGATACTATAAAAAATAAGAGATAAAATAAGCCTTCTTGAACTCTTTCACAAAAAGCAGAAAATAAACCAAATAAATAAACATAATGCTAATATATTAATAGCTACATTTCATTATACCTGGATCTAACCAACTGATTTACTGTAGTTGACTTAGATTAGGCCAGCTCTTCCCTTTCAGAGTAAGCAACATTATGAAGACTACAGCAAAGAAATAAAAAAATACGACAAAGAAGTTAAAGGCATGGAAAAAAGAAAAAAGAAAAGGATCCTGAATTTAAATATGATTTAAATAGTTGGAATATCTGCCATTCATTATTATCAGGTACAGTACAGTTATCCAAAAAAGATGAGAAGCAGAAGCTACACAATTAGTCCTAAAAAATGATGCATCCCATATTTCCTCATTCAATAAAGGTTACATAATAAAACACAGCCAACACAACAAGGCCATAGTAAGCAATCAGAATTTCATTTAAACTTCAGGAATAGGAATAAGAAAGGCACATTGCAACATCAATTTGTTTTCTAATCTCTGAATTTAAAAATACAGAGATGTGTCCAACAACTTAATTTCAATGTTTGAAGAATTTACGGCTTGCAGAAATACAATTTTCATCTTTACCCAAATAGCCTAATCTGTTTATGGAAACTGTTCTGTAAATTGTTGTACACTCGTTATTTAGTCTAGAATCCCTCATAATAATTGTGATTGTTGTGTTACCAGTATTCACGTCTTTGCTACTTTTGAAGTAAAAAGAAAATTCTAAGTATTGAAAACCTCCATCTCTCAGACCCCCATGGAAAAAGAAAGCTGGGAGTTGAAATTCAAAAATATCTGGAGAGCCATAGATTTCCTCCCTATTTTAAGGGATTACAATGAGTTGTATTTTTTCTAATTGCCTAACACTGGATGCAGTCCATTGTCTTAGGAAATAGTTTTCAATTCTTGTGCAAGGTTACACATGTTCAATATTTGCCTTAAACTTTAATTATCATTAATATATGAGAACAATTTGGAAATAAATCTCCATTTGGTTATCAATGACAGACACTTGCAGATACAGAATCTTTATTATACACATTAGAAAAGTACAACATTACATTACTTTTTGACATAATCACCATTTCAAATTGAGGGACTCGTCATAATGTCTTACAAGGTTTGTAATTCCTTAGTAGTAGTCGCTTGGCGCCAAATCTGGGCTATTGGGGTGTGTGTGTGATAAAAAAACACCCCAATGGAACTGCTTCAAAAGTTCTTGGGTGCGTCTAGTGGTGTGTGGGCAAGCATTATCAATACCAATACCATTACCAATACCACACCGGAAGTCAGCATGCCCCAATGCTTGTTATGGATAGCTCGTCTGAGTTTTCATAATGTTTCACAGTAGACTTCTGAATTGATGGACGAACTCACTCCACAAACTTCACTAGCAGTACTCCTTTGGCATCTTCATATTTGACGGGATTTTCTATGGTGCCACTTCCAGTGTAGTGTTGGACATTATGACAAGTGCCTCAATTTGAATGGTGATTATGTCGAAAACTAATGTAATGTTGCACTTTTCTAATGTGTATAATAAAAGTTCTGTATCTGCAAGTGTCTGCCATTGATAACCAAATGGAGGTTTATTTCCAAATTGCCCTCATAGTTTAATTATCAGTTATTACCTGTGTTGGATATCTCTAATCACCTGAACCTATAGCATTTCGAAGATTTTTTCTCTGAATAAGAGTCTGACTTTAGCCCTTATTGTTCTTTAATGACATTGCTCAGGTGAGAAAACAGATAAATATTTTATCCTCATTTGCTTATGAATCTCCATTTATGCAATAGATGTAAATCAAAGTTTGAAAAATAATAGTTGATTATAATTACGTGTTGGGCATAAATGGCATCTCATGTTAGTCTAATGTGATACCAATAACTTAACTGATCCCAAGATTCAAAACATTTAGCATAATTATTCTTTTCCTTCTTTCCATTCCTTGCTTTTTTGCTTTTTATAGTATCAGCATGCATGAAATGTGGTATCAAACTGAAAAAATATTAATTTTATTAATATGACACAGCTGATGTTTTAGCATATTTCACTAAGATGACCATCTGTACTTTTAGAGTAGAGATTATTCATATGTCTCCATAAGCTCTTTGTGTACATTGTTCTATGAGATCCATATAACTTTCTTAATGCTTAGAAAAAAATTCCAGGTAATTTGGGAGAAAACATAGGAATATAGTGTTTGATTATTCTGATGGCAAACATTTCAGTAAAGATATCAACACAGAGTCCATCTCCTATAATAAAAGCCAACAGCATGTGAGGGATAAGAAGATATATTTAAATATAAATGTTATATTGTAATAGAGAACCAGTTTGGTATAATGGGATAGCACTAAAGTAGGAGACTCTGAATTCCAGTCCCTCTTTAGGCATGAAAGCTAGCTGGATTATTTTGGGCGTCACTCTCTCTCAGCCCAATCCATCACATAGGGTAATTGTTGTGGGGAAAATAGTAGGATGGAGGAATATTATGTAACTCACCAATTTATAAAATAATAAAGGAATAAAATTCTAATAGGTAGATAGATAGGTAGATAATGCCCTTATATAAACCAACAGTGCAATGGTGTGTGGAATACTGTATGTAGTTTCAATCACTGCACCTTACAAAGTGGTGCTAGAGAATGCTTGGGGGGGGGGTTAGATGATCAAATGATTTGGACAGCTTCCCTATGAAGAAAGTTTGCAATATTTTGGGGGATTAGTCTAGAAAAGAGGTGAATGCGAGCAGATATGATTAAAATG
Organism: Vipera berus; assembly: GCF_964194415.1. Taxonomy (NCBI): domain Eukaryota; kingdom Metazoa; phylum Chordata; class Lepidosauria; order Squamata; family Viperidae; genus Vipera; species Vipera berus. The sequence goes on from NC_138206.1 coordinate 71,254,625, forward strand.
TACAAAATTAGGCACAATTGACAAGGAGAAGCTATTTTCCCCTTCCCAAAGTACTAGAATAAAACTGAATCCTGAGTGAGTCAAGATTTTTTTTTTTAACACAACACGTAATTAAACTTTGGAATTCACTTCTGTAAGATATCCCAATGGTGTTTCCTTTCAAAAGGCAACTGGACTTTCTTGTTTTGCTAGAAGACGTTTCACTTCTCATCCAAGAAACTTCTTCAGTTCTGATTGGTAGAGAATAGAAGGATTGATATTCCTTGCAGCCATGTGATCATTAACCCTCTTTCTGAGAGTCGTTGAAGCCACTTGGAGGTTTATCTGTGTCCTCAGGGTCATCTGAATCCCGTAGTCTACATTTTTTTTCCTGGAAATGCTTTCATACTCCTGCACCATTCAAAAGGCGTTCATCCCAAAGTGCATAGCTAAATGTCTATAGAGATTCTCACCTTGATTGGCTTCAAAAAGAATTGACTAATTCATGGGAATTGTAAAGTCCTGCCTCAGCTAGTTCTCCCAAGACAGCAGAACTCTTGAAACTGGCATCACTTCAAAAGGAACTTTTATTGAGGGATGGTGAAAGCAGAGAAAGCAGGCAGGATCTGAAGTTACCTGCACAAAAACATTAGATTAAACCCCATTGTTCAAAACCCCTCCCAACTGCCCAGTCCATAGGAAACCAATCCAGAGGTGCGAAGGTGTTGTGAGAACTCCAGAAGGAGGATGTGATAAGGAGATGTTCCCAGGCATCTTCCCAGGCATTGTGTCCTTGGTGAGGCAAAGCAAATGGCTCCAGGCTCTTCCCTCCTCCTCCCATTCCCCAGGAAGGTACATCAAAGCAAAGAGAAACAAAGTAAACAAATAAAAGCTAATCACAAGAGAGCTCCGGAGGTCTCCCCTCCCATAAGAATGGCAGCATCCTGACAGGGATCTATAGGGACCTGACACTGCCCCCCTAAAGGAAGGAGAAATCCACCTGGAGAAGGTCAAAATAATAATAAGATAGATAGATAGATAGATAGATAGATAGATAGATAGATAGATAGATAGATAGATAGATAGATAGATAGATAGATAGATAGTCTCCAATGTGAAATGGTATAGGTTCCACTCTTCTTGTCAGCTTGTGCCTTATAGGTTGCTCTGGCTTCATCTAGGGCAGTGGTGGTGAACCTTTTAGAGACTGAGTGCCCAAACTGCAACCCAAAACCCACTTATGTATCATCGGCTGCCAGGTGGGCAAGGTCCGCTGGGTGGGTGTACCCCACTGGGTGGGCATGGCTAGGGTGGGCATGGCAGACTGGGTGGGTGTGGCCAGTGTGCATGTGGCCAGTTCAATGTTGCTCCTGGGGAGGGATGCCTGTGGGGGCCAGGGAGGGTTGGGGGAGATCCAGGGGGTCTCTGGTGGGTGGGGCAGTGGACAGGAGGGTGTCTTGCTCAGCTGATGGCTTGGGGGGGAGGGGGCAGCTACACCCCCTCCCAAACACTGCCATCTCATGAAACCAGGATGAAAACTCCAAAAAGAGACAAGAAAAAAACATTAAAACAGAAGAGTGTCTTGCTAATGGTTTTCTTCCCTGAGGGATGTGGGAGGCACAGGGGGAGGCTCCTGAGGCACACAGCTTTTCCCATGGGGGAGGAGGAGAGCGGGGAGTAGCTATGCTGGGACTGGGGCTCCTCGTGCCTTCTGCTGCCCATCTGTGCTCTTCTGCCGCAGATGCCAGGGCCCCGCTCTCCCGTGAGAGCACTGCTGGATTCGGTTTCCCTGCCTTCTCCAGTTCAAATGTAGAGGGGGAGGGGAGCATTCCTCTGGTGCACGTGCCAACAGAAAGGGCTCTGTGTACCCAGTCTGACACAAGTTTGCCACCCAGTCTAGCATAGGTTTGCCACCATGGATCTAGGGCTTTGCAAATGACTGGCCAGGTATTTTTCAGCTGGTCAATCCATTCCTTCAACGAGGGAATGGTGGGCTGATTGGCTGGCAGCTCAGGCATTGGGTTAAAGTCTTGCCTGGTAGCAACTTGGAAAGGGGTGAAGCCAGTGCTAGTGTGGACAGCATTGTTATAAGCAACCTCGGCAGAAGGCAAGAGGTTGGTCTAGTTATCTTGCTGATAGTTAATAAAGTATCTCAAGTACTGTTCTAGAACTGAGTTCATTCATTCTCTCCCCCAATTAGTTTGAGGATGGTGATTACTACTCAGACCCTGATCTGTCCCCAAAAGTTCCCAAAAGGATCTCCAGAACTTTGAAGTGGATTCCCCTATCAGAAATTATTAGGCATGGGGCCCCATGTAAGTGGTATATTTGATGAAGGAACAGCTTTGCTAGGGTCTTAGCCATGGAGATCTTCTGACATGGGATGAAGTGGACCTGCTTTGAGAATAGGTCAGTCACTACCCAAATCACTGTATTCCCTGTGCTTTCTGGCAACTCTACAATAAAATCCATAGATATCTCTCTCCAGGTTGCTGAAGGATCAGCCACCAATTGCAGGAGGCCCGGTGTTTTCCCTTTCTTCCATTTCACTGTGACGCAGGTGAGACAGATAGCCACATAGCTCTCAATGTTCTTCTTTAGGGACAGCCACCAAACTGTCTCTTTAAAAGGTGCAGGGTTTTCATGAACCCAAAGTGCCCCACCAGTTTCAAATCATGGCAGGTTTGCATAGTCTTTAGTCTCTGACTAGCGGGGATATGCAACTTCCCTCCTACCCAGGCCAGCCCCTCTCACATCAAGCAAATATTTTTGTGGCTCAGGAACCACTCATCTTTCTCCAGGGCTTGCTTGAAAGAGAGAGTGGTGGTGTTCTCTAGTGGCTGGGCTCCTTTTGTTTGCACTTTTGTGGTTACTGGGGCCACCAGTTGTTTTGCTGGGAGCAGGGGCTTGACAATTTCTGCTTTGGTACTATTATAGTGGGGCAGTCTCAACAAAGCATTGGCCAGGAAGTTCTTCCCCCTCCTGGTAGATAGTGGAGGGTAAAATTGAAGTGTTGAAAGTGCTGGGACCACCCTGTCTGTTTGGGAGAGAGCTTCCTAGGGGGTTTTATGGCTTCCAGGTTCTTATGATCAGTCCAGACTTGGAAAGGGATTTTGCTTCCTTCTAGAAAGTGTTGTCAGGTGAGGAGGGCCTACCTGATTGCATAGGCTTCTTTTTCCCACACTGCCCAACATTGCTATTTCTGTCAACTTTCTCAATGTGTAAGCATAAGGCTGCAATTGACCCTCATCATTTTCTTGGAGCAATACCACTCCCACAGCCACATCACTGGCATTGGCCTGAATCACAAAAAGTGTTTCAGGATCCGGATGCTTCAGGATCTGGTTCAGCGAAAAAAAGTCTCTTTAGCTTTTTGAACATGGTTTGGCATTCCATAGTCCATTTCAGTGGTTGGCTAGGTTTCGGTTTGTCCTCCCCTTTTGTCTTGAGTAAGTTGATGATGGGGAGAGTGATTTACGCAAAGGAGGGGATGAACTGCCTGTAAAAATTTGGAAAACAGAAAAAGCTTTGCAGCTGCTTCCTGATGTGAGGAGGTGCCCATTCTAATACAGTTTACACTTTCTCTGGGTCCATTTCCACCCCTTCATGGGAGATCTCACAGCCTAAGTATTTGATATTTTCTTTGTGGAATTTGCATTTTGAGAGCTTAGCATACAATTTGACAGCCCAGAGTTTGATCAGGACCGCTCTGACCAATTTCACATGCTTGTTTGTTTCAGTGTAAATTAATATGCCATCAAGGTACACCAAAGACCCCTTGTATAGGTACTCATGGAGCACTTCATTTATCAGCTGCTTTAAACATAGCAGGGGCCCCTTGTAGTCCAAAAGGGAACACCTTGGATTCAAAGCAGCCCAGGGGGCAGTTAAAAGTAATTTTCCATTCATCCCCTTCCTTAATTTTGATTATTTAATATGCTTCACGCAAATCCAGCTTAGAGAATATTTTCTCCTGTTTCCCCATTGGCAGTCTCTCTCCTTTCTTGACTGGGGTTTTCATCCAGCACTCATCTGCCCAGTGACCCTCTTTACCACACTTGAAGCAGTCAGTTGTGCACAGTGAGGCTGTTCAGGGTTTGGCCATCTCTCCTCTCTTCTCGGGTGGAGATCACCTTCACATTCTGCCTGATGGGTACTGGTTCCATGCCTGGTCTATCTCTGACTCTTTGGCCAGGATGCACCAGTCGTGGAGGCGAGCCAGGGTTCCTCTGGCAATGCAGGTGTGGTACAGGTCATCACTCAGTTCATCCTTGAAGCAGCTCACCAGGATATCTTCTGGACAGTTGAGGTGGCAGGCTAGGTCCCGGAACTCCTTGGTGTATTCTGCTACTGGACGCCAGCCATGTCTCACCATTTTGATGTGATCTCTATCTTTCCAATCAGCCAGGAGATCCCTGAACCTCCATCTCAGTTCTGTCACAGTTCCCTCATCCTCACAAAAATGCAAAATAAATAGAAAGTTAGAGGAATGAAAGATTGTTGCAACTGGGATTCTCTAACTAGCTACAAAAGAAGATAAATACCCGATTGTGAGACCCTTTTCCTCAAGGGATGAGGTGGAATTGCTGCTGCTGTACCAGCCTCCCTACTGCATGTCAGCTTCCCTTCTGGGCTCCTGGACCTCACCACAGGGCTGATGGTGGAGTTCCCTAGGCTTATAGTTCTGGGGCACTTCAACCTGTGAGTGGGGTTGGAAGTAGCCTGGGATTTGGTTGGAACCATAACTTCCATGGACCTGTCCCACATAATCCAGGGCCTGACTAGGAATAGTGGTTACACACCTGATTTGGTGTTCTTGTCAGAACAGTGCCTATGTGACCTGGAATTGGTGGACTTGTCTTTGGTCCCCCTGTCATGGTTCAGATCACAGTGCTGGCAATGTGTTTCTCAAGAGCTGTACTTCTCCCCGCAGGGAGGCAGGACCTAGTAGCTTGGTTTGCCCCTGGTGACTAAAAGACCCAGATAGTTCCAAAAGGAACCGGGGGTTATAACTGTGGATCTGATGCACAGTCCAGTTGAGCTCTTAGTCACTATTTGGAATAGGAAGGTGACTGAGGCTCTGGATAGGATTGTGCTCATGTGACCTCTCCTCACCCATAGACTTCCCTGTCCTCCATGATATACAGAAGAACTGAGAGGGATGAAATGGATGAAGAGAAGTCTAGAATGTCACTGGCAGAAGGCAAGGGATTAACTCAATAGAACATGGGTAAGACCTACTTCATGGCAATTCGAGTGGTGAAGTGTAAATACTTCTTCACACTAATTGTGTCTGCAGATAATCAACCAGGGACCCTCTTTATGGTGAGCCATCTCCTCCTGGGGAAGCACCTGATGGGGCACACTGAATTTGCGGATTTTCTGAAAGACAAAATTGCTCAATTTCATTCCCACTTAGATGTTGGTGTGGTTGCTGGTCCGGTGGAGGCCTCTGGGAACAGTTTGACCCTGTAGCGTCTGAGGAATTGGACAGGATCATAGGAAGTATGCATGCAAGCACCTGTGTTTTAGACCCATGTTCTTCCTGGCTTGTGAAAGCTTCTCAGAAGGTGGATTCTGGCAGTGATTAATGGTTCCTTACAGGTTTAAGTAGTACCTCAGCACTTTAAGGAGGCTGTGGTCTGCTCTGTTCTCAAGAAGCCATTGCTGGATTCCACCCTGTTGGATAATTTCTGACCTGTCTCCAATCTTCCCTTTTTGGGGAAGGTGGTTGAGAAGGTGGTTGCGTGCCAGCTCCAGAGGTTTCTGGATGAAACAGATTATCCAGACCTCTTACCAGTCAGGATTCAGGCCTGGATATGGGATAGAGGTTTAGTGTAATGTTCAACTTAATCTGTTTACTGACTTTTCTTCTTCTATTTTTCTTTTATATATATATATGTACATTTGTAAAAGGGGAGAAAATTTATTGCTTTTTTCTTTTCTTTCAGCACTCAGCCAGTGTGGATCCTACATGTTAAATTCTAAATTTAATTGACCATCTTTTCCTTCTTTTATTCTTTTATTCTTTTTATTTTTTATTATTCTTATTTCTTTTATATTGTTTTCTTATTTCCTGTAAGTCACCTTGAGTCTCCATGAATGAGTAGGTGGCAATATTTTTTTTTCAAATAAATAAAGATGAGACATTTAAAAGCCATGCAACACATAAATAAGGCTAAAAGAGGAAAGTTTCCTTTTCTTTCTAAGAATTTGCTATCATTTACTGAAAATGCTGTAAAAGCAGGGAAATTCAGATGGATGGAAAGAAATACTCTCACCTTTTTTAATCAAAGGTTTAATTCCCAAATCACAGTTCTGTTTGTAGTTCCTGAATCACACACAACATGCTTAAATATTGTTAACTGGGAAGCCTCAGTGGAAAAGCATTACTGCCCTCCAGTTCAGGTTTGGGAGCTTCAAACCTAGTGAATTAGGATCTTGGAATCTTAGTGGACAATCACTTAAATATGAGCCAGTAGTGTGCTGCAGCTGCCAAAAAAGCCAACACAGTTCTAGGTTGCAGTAACATAGAAACAAGATCTTGTGAAGCATTAGTACTGCTTTAGCAAGACCACACTTGGAATATTGCATCCATCACAATATAAAAAAATGTTGAGACTCTAGAAAGAGTGCAGATAAGAGCAACAAAGATGAATAGGAGACTGAGGCTAAAACATATGAATCATTGCAGGAATTTGATATATCTAGTTTAATTAAAAGAAGGACTAGGGATGACATGCTAGCAGTGTTCCAATATCTAAGGGGCTGCCACAAATAAGAGGGATCAACTTATTCTCCAAAGCACCTGGAGGCAGGATAACAAGCAATGGATGGAAACATAAGGAGAGGAGAGAACCAATCTAGAACTAAGGAGAAATTTCCTGACAATTAGAGCAATAAATCAGTGGAACAATGCCCCCAATAGTTGTGGGTTCTCTGGAGGTTTTTAAGACAAGAGTGGACAACCATTTGTCTGAAATGGTATAGGGTTTCCTGCTTGATCAGGCGATTAGACTAGGAGATCTCCAATGTCCCTTCCAACTCTGTTTTTCTGTTATTCTTAATTAGTTATAGCAGAACACAGAATGCTAGGCTGGATAGACTTATGGCTTGATCCAGCATGGATTGTCTTATGTTCTTATGATTTCAGCAAAGTATTTGAAGAAGTATGCAATACATTCTGACTCACAAGCTAATTATGAATCATGACATGACATTTAAATGGCTGCTGTTGGCTTGAAAACTGTACTCAAAGAGTGATATCAGTACTCCCTTATCAAAATGAAGTACTGAGCAAAATTCTGCACAGTTCTTCAATATTTTTATTACTGACTGTGAAGAAAAGATGAATGCTTAATTAAACATGCAGAGGGCTCTAAATTTGGTGAAAGAGCTCATAACCAGAAGATAGAAAAATCCATGGTAGGTTAAAAATGCTAAAAAAAAAACCAATATGATGAGGAAAATGGAATGCTGTAATCCTACAAAACAAAAATCATATGTGGAAGTGTAGAATTATCATTTGTAAAACAAAAGATTTTGGAATACCAATATATTTCAGTCTGTATATGAATGTGATGTGGTTAAAAAAGAAAAGAGAATGAAGTTTTATGCTGCATCAAAAGAAACATAATTCTAAATCATGAAAAGGGATTGTTTCACTTTTTTGCATTGATCAGATTAGCCCTCAAAGGGATCTTTCAGAGGAAAAAAACCCCATACTTTAAAAAGTATTCAGGGAAACTGGAACACTTTCAGAGGAGATCTCTAAAGATGGCCAGTGATCTAGAAGTTAAATCGTGTGAAGCAAAATGGAAAGATCTAAGGCATTTATTCTTGAGAATAGAAAATTGAAAAATATGTGGCACTTCTTGAGTTTTGAGTTAAGGAGTATGTCACATAGAAGAAAGCTAAGGTCTGTTCTCTATCATGTATAGGGTAGGACATAGAATATTTATTTAGTTGTTTATTTAGTTGCATTTATATAATAATAGATTTAAATTACAAATAATAGATTTAAATTACAAAAAGGAAGATTCTGACTTTTATAATATGAATGGTAAGAAAAATTGTTAAAGTAAAAGTTGGCAATGGATAGAATTACCCCACTAGGTAATACATTCCACTACCATTAGGATAGACTGGGCAGTCATTGTTATTATGGAAGACTGAAGAAGCTACTTGGATAAATAGTGAAACATTCTGAACCAACAGGAAAGGTTCAGTTGCCATGACTTAACTTCCAAACAACTATACCTGGCTATTCAATATCTGCTATGGAAGCTTTGAAATTGCTTGTCAGGAAAGAAAGGTGGACTTGATCATCCAAATAGGTCCTTCTGCATTTCTTAATTCTTAATTTTAGTTCTCTGATCCTACCTTTATATTTTGTTTCTGTATTACTCTGCAGCAAAAGAAGTAACAATTCCAAAATCTGCTTGATCATTCCACTCACAAATTATGAAAGTTGCAGGAAGGACACAAAAATGGGATTAATATGGTTTGCTGTCTCTTCTGAAGCACTAGCTCTCATAGAATGAAAGTAAAAGGCCTTTTCCAAATATTGCCTGTCTCTTCATGTGTTCTTTTATGCTCTGAAATGAAGTCATCACATATCTTTGAAAAGCAGTTGAGGTTATCTTCAAGGGAGAAGAGACCAATTAATATCTATTAATAAACTAAGGGTGTGTATCAAAACGAACCATTTGCCAAAGGCTAAATAAGTTACAAAAGGAACCCTATAGGCACAGAAAGATTAGAGAAACAGTAACAATTCCATTTGGAAAACTACCTGCCAGCCTAGAAGTGATAGAGAGCCTCAAAATGTTCAAAGATGGATTAATGTAATATCTTCTGCCCTCTAAGTGTTCCTATCAAGACTCTGTCAATAGATTCAGTAATTCAGCCTTAGAAAGCCCTTTTCGGAGCATTGCAAAAGGAGGTGACCTTGAACATTATTTATCAAGAAAGCCAAGTCCTTGCATGTTAAGCAGACTATTGCTCATAAACTATAGATTAACCTGCATCTGGAAAGATAAATCTTATAGCACTAGTTAACAGCAGCATGCCACACAGCCAACGTTTTTCTATGATACATTAAATGAAAGACCTCAATAGAAAGGATAATAGCAGTCATTCTGTCTGTACACTGTAATAACCTACTACATTAGTTCTAAAAATAAATCCTATCACCAATGTAAATTCTAGTTATATTTATGCATAAAATAGAGGCAGGATGTTTTACTGATTGTTGTTGTTGTTAGTTGCGAAGTTGGGTCTGACCCATCGCGACCCCATAGACAATGTTCTTCCAGGCCTTCCTGTCCTCTACCATCTTCTGGAGTCCATTTAGGCTCACGCCTACTGCTTCAGTGACTCCATCCAGCCACCTCATTCTCTGTCGTCCCCTTCTTCTATTGCCCTCAATCTTTCCCAGCATTAGGCTCTTCTCCAGTGAGTCCTTCCTTCTCATTAGGTGGCCAAAGTATTTGAGTTTTAGCTTCAGGGTCTGGCCTTCTAAAGAGCAGTCAGGGTTGATCTCCTCTAGGACTGACCGGTTTGATCGCCTTGCAGTCCAAGGAACTCGCAGGAGTCTTCTCCAGCACCATAGTTCAAAGGCCTCAATTCTTTGGCGCTCAGCCTTTCTTATGGTCCAGCTTTCACTGCCATACATTGCAACTGGGAAGACCATAGCCTTGACTATACGCACTTTTGTTGACAGGGTGATGTCTCTGCTTTTTAGTGTGCTGTCTAGATTTGCCATGGCTTTCCACCCCAGGAGCAAGTGTCTTTTAATTTCTTGGCTACAGTCTCCATCTGCAGTGATCTTGGAGCCCAGGAAAATAAAATCTGTCACTACCTCCATTTCTTCCCCATCTATTTGCCAGGAATTGAGAGGGCCGGATGCCATGATCTTGGTTTTCTTAATGTTTAGTTTCAACCCAAGTTTTGCATTCTCCTTCTTCACCCGCAACAAGAGGCTCTTTAGTTCTTCTTCACTTTCTGCCATTAGAGTGGTATCATCTGCATATCTTAGGTTGTTGATGTTTCTTCCGGCAATCTTAATTCCAACTTTTGATTCATCTAGCCCTGCCTTTCTTATGATGTGCTCTGCATATAAGTTAAATAGCCAAGGCGACAGTATACAGCCTTGCCGGACTCCTTTCCCAATTTTGAACCAATCAGTGGTTCCGTGTCCAGTTCTCACTGTTGCTTCTTGGCCCGCATATAGATTTCTCAAGAGACAAATAAGATGGTCTGGTATGCCCATCTCTTTAAGGACTTGCCACAGTTTGTTATGATCCACACAATCAAAGGCTTTAGCATAGTCAATGAAGCAGATGTTTTTCTGGAACTCTCTAGCTTTCTCCATGATCCAGCGTATGTTAGCAATTTGATCTCTAGTTCCTCTGCCTCTTCGAAATCCTGCCTGTACTTCTGGTAGTTCTCGATCCACATACTGCTGGAGTCTAGCTTGTAGAATTTTAAGCATAACTTTACTAGCATGAGAAATGAGTGCAATGGTGCGATTGTTTGAACATTCTTTGGCACTGCCTTTCTTTGGAATTGGAATGTAAACTGATCTTTTCCAATCCTGTGGCCACTGTTGAGTTTTCCAAATTTGCTGGCAAATTGAGTGTAGCACTTTTACTGCATTGTCTTCACTTCACATTCTAGGATGTCTGTCTTGAGGTCAGTAACCACCTCATTGTGGTTATCAGGGAGCTTAAGCTCGTTCTTGTATTTTCTTCTGTGTAATTTTGCCACCTCTTCTTACTCTCTTCGGCCTCTGTTAGGTCCCTGCCATTTTGGTCCTTTATCATGCCCATTTTTGCATGAAATGTTCCCTTCATCTCTCCAATTTTCTTGAAGAGCTCTCTGGTCCTCCCTATTCTATTGTTTTCTTCTATTTCTTTGCACTGTTCATTTAAGAAGGCATTCTTATCTCTTCTAGCTGTTCTGTGGAAATGGACTTTGGAAAAAACTTTATAAATATAAACAAAACAATTTATTATAGACAAACAGCTAAGCTTATGAAAAAGATAGAAGAATTTGGAGAAGTGGCAGGTCTGAAAATAAATCAACAAAAGACTGAAGTATACTAAAAACCTTACAGAAAAACAAAAAAATCAATTATCAGAAAAAACAGGTTTTCAAATAGGAAAAAATTAAATACTTGGGAATCTAAAGGTGAGATGGGCAATAATAAAAGAAGACAACTACATAAAATTATTAAAACAAATAAAACTAGATTTGGAAAAATGGAAAAAACCTACAACTTTCAATGCTGGGGAGAATAGCAACAGTGAAGATACTTTTTTTGTTTCAAACAATACCTATAAAAGTGGGGGGAAAGTTCATAGTATTCCAAAATAACTAAAATCATTCTTAGGTTATTTTTTATTTGTCTTTTAGGTTTTGATCTGTATGTATAAATTCAGTCAAAAATTTCTTTAGTCTTTCTGCTATTATTGAAGCAAAAATTATGTAGTCCACGTCTAATAAAGATATTGGTCTATAATTCTTTATTTGCATCAGGTCTGAGTCTTCTTTGGATATTAGAGTGATATTAGCTTTTGTCCATGTATTTGGCATTTTAGCCTCTGAAAGTACTTCATTGCATAGTTCTTTCATTACTGGTGTCAGTGCTGCTAGTATTTAAGATACTAACTTAAAGTATCTTGTAGAGATTTATACAGCTCTGCAGGTAGTCCACCTGGGCCTGGAGTCTTATCATTTTTTTTGTCTTTTAATAGCCTCTGTCATTTCCATCATTGATATTTTTTCATTTAAAATATTATGTATATTCTCTGGAATTTTTGGTAAATCTGCTTTTTTAATATAGTGCTTCATTTTTTCTTGTGGAGTTTCCTCTGTATTGTAAAGTGTCTCATAAAATCTTTAATTTTTTAAAAAATTGTGTCATTTTGAAACTGTAAATCTCCTTTTGAGTTTTGTAGTTTATTTATCACTTTTTTCTCTCTTTCCTTTTTCAGTTTACATGCTAGCCACCTTCCTGGTTTATTAGCATTTTCAAAAAAAAATCTGTTTGACCCTTTTAATTTGTTGCGCCATTTTTTTGGCCTCTGCTAAATTTATTTTTTAAAAGGGACGCGGTGGCTCAGTGGGTTAGGACGCTGAGCTTGTCGATCAGAAGGTCGGCAGTTTGGCGGGTCGAATCCCGAGTGCCGCGTAACAGAGTGAGCGCCTGTTACTCGTCCCAGCTTCTGCCCACCTAGCAGTTCGAAAGCACGTAAAAATGCAAGTAGAAAAATAGGGACCGCTACGGTGGGAAGGTAACAGCGTTCCGTGCGCCTTTGGCGTCTAGTCATGCCGGCCACATGACCACGGAGACGTCCTCGGACAAGCGCTGGCTCTTCGGCTTTGAAACGGAGATGAGCACCGGCCCCTAGAGTCGGAAACGACTAGCACGCATGTGCGGGGGAACCTTTACCTTTACCTAAATTTATTTTATGTTTTATTAGTTCCATTTGTTTTTAAGTATTTTCTTTTGTGGGCCTATTTGTAGTTCTGATTCTAATTTCATAAATTCTTCCTGTAGCTTTAACTGTTGTTATTTTTATTTATTCTTTTTCACCATGTATGTTATAGCAAATCCTCTGAAGTATGCTTTAGCCATATCCCACACATTTTGAAGGGATGTTTCTTCTTTTTTAATTTATTTTAAAAAAGAATTCAATTTCCTTTGTTGCTATTTATATAAATTCTTTCTCCTTTAGTAAAGGTTTATTCACAACCATCTTAATTTTTTCTCAGTTCCTCTGAGATGACACTCTTATTTATTGAATGCCACCCCCAGAGAAGTTCAACTAGTACCCCCATTAGCAAAATTTCAGAGCAGGTGAAGACCTTTCTATTTTCCAAGTCTTTTATTTTTCTAAAATTATTTTAATTGTTTCTTAACTGAATTTTAACAGTTTTGAATCACCACTTCTGCCTGGTTTGTATGGTGTCTTTGCTTCAAATTTCATTTGATTGTATTATTGCATATGTTTGAACTTCAGTTGTATTTTTTACCATAACCTATCCTGAGAGCTTCAGCTATCGGGCAGTTAATATTAAAATACGTACATACATAAAGGCATACCTAGGGGTTTGTTTAGCCTTCTAGCCGGATGATATGGCCTGATTTTAGGACTCTCGGAGGAGGAAATAACTGGTGGCCTTATGTTCAAACTGTCCTCTAGCTGTCAATCTTATTGTTTCTGCAGGCTTTCCTTCTGTACTTGATGCATCTTACTGGGCACTGAACTAAAATGATAGGATTCGATTGCAGAGCAGTGCCCTTCATACCCATGGAAGTGGCTTCAGGGGCTTCCAGAAATCTTGTTTGATATAAGACTATGTTTCAAGAGGTGAGTTTTTCTGCTGCTGATTCTCAATATTGAACCAGTTGCTTTCTGATTTCAACTTGAGATCATGACAGTTATAATGGATATGTCTAAAATGAAAAGTATTTTTTTGTCTGGTTATTGACACTTCCCCCACCACACACGTACTGGGTCTGCTTTTTTCAGATCAGCAGAATGTTGATCCATTGGTTGTGACAGGAATAGACCAACCAGCTTGTTGCCCAAGCCTGACATTATGGGCTGACAGTGACTGGCCCAAAGTCACCCACCCAGTTTTCATGGCTAAAGTGGGTCTAGAACTCATAGTCTTCCTGTTCTAGCCAAGATCCTGAAAGAAAAATATGACCTCACTCTCTCTCCCAACACACACACATAATCTCTACCTCTCATCTTATATGTGAGCTACAATCAAACGTCCTTCGTTCTTTCTTTCCTTTTTTCCTTCCCCAGTTCCCCAGCTCCCCTCTTCTTTTCTTTTTCTCTCTTAACTTATGCAAGTCATGGCATTCTAATTCTATTTGCCACTGGAACATCAATTTGGAAGAATGCCTTTGGTAGTTATTTCCCTAAGCTCCCTTGAACATAACCTCTAATAAATAATTGATGCAATAAAACAAGGACAAGTATACCATTTCAATAAGCTATTGGGATCCTAACTGGGTAAAAAGAACTAGCTCTATTTCAGCTTAAATAAATATTAACAGGAGATGATGGCTCATCTTCAAATCCAGAAGAGAGGTATTCTGCTTCTGTTTATCTACTTCATGTCCTCTTTTTTATTAATTCATTAATACATTAATGTAAATTATTACAAAAATGATAATCTTGAAAAACAAGAGTTATCTAATACAAAGTCGTCTTACCAGTCCAAAAGTCAAAAACACAGTTCTTCGGGTTTAGCAAACAGTAGCAAAACCACAATCAACAATAATCAGCAAGCAATGTAACAAAGTAACTAACACAGAGAGAGAGAAGCTATGTCTCTAGCTCCCTCTTATGGCCGTTGAAAGAACACAGCGTTGGCCAATCATTACACATTTAAAGGAATACAATACATTACAAATCATGGCTTATATATTGCCAACCCAACCAGTTAGGCTATAATCATATGACTAACAAGGTGGTATCACAGCAGTAGTTTAGGATCCAAGTGTAAGGTCTCTGCTATTTATGAAAAAGAATCTTTCATAAAGATGGCCATCATTCTGGTCATCACATGGATAACAAGCATACAACTGCAGTTTTCTTCTTGGTCAGCACCTCCTGCACTGCTGTGACTATATCCTGGGACAGCACTGCAGCACTGTGGATACTAACAGGGATGGAACAGAATGAAAAGGAGACATAAAACCTGAAGTAATAATTTCAGTATTGCATACATATATTGCCCAAGCAAAAGGGAGACAGAGCACATTACATCTGTGCATATCTACTTACATTAATTTAAAGCATGCTAGAATCTTTGCAATCAAATATACAAAATTGTTACTGGATTCTGGTCCTGGTCCTATAGCTGGACACTAGTCTTTGGATCTATTTCCTTTCTAAAGCAGTATTTTATCACATCTAGGAGATTATTATATGGAGTAGTGCAAGAACATTTGTTTTATTTGTACAAAAGTGGAATTTTTAAATAGACATAATTGTGTCTTTCCTTTTTGAAATTTTCAGATATTAGTGTCCAGCTGAAGGATTAATAAAGGTTTCCTTCACTGTGGACTAAATCTCAATCATATAATATGACTGGAATGGAGAATGACAAGCCAAATACATAAGAGGGGATTTTGTAATTGCAAATGAAAGTACTGTAGTCTTCACTGAAGTTAATGGACTTCATTTAATGACTAGTTGTCAAAAAAGGATTTACTGACAAAATGGATGGTTACCTCTCTCTGATGATGGGAAAATCTGGCTTTAAAATGGCCCTCATTAGTAGTGATCATTCCAGTTCCAATTGCTGGACAAAATACAGTTGGGGGCATTCAGTGTTCATTCACTGCATCTCCTTGTAACCAGTTCAACCCTTAGGCCAGATCATCTCTCTCTCTCTCTCTCTCTCTCTCTCTCTCTCTCTCTCTCTGTGTGTGTGTGTGTGTGTGTGTGTGTGTCTGTGTGTCTGTGTCTGTGTGTCTGTGTGTCTGTGTGTGTGAGAGAGATCAAAGAGCAGAACAAGATGAAGTAACATGGTTAAACTCTACTCATTGAATTTTATATTGCTGATGTTTTACTTTGTTCTATTTTTTGTTCAGTGTCACTCTTAATTATCCAGTCAATAATAATAGACAATAATAATCATTGACATTTGTTTACTTACAATATATTTCTTTTAAAGTCAATATGACAGTACATAAAGCAAGAAGCGTGCTTACTTTATAAAAATGAAGAAAGTTAGAATAACCTGGAAAAAGTTTGTGTGTGTGTGTGTGTGTGTGTGTGTGTGTGTGTGTATGTATATGTATATGTATATGTGTATATGTATATGTGTGTATATGTGTGTATATGTGTGTGTGTATATATATAGGTAAAGGTAAAGGTTCCCCCGCACATGCGTGCTAGTCATTTAGGGGCCGGTGCTCATCTCCGTTTCAAAGCCAAAGAGCCAGCGTTTGTCCGAGGACGTCTCCGTGGTCATGTGGCCGGCATGACTAGAAGCCAAAGGTGCACGGAGCGCTGTTACCTTCCCACCGTAGTGGTCCCTATTTTTCTACTTGCATTTTTACGTGCTTTCGAACTGCTAGGTTGGCAGAAGCTGGGACGAGTAACAGGCGCTCACTCTGTTACGCGGCACTCGGGATTCGACCCGCCAAACTGCCGACCTTCTGATCGACAAGCTCAGCGTCCTAACCCACTGAGCCACCGCGTCCCTGTGTATATATATATATATATATGTATGTATGTATGTATGTATGTATGTATGTATATGTATATGTATATGTATATGTATATGTATATGTATATGTATATGTATATGTATATGTATATGTATATGTGTATGTGTATGTGTATGTGTATGTGTATGTGTATATGTGTGTGTGTGTATATATATATATATATATATATATATATATATATATATATATATATATATATATATATATATATATATATATATATATATATATATATATATATATATATATATATATATGTTTTCTGAGGTTTTCGTGGGTGTTTGTATGTGGATCTTTGGTCATTCGGGTTCTCTCCCGCGTAGAATTGAAGGTGTAGGAGCAACGTTTCGACGGAATCCCATCCTTCATCCTCAGGCTGGTGGCTTCAGCTTCCTTCTTCTGGGAGAAGCAT
This sequence comes from Vipera berus, assembly GCF_964194415.1. Taxonomy (NCBI): domain Eukaryota; kingdom Metazoa; phylum Chordata; class Lepidosauria; order Squamata; family Viperidae; genus Vipera; species Vipera berus. Next base: position 71,271,283 of record NC_138206.1, read on the forward strand.
GTGGTAGTGGCTGTATATATATATCATACCTCAGACTATCTTCATACAATAATCCTCTCAGGTCAATTACCAAGTAAAGCATTCATACAATTGTAAGTTTTAACCTTATTTTTTGTGGGGCTTGGTGTAGAGTATGACCTCAGAGTTATTTACCTAGTTTATGATTCAGTGTATTTGCAAAGCCTGTCTTTAAAATGCAAAATACAAATGCAGTGATATATGGCATTCCTTTAGATAAATCCATAAGTAGTTTAAAATTCACATTCAAAGAGTGCTCATTAGTAGTTTATCAACAAGGTTGATGGAAAACAAAATAAAGTAGAATGGAGATTGTTATATACTGGGTTCGTTGCTTGATTGACGAGACGAAGCAAGTGAATTCAGCAAGAATCATTCTTTATTTGGTTGCAGGAAGTGAACTGGGAAACAGGGCTGCAAATGCAGCTATTTATACCCTGGTGGCCAATAGGATTAAAGCAACCTATTACTGCCCTAGAGGCAGCCAATGGCAGCGCTGGAGACAGGTTGTCTGAGGAGCTGGGAGCCGTTAGCCAGCTTCCCTGCTTAAGCAACCTTCCAGCAATTAACCCCATGTGATACTCTTTATTAAGACAAAAACCCAATACATTACAGAGATCATAAGGTTCAGCCTAGGCCTAGCACTAAAAATCATTTTCATTGATTTCTTAGGTAAACGTACAAATGCACTTTTAGGCTGCATTCTATTGATCAAGCCCCATTATAAACATTATCCTCAATTTTCTAGATGATCTAGAAAATTGGAGCAAGCATATAGAAAAGCAGCGATGATCAAGTGAACTAGAAGGTACTTTTACATAAAGACATTGAATAGGTTTGTTTATACAGAAGATAATTTATGGGAAAATGTCAAAATTTCCAAGACCAGAAAAGTGTTGTATTGAGTCAAGGCCTCATCTCTATTAAACCAAGGTGCAGGTCAGAATTATGAAAAGACAGGTTCTAGCTGAACATTGGAAAAATATTTCTAATGATAAGCAGACTTCAGCCATAGAACTGATTACCTATGGTGAATTCATTAGATATGCTGAAGCAGGGCCTTGCAGGCATCTAACGCTTTAAGTAGATACCTTCACTGAGCAGAACTAAATGACCTTTTCCTATATAATTCAGTGAACCCAGCAAGGAGTCATGAATACATTAGTTGTATGACCACTTAGAAACTAGGACCATATTTTTCACCATTTGGATGAGTAGTTTGTTAAATGAGATCTCAAAATTTCTGGGCAGAAATGTTTATGGAGCATAATGCTTAAATCTACATGGGGGAGGGGGGATCCAGCTACTGCTTTGCACAGGCAAGTACCCTCCAAAGTCTAGATATCTGGCCAACCATCTAAACTAGGACAGCTGACTAGAAAATTGGCTGAATCTAATTCAAACCAGTAGAAATCCAAAATCTGGTACAAATAATGGACCATGAATAAAGTGTCCTCATAATGCCAAATTGTAATTTTGACAGAAATTATTATGGTAGTATGATTTCAATTGCAGGTGTGACTTAATAATGGTAACAGAATTTTTTCATTGATTAGAGTCCATAACATAAATAGCTAGGCATTCAAAATCTGATGCAGATTTTATTACATAAAACCAGATTGCCATGCTATAATTAAATCAACATCTGTACAAAGAATGAGGCAAGGTGATAAAAATATGGACAACAGTATCTGCCTATGATACCAGTAATCATAATCATAATAGTAAGGTTGGAAGGGACCTTGGAGGTCATCTAGTCCAACCCCCTGCTCAGGCAGTAAACCCTATACCATTTCAGACAAATGGCTGGCCAGTCTCTTCTTAAAAACTTCCAGTGTTGGAGCATTCACAGCTTCTGGAGGCAGGTTGTTCCACTGGTTAATTGTTCTAACTGTCAGGAAGTTTCTCCTTAGTCCTAGGTTCCTTCTCTCCTTGATTAGTTTCCAACTGTTGCTTCTTGTCCTGCCTTCGGGCGCTTTGGAGAATAGCTTGACTCCCTCTTCTTTGTGGCAGCCCCTGAGATATTGGAACATTGCTATCATGTCACCCCTAGTCCTTCTCTTCATTAAACTAGACATACCCAATTCCAGCAGCTGTTCCTTATATGTTTTAGCCTCCAGACCTCTAACCATCTTTGTTGCTCTTCTCTGTACTCTTTCCAGAGTCTCAACATCTTTTTTACATCGTGGTGACCAAAACTGGATGCAGTATTCCAAGTGTGGACTTACCAAGGCATTGTAAAGTGGTATTAATACTTCACGTGATCTTGATTCTATCCCTCTGTTAATGCAGCCTAGCACTGCGTTGGCTTTTTGGCAGCTGCAGCACACTGCTGGCTCATATTTAAGTGATTGTCCACTAGGACTCCAAGATCCCTCTCACAGTTACTACTATTGAGCAAAGTACCACCTATACTATACCTGTACATTTGCTTTTTCTTGCCTAAATATAGAACCTTACTTTTTTCACCATTGAATTTCATTTTGTTAGATAGTGCCCAGTGTTCAAGTCTGTCCAGATCCTCCTGTATCTTAAGCCTGTCTTCTGGAATGTTGGCTATTCCTGCCAGCTTGGTGTCGTCTGCAAATTTGATGAGTTCCCTATCTATCCCCTCGTCCAAATCGTTGATGAAGATGTTGAAGAGCACTGGGCACCCTACTACACACTTCCCTCCATGTAGATGCGGTTCCATTGAGGACCACACGCTGAGTATGGCTGGTCAGCCAGCTACGAATCCATCTGGTGGTGATGCTATCTAACCCACATTTTTCTATCTTATCAAGTAGTAGTTTGTGATCTACTTTATCAAATGCCTTACTGAAGTCCAAGTAAATTATATCCACAGCATTTTTCTGGTCCACTAATTTTGTCACTTGGTCAAAAAATGCAATAAGATTTGTCTGGCATGATCTGTTTTTGACAAACCCATGTTGGCTTTTAGTAATGATTTTGTTTACCTCTAAGTGCTCGCCGATTCATTGTTTGATTATCTTTTCCAGAATCTTCCCAGGTATTGAGGTCAGGCTGAAAGGTCTGTGATTTCCTGGATCCATTTTTTCCCCTTTTTTGAAGATGGGAACTACATCAGCTCTTTTACAGTCCTCTGGTAGTTCCCCAGTGCTCCAGGATCTTTGAAAGATATTGCTCAGTGGTTCTGAGATCATATCTGCCAGTTCCTTGAGAACCTTGGGGTGTAATCCATCTGGTCCTGGTGATTTGAACTCATCTAGGCTGGACAGGTGCTCACTTACCATTTCCTTGCCTATCTTAACTTGTGTTTCTATTCTGTTTTTATGGCACTATTTTTGATAGGTTGGTCTGTTTTTTTCCCTTTGTGTAAAGACAGATGCAAAAAAACAAGAGATAGTTCTGCTTTCTCCCTGTTGCTTGTCACTTTCACCCACTAATGGACCAATCATTTCCTTTACTTTTGTTTGTTTTTTACATGTTTAAAGAAGCTTTTTTTGTTATTTTTGACTTTGGTCGCAAGCCTTAATTTAGCTTTCCTCACTTCATCTTTGCAGGCTCGGGCTATTTGCTGATATTCTGACTTAGTTATGTGCCCCTCTTTCCACTTTCTATACTTGTCCTTTTTATCTTTCAATTTATCAGAGAGTTCTTTATGCAGCCATGCTTGTTTCTTTTGAGAGCTGTTATTTTTCCTCTTTGTTGGTATGGTGCTAGTATTATCTCACTTTTCAAAATTTCCCAAGCTTCTTGAGTTGTTTTCCCCTTGAGTATTCTCATCCATAGAATCCTTCCCAAGCTCTAAGTTTATTGAAATTAGCTCTCTTAAAGTCCAAGACTCTAGTTTGACTGTATTCTATTGCTTGTGCTTCCATAATGTTGAATTCCAATATTGCATGATCACTTCCTCCCAAGATTCTTGTGGTTTCAACACCTTCTATCATTTCATCTCTGTTAGTGAGAATTAGATCCAAAATGGCTAATCCCCTCGTTCCCTTCTCTACTTTTTGTGTGGTTTGGTTCATTTGTTTTTCAAACTAGAAAGAGCACAACTCTTTTGCAGCACAACTGGAATTGTGATTTGCAGATCAGTTTCATTTCCCACCCAACCCCCATTGTATTTGTGTCTTGACAAATGTATAGTTTAAGAATTCTCCCCCGCAATGATTTTGGCTCTAATTACTTGCCTTATGTATGTACTGTGAAAGGGCTCACAAGAACTAATAAGGACATTTGTACACCTTTCAGTGTTGCACTTCAAAATCAATACAAATAAGAAACTTGTGTTAGCAGGGAAAGTGAAATAATGTCAACTGCTGTTTCCTTTGTTATAAAAGGGTCATTTATCTTCCCAAAGTTTAAGACATATTTTAGGGGACTTCCGGGTGGCAAGGCTCCGTCGATGGTGGCCGTTTCGGCTGTCAGCCCCGTTGTTTTCCGTTAGAGCCACTAAAAACAGTGACGATCAGCTGTTTGGTGGCTCGGAAACCCTCTCTTCGGGAGAAGAGGGGGGGTGAGTGTTTAGGTAGGGGTAGAGCTCCCCTAGACCACCAGAGTCTAAATTCTGGTGGTTGAAGGGTGTGAGCCCCCCCAAAGCCTGAATTTGCTCTGGACTCCTCTGTTCCAAGGCTTTGGAGCAGAGCAGGATGCTGAAACCATCCCTGCTATCAATAATTAATTTTGGATTACCTGGATGCAGGCAGAGCTGTGCAGGAGAATATTGTAATAGCAAGTATTTGAACTTTAACTCTGATTACTGTGAGAGAAAAAGTTGCAAGTGGTGTGGAAAGTGAAAGTGCGCAGCAGAAATTAATTGGGTGTTAAAATGGCTTCTAAATCAACTAAAGCTCCTAGAAGTGCTGGTGCTTCACCAGTTCAGCATTCTTCATTACAGGCTTTGATGCCTCATCCTGTGGCACCCGCTTCTGTACCCACATTAACTATAAAGGACTTACAAGATGCCTTAAAGATACAGTCTCAGCAAATAGCTGAACTTATTGAGGAGAAGAATACTGAAATAAGAGCAGACATTTTGGCTGCATTTCAAGGGCTTGCAGTTTGTATTGAGCGTCTGGATGATCGCGTGGAAGAGCTCAGTCAAAACAATATGAGATTAGATGCTAAAATGTTGGATGCTGAAAATGTGATGGAGAATATTGATGATGATGTAGTTATGATACAATATAGAAGAGGCAGAGGAACTAGAGATCAAATATCGAAGAGGCAGAGGAACTAGAGATCAAATAGCCAACATACGCTGGATTATGGAGAAAGCTAGAGAGTTCCAGAAAAACATCTACTTCTGCTTCATTGACTATGCTAAAGCCTTTGATTGTGTGGATCATAACAAACTGTGGCAAGTTCTTAAAGAGATGGGAGTACCAGAACATCTTATTTGTCTCTTGAGAAACCTATATGCGGGCCAAGAAGCAACAGTGAGAACTGGACACGGAACCACTGATTGGTTCCAAATTGGGAAAGGAGTCCGGCAAGGCTGTATACTGTCGCCTTGCCTATTTAACTTATATGCAGAGCACATCATGAGAAAGGCAGGGCTAGATGAATCAAAAGTTGGAATTAAGATTGCTGGAAGAAATATCAACAACCTAAGATATGCAGATGATACCACTCTAATGGCAGAAAGTGAAGAGGAACTGAAGAGTCTCTTGTTGCGAGTGAAGAAGGAGAGTGCAAAAGTTGGGTTGAAACTAAACATTAAGAAAACCAAGATCATGGCATCCGGCCCTCTCAATTCCTGGCAAATAGATGGGGAAGAAATGGAAGTAGTGACAGATTTTATTTTCCTGGGCTCCAAGATCACTGCAGATGGGGACTGTAGTCAAGAAATTAAAAGACGCTTGCTCCTCGGGAGGAAAGCCATGGCAAATCTAGACAGCACACTAAAAAGCAGAGACATCACCCTGTCAACAAAAGTGCGTATAGTCAAGGCTATGGTCTTCCCAGTTGCAATGTATGGCAGTGAAAGTTGGACCATAAGAAAGGCTGAGCACCAAAGAATTGAGGCCTTTGAACTCTGGTGCTGGAGAAGACTCCTGCGAGTCCCTTGGACTGCAAGGCGATCAAACCGGTCAGTCCTAGAGGAGATCAACCCTGACTGCTCTTTAGAAGGCCAGATCCTGAAGCTAAAACTCAAATACTTTGGCCACCTAATGAGGAGGAAGGACTCACTGGAGAAGAGCCTAATGCTGGGAAAGATTGAGGGCAATAGAAGAAGGGGACAACAGAGAATGAGGTGGCTGGATGGAGTCACTGAAGCAGTAGGCGTGAGCTTAAATGGACTCCAGAAGATGGCAGAGGACAGGAAAGCCTGGAGGAACATTGTCCATAGGGTCGCGATGGGTCGGACACGACTTCGCAACTAACAACAACAACATAGGGATATGGAGTTTGCTGTGAGGATTAGAGGATTGAAAGAAGACCCTAAGGAAGATTTGAAAGAATTATTGGCACAAGCCCTTGAACCGGTTTTGGAGCGACAAGCAGAAGATATTATGGGGGATATAGACAAAATATTTCGTGTTAATTCTTGGATTGCAAGACAAAGAAAGTTACCTAGAGATGTGGTGGTTTATTTTACAAAGAGATCAATTAGAAATGTGGCCATCCAAGCCTTTTATAACAATAGATTTACAGTTGCTGAGCAAGAAGTTTTAATTTTGAAAGAGATTCCTCCAAGGATTTTAAGGAAAAGAAAAGAATTTGCTTTTTTGGCAGATGAATTAAAGAAACGTCAGCTTCAGTTTCGATGGGAGATTCCAGCAGGCATGGTGGTGATGTATGCAGGCACGAGATATCGTCTTAATACAGTTTTGCAGGCACGAGATTTTTATTCTAATATTTTGAAGGCAGATTCTCCGCCATCTTCAGAATTTAAAGGAAGGAATGGCGAAGGAGAGCGTCAGTCGCAAGTGGAGAGTATAAAAGGAGCTGAAGGAGCTACTTTGCAGAACGATAAAGAATCCCAGCAAATTACAGAAGTGGATCAGTCCCAGTTGTTAACAGAAGAGGTTAGAGAACAAAGAATGACACAGGCTGCAATTAGACGAATGAGACAAGAACAAGAACAACAGAAAGCTACAACCATATCTCAAAAACCTACTTACAGTGAAGCAGTGGGAGAAGCGAAACCGAAGAGAGTGCAGGTGGTTCTGCAAGAGGCGCTCCAAAAGCTTCAGGTTGCAAAAGATGGCGACAAAGTTTCTAACTTGGAATGTTAATTGATTAAATTCCCCGCAGAAGAGAAACAAAGTATTTCAGTATTTAAAATAATTTAGAAATGATGTTATTTGTCTACAGGAAATGCATATTCGAGCAGCTGATCAAAAATATTTGATAAATTTTAGACTGGGTACACAGTTTATTGCATCTGCTCCAGACAAGAAAAATGGAGTAGTTTATTTATTATTTTTAAATTTATATACCGCCCTATTCCCGTAGGACTCAGGACGGTTTACAGGGAGAATTAAAATACATAACATACAAAATTAAAATCAGTTAAAACTATGATTAAATTACAGTCCCTGAAGTTAAACTAAAACCCAATAAATTAATTAGTTAAAACCCCTCAGTCTGGGCCAAACAGCTCGAAGAACCAGGTTTTCAAGTCCCGGCGAAATGAGCGAAGGTCGGGGGCAGTCCTGAGTTCCATGGGAAGTTGGTTCCATAGGGCCGGCGCGCCCACAGAGAACGCCCTTCCCCTGGGAATAACCCGCTGACATTCCTTAACTGGCGGTACCCTGAGAAGGCCCTCCCTGTGGGAGCGCACAGGACGATGGGAAGTTGATGCTGGCAGCAGGTGTTCCCTTAGATAATCCGGACCCAAGCCATTTAGGGCTTTATAGGTCATCACCAGCACCTTGAACCTCACTTGGAAGGCAACCGGAAGCCAATGCAGCTCGCGGAGAAGAGGTGTTACACGGGAGTATCGGGGAACTCCCATCACAACTCGCGTGGCTGCATTCTGCACCAGTTGAAGCCTCCGATTGGTCCTCAAGGGCAGCCCCATGTAGAGAGTGTTGCAGTAGTCTAACCGGGAGGTCACGAGCACATGGGTGACTGTGCGTAGGGCATCTCGGTCCAGATAGGGCCGCAACTGGTGCACCAGGCGAACCTGGGCAAAAGCCCTCCTGGTCACGACTCCTATATGATCTTCAAAGCTGAGCCGTGAGTCCAGGAGGACACCCAAGTTGCGAGCCCTATCAACGGGGGGTAACACCTCACCCCCCCATCCTTAATGATGGAACAAACTGGTTAACCCGAGATGCCGGTACGTACAGCCACTCAGTCTTGGCAGGGTTGAGACGAAGCCTGTTTCTCCCCATCCAAACCCAGACCGCCTCCAGGCGACGGGACATCACGTCGAGGGCATCACTGGGTTGGTTTGGGATGGAAAGAAAAAGTTGGGTATCATCAGCATACTGATGATACCCCACCCCAAAACCATGAATGAGCTCGCCCAGCAGCTTCATATAGATGTTGAACAGGAAGGGAGAGAGGACCGACCCCTGAGAAACTCCACAAACGAGAGACCTCGGGGTGGACCTCTGCCCTCCCATCAACACTGACTGCGAGCGGCCCAGGAGATAGGAGGAGAACCACTGTAAAACAGTGCCTCCCACTCCCAACCCCCTGAGACGCCGCAGTAGGATACCATGGTCGATGGTATCAAAAGCCGCTGAGAGGTCTAAAAGGACTAGGACAGAGGAACAGCCCCTGTCCCAAGCCCGCCAGAGATCATTCACCAGCACGACCAATGCCGTCTCCGTGCTGTACCCGGGCCTGAAGCCCAATTGGTACAGGTCAAGATAATCAGTTTCCTCCAGGAACAGAGTAAGCTGATGCGCCACCACACTCTCAACAACCTTCGCCAAAAAGCGAAGGTTGGAGACCGGACGATAGTTATTTAAAACAGCCAGGTCCAGGGCAGGCTTCTTGAGGAGGGGTCTCACCACCGCCTCCTTCAAGGCGGCGGGGAAGATACCCTCCTTCAAGGAAGCAGTTATTACTGCTTGGAACCAGCCTCGTGTCTCCTCCCGGGCCGCATAAACCAACCAGGAGGGTCACGGGTCCAATAAACAAGTGGTGGAGCTTAGTCTCCTCATGATCCTGTCCACGTCATCGGGGGACACAGGATCGAACTCAGTCCAGATAACATGCTCAAGACCGCTCGATTCCTCCATGTCAGACTCTGTCCAGTCAGAGTCCAAACCGGTCCGGATCTACCCTTTTATATACCTAGCCAGGTATACATTGCACCAATCCCAATATCCAGATTTCCTGCCAGAGGATGCCCTGCCAATCCTGATAGGGCACCCTGCCACCTGGTGGTGATAGTGGCTTATCTGTGTGTGGCATCCCCTCTGTACATAACATTAATCTTCTAGCTGGGGCCTCCATCTGCATTTCTACCTAGCTGGTTTCTGCTCGGCGGAGGGAAACCTGGGGCTATTAAGAAAAACTGGGCAAGCTTTCCTGCCTCTTTAAGATCCTTTGAGGAAATATTATTTTTCTGCCCTTTTAACATTTCCTTCTCTGGCGGAACTTCCCATATGCCTTTACTCTGTAAATGTTGCTAGGTTACTTAACTGTATCTCGGGATTCCGTTCCGAGAATGAGTTCCGTATAAGAAAGTACACATTATACTTTTGAAGAAAGCCATTATTTTGATGGCGTTGATCACCTTGAACCAAGAGATGGCGCCACTGTCCCATATATTCACGCACCATAACTGTGTTTACTTCCTAATGGAAGCAGGATCCTCCTCTTCCGGGCCTATAGGACGGAAGAAGAGGGACGGCGTGGTTCTAATTGGGCATCGCGTGGATCAAGTATGTGCGCTGTTGTTTCTGCCCGGGTTTTTCTTTCCTTATGGCGAAAAGAGTGGAGGCAGGGAGGCAAAGCAAAGGGAACATTATCTTCCGTTGCAGGAATGTTCAGCGTAGCTTCTCTCGATTCAGTGTCCCCCAGTTATTTTGTAACCAATTCTCCTCTTGTCCGGTCACCCTGGCACGATTGTTCTCAGCGCACCTAAGGGCGGGATGGCCGCGGTTGGGAGGAAACAAAGGATTCAATCCTTTCTCTAAGCTAAACCCCCTCGAATCGCTTTCGTCTGAAAAGTTTAAGAAGGTTGCATCAGAAAAGCTGCGACTCTTTCTAAGAGAAAAAAATCGAGTTTATTCTCATTCCTTGTGAATCCTGTAGCTTAGGAGTTTTTAGTTCTCTTGCTAAAAAATTTAAAAACCCTGACCCAGACTAATTTATTGACACGGGTATTTGGAGACGCGCGAAGTGTAAAACAGTTCACAGGTTTAAACATACTGAATGGACTTAAACAAAAAATTGCATGCAGCATTACAGGATTTAAAAAAAACTAATTTGGCATTCCGAATTCTTTGGGAGTTGTAATCCATACGCATATGAAAGAGCCTGAAAGAGGAAAGCCTTTAAATTGCCTAAATTACAATCCTGTTTGCTTCTACTAATAGAAGGGTATCCAGTTATGTGTTATGAAGATCCATGCATAAATTCATGCAACACGTTGCATAGTTGCAAAATTTAAAATTGCTTTATTTGGAATGATGGCTGTCTTCCTTCACCTTGCTTTTAGTCACATATTCTGCACAAAAATGTACATTTAACACAAACTAATTTGAACAATTTGCAGCATTTAATTTCTGCCACAGCAGTTTTGAAGCCATTTGTTCATACAAACTAGTAGGACTTTGCATGATTATATTGATAATTATAATGATCATTAGAATTAATACAGGCAGAAATGCAGAATATGGGGTTAGGTCTTGAGACCATCTTGCTTCCAAGTTTATCCAAGGTAGAAGTCAAGCAGCAGCAAATAATACTGGGGTACAATCATTCTAATAACTGTTGGATATGCATTCAGTTTTTCTGCTCTTATATATATTAAGAGGATTATCCCTCTTAATTGTGTGTTGTTTGGTTTGATCAGAATAAAAAATGACCTTTGGGTTGTGATTCTTCCAAAGCTGGGAGGAAAGATAAAGTTCAGTGTCTGCAAGTTGCCTTCTTTAACTTGGTTCCTTCCAGATAAGTTCAGCCGCAAAGACTGCCACTAAATCCAGCTTATTTTGGTGGCATTACAAGTACTGTGTATTGAAGATTATGATGTTTTTTTTCTATATACTTATATTGATCATGTATCGAGAATCATTATAGCTTGTTGAAAATTTTATATTGCCTTGTGGGCATCTTAGTAAAATAGAATATCAAAATGTCATGAGAAATTCAGTTTTGATATACATGGTTTTTCACTGACATTGAGTAATGATGGGAAATATCTTAGCAGGATGAGTAATTTAGTCCAGGGCTGAGCCACCCTTTAGCTTTACAGATGTACTTTCCTATATAGTGATTTTTGTATATCTCTGAGACAAAGGTACAATCATTCAGCAGTATGATTTCATAAATTTTTGAGGTATATAAAACCATAGTTTACAAAACCCAGTGCAAATTATCTACAAGAAATAGACAGTACAGGTAGTCCTCAACTTACAAACGTTTAGCGTTTAAGGTTACAACAGCAGTGGAAAAAGTGACTTATGACCTTCTTTCACACTGTTGGAGCATGCCCATAGCCATGTGATCAAAATTTGGCAACTGGATCATATTTATGATGATTTCAGTGTCCCGGGGTTATGTGATCACTTCTTGTAACCTTCTGACAAGCACAGTCAATGGGGAAGCCAGATTCACTTAACAACCGTGTTACTAACTTAACAACTGCAGCGATTCACTTAACTGTGGCAAGAAAGGTTGCAAAATAGGACAAAACTCATTTAACAACTGTTTTGCTTAGCATCAGAAATTTGGGCTCAGTTGTTGTGGTCATAACGTGTGTGTGTGTGTGTGTGTGTGCGCGTGTGTGTGCGAGTGTGTGATTGTTTTATTCTTGTAGCATAGTATTAATTTGGCTCCTGGCAACCAAACCATAGCCCATTTCTGGTCTAGGTTATAAAACAAAGTGAGTTGTTTTCTTATAGTAATTTTTATTAACTTTTTTCATTCCATGTCCACATTAACTAAAGTTTCTCAGAGACCTCCAAATATTTTTCTAGAGTTGTAACATGTTATATAGTTTTTAATGTGAATTAATTATTAACGATAAATAAGCAGGACAACATCATAACTCTAGAACAGAGACTTTTTATTTGCTTCACTATTACCCCATATTGGAAATGGAAAGTTCCCTATATTATTAAAAAATGTTGAGTTTGATCAAAATGAAATCAAAAGTCTTCATGCATTAGCACAATAAGGACATTGATTAAAATGAAAGTAAAAGGTTTTTCAATAATAATAGTTGGGTAACATGTAATCAAGTAAATTAAAATCCTACTTTACAGAGCAGGCATATATTATGTATCCATCACTGTAAGCTCATTCATATCCTTAGTACCCATCTTTCCTTCTGACAATTAAAAATCAGGAGACAGCAGAGCAGATGCATCTTTCTCAACAGCTACAGAATAGATGGACTTCCTGCCTGCTGCAAACTCCTATGACGTTTTAAAAACGAGGACCATATGGAGGATGGAGGAGAAGGCTTTGTGGATGCCCCATCTTCTACCTTATGAGAGCCCTCCTCTTTTCAAACAAGCATCTGAGCAGAGTTTGCATGTTTTCCAAGTCCTTTGAAAATTTCTGTTTCTTTTCTCAGATGGAGCAAATTTTCTCTGCACTACCATTAGCTAAGAAACACTAGTATGGAAAGGTTTTAGGCAAGGGATTCAAAATACAGTAATTGTTAACAAGCTAATGTTTTGGTCCTCTGTGAATTGACCATTGTTTTTGGTGATTTAAATAAAATATTACCTGCTGACATAACTGCAAAAAAAGTCTTTTATCTATTATGGATAATGGAAATCGGTACTGTTGCACTATAGCGTAAGTATACTGGAATCTCCATGGACGTACTATTATCTGAGGCTTTATTTTTCTTCTTGCTCTCCAAAATTGTAGGAGAAGCAGTACATTGTAGGATTTTTTTCTGTGTAGAATAGTGAAATTTCATATCTTTCCCCATACAAGTTGTGTATATGTAACAAGCAAATAACCAGTAGTTGCTCTCAGATATACAGTCATATTAGCTGCCTTCCTGGGCTGCCTTGTAGTTACTTGTTCATTTGGAAGTCAGATGAAATGGAAATCATCCTTTTTTTTTATTAAAGAGTTTTACAAAAACAAAATTTTACAATATATCCCCAAATCCCTCCCACCCCAAACCCCCCCACTTCCCCCCCACTTCCCAGAGCTAAATACAGGATTATAGTTACAATAATCATATTCTAAATAAAAATTATGCATAATATACAATTAACCAAATTCATAATGTGCTTTAACTCCCCTTTAATATAACTACAAACAACGTGCTAATAAGAATATCCCACTAAAATCTACTCATAAGCTAAATGGAACTTTTTAGTCCCATATTTGTTCTGAATATAATTTATCCATCTCCTCCAAACTGAAATATATCTTTCCTGTGAATGATCTTTCAAATAAGCAGAAATCTTAGACATTTCTGCAAGATTCGAAACTTTAAACACCCATTCTTCTATAGTGGGCAAACTATCCTTCTTCCAATATTGTCCCACCAGTAACCGTGCTGCTGTTATCATGTTCAACATCAAGTTAGTTTCTTTAACATCACAATCTACAACAATACCCAATAGAAACAATTGCGGAGAAAACTTTATCTTTCTCTTAAAAATCTTTTGAATGTTCCACCAAATTTTAATCCAAAAAGCTTTTATATTTCTACAAGTCCACCACATGTGAAAATAGGTAGCTTCTAAACTACCACACCTCCAACATTTAGACTGTAAATTAGGATACATGTTGGACAACTTCTTGGGATCCAGATGCCATCTATAAAACATTTTATAAAAATTTTCTCTTAAATTTTGAGCCTGGGTAAATTTAACATTTCTGACCCAAATTATCTCCCAGGTGTCCAACGAAATTGGTTCCTGAATATTTTGTGCCCACTTTATCATGCAGTCTTTAACCAGTTCCGTTTCCGAATCCAATTCAATTAAAGCATTATATATCCTCTTTATATGTGCACAATTTAAATCTCTAATTTGCTTTACTAAATTTTGATCTGTAATTGTGATGCCAACCTTTTGATCTGACTTCCACCTAGCTTTCAATTGGGTATATTGAAACCAAGAGTAACTTATGTTTTCGTGTCTTAACTCCTCTAATGGTTTAAGTTGCCAATCATTCCCTTGCAATCTAAGTAATTCCTTATAAGAAACCATATCCATACTCACTCCCATAGATACGCCCTCTATCGCGTGTCCAGGAATTCCCCAAATCGGTATTTTATAATTTAACTTATAATAATACTTTTTCCAGACACGCAATAAAGCATTTCTAAGAATATGGGATTTAAGAAATGGAAATCATCCTGATAGTCTATGAAAACTTGCTGCAGCCAACTCACCATGGCCAACTCACTACTGGACAACTCACAACTATGTCCTGCAGCTGGTTGGCCATGGTGAGTTGGCTGCAGCAAATTGGCCATGGCAAGTTGACCGTGATGAGTTGGCCATGGCAAGTTGTCCCAATTAATGAAAGGTAAACTATGATGCTTGGAGGTGAAAAACGTCTACTGGAAAGAGATTTGGAGTTCCACGTTTTACCCAGAACAGTCTTAATTGCTTGCTGTTTCATTATTTGTTCATAGTGCAAGTGAAGTGCGGTATTAATGGAACTAAATACTTGCTTCTTACAGGTGTCTGTCAGTGGAAAACCTATATGTTCTTAAGATTTTGTCTTTGGCTTCTGTTGTGTGGAATTGTGGGTTTTTGCATCTGCTCACTATTGGCAATGTTCAAAGTTGCTTTTGACATAACTGTGTTTTAAACTTTGAGATGTTCAAAATGACTGCCACTGTAAAATGAGTGTTCTGTTGGCTATTTATGGGACAGATTAATTTTATAGAATGGGTGGATTGTTCATTTACTTGAGAGGGAAAGGGTCAAGAGTATTCTAAAATACTCTTGACCCTTGCAAAAAGCAATCCTTTTTTTCAAATGAACTATGAGGAAAAGCATGTTTACATCTTATTTTGCAAACCCCCAGATAAGCTTTTTAGGCAGTAAACACCCAAATTTTAAACTTTTTTTTTCTGGAGAAAAGGGGAAAGTGAATATCAACATTGCAATTCTATGTATGCTTGTCTCATCAGAAGTACATTTTGCTAATTTGGGTTGGATTTATCTTGAAGTAAATGTATTGAACAATTAACAGTAAGACTGAAAAGAAAAAAATGGAGAGTGAGAGTGGAATATTGGCAAACATTATTTTGCCCCAGTACTGTAAAACATCTGAAAAGTATTTTGGTATGGAAGGTTTTGTTTGAGAATTTTATACCGTTCATAAAAATCTTTGCCTCTTAACAGATATTGCTTCACATGATGAAATTAGAAGGGACTAAATTCTCATTTAGTGAACAGAGATAAAAATACTTGATATCTCAACCCTAAATTAACTTGGACTTAAAATAAAATGCAACCATAAATTGAGTCTGTGGGAATTTAAATGGCTGCTCTTTAAATCTTACCACTCTATGTGCTAAATTTTGATTTTAATTTTCTTTTGTCTTTTAGTTCTCAGTTACCACTAGTACGTGTACCAATAGACAATGGTAAGATTTGTTTCCTTATAATTGCTAATGTATTTGATTTGTTTCATGTTAGATACAGATATTTATTCCAGTTGAATTGCTTTTGAAATCATTTAATATATATTTGAATTATTATTCAGGATGTATGTGTGTTGTCATGTGTGTGGGCAACATTGTCAATGTCTTTCATACAGTAATAAAAAAGAGGGAAAAATGCAGAATAGTTTAGTAAAAGTTACTCCACTATTCAACTCTTGCACTTGGTATCAGAACAAATCATCTTGCCTTTCAGTGCAAGTACTGAAATTAGTAGAGAGTGTGATGACAATTTCAATCAGCAGATTTTGGAAACTGAATGCAGAATCAAAGGTTTGAAAAACAGAATCATGCATCCTGCAATGTCTTTTCTATATCTTTGCACTGAAGTATGATTTATCTTCCAGTCAGATTTTGAATATAGAAATTGTGTGTATTTTATTTTTTCCTGGGAAGTTGTGCCCTAAGATTACATCAGAGTAATAGCCTATTAAATAAGCAGTTTTAAGATGATAAAAGAATTTGGTAAGAACATAAAGCTAAGTGGAGCTGGTAATCATCATGGAAGGCAGTAATAATAAAAAAGTTTGTATTTTAGCTGTTGAGAGGTAGAGGTGTGTTTGTGTGTGTGTGTGTGTGTGTGTGTATACTATAATCCATGCACTCTTTATTGAAAATTATGGACCAATATTTCCCACCCTGCTCTAGTTTTGTGGGTAGATAGATGTTTTTCCCAGTCTAGTCTTATAACCAGCTTCTGTACCTAAAGGAGATAAGAACCTAGACTTTCACACTCCTGTCCATCGCTTTAACCCAATTTAATACAATATGTCTGCCTGTCATTGTTCCAATGGCACCATACCTGGCAACTAGGCTTTTGCTCTTCATATTTAATTGTATGGTGTTATGAATGTCCACATAGAATGTGTGATTGGGAAAAGTAGACAGCTACTACTACTATAGTCATGCCAGGAGCACCAAAATGCTTCCAGGTTGAAAAGATTGAACAATGACATTACCATTGTCTGAGGGACACTCAGTTGGGAGCTCCTTTCATGTCATTAAGTTGCCCACTGGAGTGGTACCCATTAACCTACTCCCGGTTGTCCGCTTATGAACTGCTGGGTTGGCAGGAGCTGGAGTGTGTGACGGGAGCTCATCACATCCTGCAGCAGCAGCCGAGTCTCAAACATAAGCCTGCCAATCAGTCCAGCGTCCTAACCTCATTACCACCACACTCCATTATTGTGTTGTTGCTAAGTGAGGACTATACCTATACTCAGCCAATCTCAATGTATAAATGGGTATACTTTGACAATAAAGGTTCATTCATTCATTCAATCCACAACATATTATTTCTCTAGTAAGTAAAAAAACTTGCAATAACATGCAATGTGAACATTTTGTCCTTTGCTTCTATCAGAACTTAACAGAAAATAAGGTTTTCAATCATGCAGAATTTCTCTTCATCTGATTTAGTCAAATACTAAATAAAGTACATAGCTAACGATAAAGTTTTAATTATTGTTATTAATGGAGAAACTCATTATTTTAAGTTGTATATTAGCATAACTTACAACATACAGTGTTTATCTTTACTTTGTGAGTTCTTCCAAGATGGAGAAAATAGTATGAAGTGAATAAGGCATTACAACTTTCCTGGACCCCTATTCTCCCAAGCCTGTAATACCAAAACTGGCATTACATTGCATCACTTTGTGTCAGTTGTATCTATTCAAATTTTCTCACACTTGAATAATGGGCTCTCCGGGGGTTCTAGTCACATTCACTTTAGAATTTTCTTTGTAATCAGGAGATGTATAGAATGACATTCATATCTATTCCATAACCGCATCACTGGAACAGAAGTTAAACAAATGGTGTTTTGATTGTTATAAATGTTAGAGTTTTACAGCTTTCCAGCACAAAAATAAGCCCCCAAAATAAGCACACATTCAAAATGAGCAGGAGGCATAGTTTAGGAAAACTTTATCTATAAAATATATATAAACATGATACATACAGATTCATTCAGTTCTTGGGATTATCAACAACTTTTAACTTGGAGATCAGGACAACATAGAGAAGACTAAACCACGCCCAGACCTAGGCTGGCTCACATGCTTCTCACAGCCAATACTGTGTCTTAATCATAAACAGTTCTCATTAGCTGGTTTGTTGCTATGGCTATTCCAGTTCATAAATTCTTACACACTGACAATAAATGAATAGCATTATTTTTGCATCCACATGCACAAAAACATTGTAGGATTATATGCTCGCCTCTTTCCAGCATGGTAGTTTAAATATTTCTTAATCTGAAGCTTCCCCTTGTTCTTCTTATAGCACGGGTGTCAAACTCTCCACTTCACGTGACGTGTCGCGACGTATGGTGACTCTTTTTGCATTGCCGGCAATGGGGTGGGTGCGGCTTCGGTATGAGGAAACCGGCTGGCAGTTTGACACCCCTGCCTCATAGTAATAAAATTTGTAGTCTGACACCTTTTAGGACACTAGACTCAAGAAATTGTTCTGAGCAAAATCTTAAAAGTAACAGCATTGTAACTGTCTTTCATTTCCTCATTGTTTTTAATCCCTTGTAGCTTCTGTAGAAATACATAAAACAATTTCTTTAAGGTTTAGAAAGGCCAGTATATTCCTCATAATCATCCTCAAATTAGTTCTGGACTACTGGCAGTACTTGTCCCTGCAGTTTTCTTGGCAAGTTGTTTTTGGAAGTGGTTTGCCATTGTTTCCTTTCTAAGACTGGGAGAGAATGACTGGCTCAAGGTTACCCAGCTGGCTTTGTGCTTAATGTGGGACTAGAACTCAGTAGTTTTCTGATTTCTAGTCAGATGCCTTAACTACTGTAACAAACTGACTCCATAATCATCCTAGAGTTACAAAAAAAGGCTCATGCGAATAACTTTCTCATGCTTTGTTCCTTTTAAATGTATAAGATAGAGATTTTGTTAACGTTCTATTTAAACTAAAGGTTTTCCTAGATCTCTTCTACCCCTTTTCATTCTCCCTCAAAAAAGTTTTGCTTTGCATCAGATTCACAATACTAAACAGCTGAAACAATCCTTTCTGTCCCTCTTCACAGTTAACAACAGTTTTGCAAATCAGCCAGCTGTATTCTTTTTTTCAGTGAAGTTGCCATCAAAATAAGCTTGAGAAACAACTTACGTTAATATTTTGCACTTAAGCAAAAAATGAAATTGATTTCCTTTATTGGAGTTGTCAGTTTTTTTACTGGTTGAACTAACTCGTTTCTTCCATACAAATAAAATAAAAATAAAAGAGGTTTTTTCTGAAAATTTGTGACTGCGCACTTCGTCAGGAAAAAAAACCTTTATTTTATTTAGAATCTACATTTTTTTCTGACAAAGTGCACACAGTTACAAATTCTCAAGTCTAAAAATATTTCACAGGTCCTAGCAGCAACTGTTAGCAGGGCCTACAAGTTAGAATGAAATAATCTACATGTGCCATGAAATTGAGGTGATGGAGGTTTGCATCTAAAGGATGCTAAGTTAAGACTAAGTTAGGATATCAGGCATAGCATCAGACTAATGGATTTATTTAGTACTGGAACAGAATTCTAATATTTGCATCCAAAAGATATTATGCTAAATATAAACTTGAATTCTGAGTTTCAGTTTTTTATCTGTTTCCGGGTGAGGGGGTTGCTTTTAAGTAAATAGAAACACAAAAAATAATTGCCAATAACCTTAACCAGGAGAAAATAAGCTAATCTTTGGAGCAATTTGTTTTTGTCCTTGGAAACTGTGTCTTCAAAAGGCTATTGTGTAGCCCTGGGTGATTAAAATAATGGGAATGTTGCCATTAACTTCAGCAGCATAGAGACTGAATACATTGTCAAGTCTCCTCCCCCTCTCCCAAAATAGAGCTTTTCAGAGAAGTTTGAGAGTGGAGGAGAAACTTGTATTCAAATGTGTCTGACACAAAACAGTATGTCCTACTGGTTCCTGGGAACCAGAAAGTGAAACTAGCCACAAACAAAAGGAGGCTGACCTCTTAAGATTCATTGTTAAAACTGAATACCAAGAATAAATACAATTAGGCTTCTGGAATTCATGTATTCTTAAAAGTTTAGACTAAAATTGCACTTTTAGAAATCAATCTTGTCAACTTATGGGATTTGGTGACCAAGATATCTATTCATGATATGGAAAGTTAAGTTGATTGTACAGTGTTTAACCTTTTTTCCCATTGAAATAAGAATATCTTTTTTACTCTTAAAAGTGAAATAGAAGATTCCATAGTGTTGAATGAGATGCAGCTCTCTTGACTTAAGTTATAGTGGCTTTTACATAATGGAGGACAAGGGCACTTTTGAACATACATGTGACTGGAGTTTCTGGACTAGTACTTGCAATATTTTTTCCTCAAAGTATAGAGAAAGAAGGCAGACATATTTATTCAGTCCCAAGTTCTATATATTACATCATCTGGAGAGGCCCTAGAGGGTAGCTGTATTCAGCAGTCTCATATTTCAACCACTTTAGATAGAACTTTTGCCTGCTATTGCTTTGCTATTTCACTGTCCTTTTATGGTATAAGGAATTGGAGCGTTCTCCAGAGTAATGAAATATTTATCCTTATATGGACTATCTTGGTTATTGGATGTGCCAGTTTAGGCTGTAAAAGTTTAGGTAGTTGGTTCTATAGATCCTCAGATACTTTAAAGTTGAAAACCAGAAGAAATGTGGAATAGCAATACCAATAGTACTTAGATTTATATACCACTTCACAATGCTTTACAGCCCTCCCTAAGCAGTTTACAAAGTCAGCATATTGCCCCCAACAAGCTGGGACTTCATTTTACCGGCCTTGGAAGGATGGAAGACTGAGTCAACCTTGAGCCAGTGAAAATTGAACTGCTGGCAGTCGACAGTCAGAAGAAGTAGCCTGCAGTACTGCATTCTATCCATTGCTCCACCACGGCTATTAGTTGTGAAGAGTCACTGTGAAAAGACATTACAGTGGAAACTTCCAACAAGAGAAAGGAGAAGTCAAAGACAAGAAAGACAATTTCTCAAAAAGGAACTTAACAAAAATTTCAGAGAACTGTTGGAAAGACTTATAACAGTATTAAATGGGGCACTTGAGAAACAGAGCACTCACTCCTTTCCGTGCAGTCACACAGGGTGCTTCAAAACGCAGGGAATCCCTGCATTTTGAATAGCCCCTCCATAGCACAAACACTCCACAATGCCAAATCCTAACCCTCACCACACCCCAGAGCATCCACAATGCCAAATCCTAACCCCAGCCCCACCCCAGGGCATCCACAATGCCAAATCCTAATCATCCCAGGGCAATCACATTCCTTCACCAACCTTCTTTCCAGCTCCGTTCTCTGTGTGCAAGGCAACAAAAGAAGATTGTGGAACTAAAAAAAGAAATCAATCCGACCTTCCAACTTCTCACAAAAAAAAAAAGATCTCGCAAAGTTGGAAGGTCTGATTGAACTTTTTTTACCAATAGTCCCATAGGCTTATCCGCGGTGGCGGAGAATGAAGCTGGAAAGGAGGTTAGTGAAGGGAGGCTTTGGGGAAGTGAGGGGAGATGGGGAAGGGTGTCCCCTGGCCAATGCTGCCTCACTCCACCACCATCAGGGTTTGGAGGCCTGTTCTCGCCGGAAAAAGCCATTTCTCAAGTCCCTTCCTGACGAAAACAAGCCTCCGGAGCAAACGCACCTTGCTCATTGGCTTCTGTTTCCTGCAAAAACGGAGCTACAGAGCGAGGTGCACTTGCTCTGGAGGCTTGGTCTCGCCAGGAAAAAGCCATTTCTCAAGCCCCTTCATGGTGAAAACAGGCAAAGCGCACCTCACTTTTTGAGAGCAATCCTGCAAAAACAAGCTTCCAGAGCTAGCACACCTTGCTGTTATTGAGAGCAATCCTGCAAAAGCAAACCTCCGGAGCGAGCCGGCCTTATTGAGAGCAATCCTGCTCTGCACCTCTGTTTCCTTTCACTCAGAAAGAGCAGACAAACTCAAGCCTGCTGCTCAAACACCTTTCATCCGGAGACCTGAGTCACACGGAGTTTCAAGCAGTCACATGGAGTGTTTCTGTTTCTTTCTTTTTTTGAACAAGTTTTATTAGTTTTCCAATTTAACATGAAAATATTTAGAAAGCATCATGATGACTGGGTAATCAAAAGTTCAATAACAGTTTTTAGTACCTATCTCAAGTAACATTATCAGTACATCCTTCTCTATTTCCCTTAACATTTAATATAACCTGCTTAAACTAGAAAATTTCTAACAATAACATGCTCAGTTAATACAATTATCAGTCTATTTTTAGTTATACATATCCATATCCTGTTTTTAATTTTTTCCTAATTTTTAATTTTGATTATAGTATTCAAATTTAGCCTCTGATATCCATAATAGCATCCATAACCCAAATTTCCCTTATTTCACTACACAAAATTTATAACATCTAATATAAACCTAATACCTATATACATAACTTCTAGTTTTATTTCATAAACATTTCTATTTCTCATCCTGATAATCACAACTTACTAATACAATAACATAGATTTGTCAATCTATTTTTACTTATGCATATCCATGTTCTGTTTTGAATTCTATCTAATTCTTAATTTTTAGTTAAAGTATTCAAATTTAACCTTTAACATCCATAATGGCATCCATAACCCAAATTTCCATTGTTTCATTACACAAATTATAATATCTAAAATAAACCTAGTAAATAGATAAACATATTCTAGTTTTATATCATAGATATTTTCTATTTCATAACCTAATAGATCACACCTTACTAAAAGAATAGCCTTTAGTAGCTCTCTAACAGTTCTTTTTTTTAAACCTAACTCTAGCTTTCTTTCTCTGCCAGCCAGGTTTTCAGACCAAAAACATGTGAGTTGTCAGATAGGTCTCCCTTTGTTCCAGCACATATTGCTTGAATTGAGGGAGACTGTCTAGCCATCAATGATCCAGAAAAGCTAAACCATTTATAATCATTGAATTGTTGTGCTGATGGTTGAAAACTCTGTATTTGCTCCAATATCTTTATCTTCAGTCTGGTCTCTTCCTTCCTCTGGTATCTTCTGATTTAAGTAGAAGGTCGTATCCAATTTTATAGTTATTCCTTGGTTGTCCAGGTTTTCAATAAGCTGTCTGTTGATCTTTGGCATCCTCTATTTTGGTGTTACTTTTTTCCGCTTCATGTACTTTTCGAGTTGTAAGATCTTTGACTGGAGTCAAAATTTGGATGTTAAGTTTTTTAGTATTTTGTTGTTGTTCCTTAGGGTCCTCTGTCTTAGTGGTGGTTCCTTCCAGTTTTGTTGTTTTCTGGGTTATAAGTTCTTTAGTTGGAGTCTGGGTTTCAATTTGTGGTTTCAAGCTACCACCTTTATCTTTTGAGTCTAGAATTAATTATTTCAGTGGCTTCAAGAATTTTTTCAAGTATAAGCTTATAGTCAGTTGATGTTTGTAGCTGATTTCCCTCCATTTCTGGAATAGTTATAGATAGTCTTTTAGTGGAGGCTAATTTTTAAACAAGAGTCAGTAAATATTCACCTCCACAGTTCTTAGAAGCCAAATGCATCTCCCAACTGTTTTAATTTTTTTCTTTAGCTAATGCCAAGGACAGATCTGAGTTATAAATCGATTTATTTGCCAGGGATATTCGCTTGCTGTACCAGGCTTAACCACAAAATGTACCCAGTGTTATTTAAAATCCTTTTGAGAAAGACTAGGCTTTTATCAAATTTAAGTTCTTCGTCTTTTTTTTTCTTTTTCCTTTTTTGTCAAATGCATAAAATAGCCAGATCCTGTGAAGATAGGAGCTTTTCAGGTCGCCAAATGTAAGAGGGATGTAAGTCCAATTAGTTAATTATACTGTTTCAAGGTGCTTTTTTCCCCAATGTATTCAAATGCTGCCATTTAAGAGGATGGGAGAAGAAAAAATTCCCTTCCCTCTCTCCTCACAGGGGGAAGCAATTTCAGAAGGTTTTTAACAGGCAAAGAAAAGAAAGTTGGGGAAGGGAGAAGGCAGGTCTCACCCCATTCCTCTGCTGTGCTTTCAAGAGCCTTGGTGGAGCAGTGGGCTAATGCCTCCCTAAGTAACACCAGCTGCCTGCAATTAGTGCAGGTTCGCATCCCACCAGGCTCAAGGTTGACTCAGCCTTCCATCCTTCCGAGGTAGGTAAAATGAGGACCCAGATTGTTGGGGCCAATAAGCTGACTTTGTAATAATGCCGCTTGGGGGGGCGAAATATACATAGAATAAAGGCTATTGCTAAGCACATTGGTTTGTGCTTAAATTGTAAGCTGCCCTGAGTCTTTGGAGAAGGGCGGGATATAAATGGGATTAAAATAAAATAAATAAAAAGTGCTAAGTTATTAGTTTGGCCTCGGCTGGAAACGGCTTTAACAATGGGCCATGGAAGTGGCCGATCCTTTCTTCGTCGGTCTGAAGAGCTGTTCCAAGTCAAAAGGGAGGGGCGCTTCCCTCCCAGAGTCGATTGGAGAATCCTCTTCCCTGCTCATCGCCCCTCCAAGGCGACTTTTGACCCCCTTTCAGGGATCCCCCGGTGAAAGAAAGCCAGATGGCGGCAGGAGCAATCCCCCGGGTGTCTGCCAGGGCCAAGATCAGAAGCCTCATTTCTTTCCGTTTCTGAAATGCGCTGCTGCAGGCACACAAATCTTCCAATCTCTCTCAGGTCTGCATTTGGATAAAAAGTGTTTGAGCAGCAGCAGCTTGAGTTTCTCCACTCCATCCCCAAGGAAGAAGGCACGGAACAGGATTGCTCTCAAGAAGACACAGGTGCAGTGCATCCACCAGCCTTATTGAGAGCAATCCTGCTCTTCGCCTCAATTTCTTTTCATTCAGAGCAGAGAAACAAGCCACTGCCGCTCAATGAGTGAGGAGGATGAGGAGGAGAAGAAGAGTGGTGAGGATTAGTGCCAGCTGGCTGGCCAGGCAAGAACTAGGTGGGCGCGGTGGGTGGCTGACTGGGGAGGGAGATCATGGCCGCTCAGGTGGTTGCCACTACTGCCAGCTTGGATGCAGGTGCAAGGGACCTGGCCCCACGATGCCTCACCGCTCAGGTGAAGGCTTCGTTCCTCCCCTCAAACTAAGGCTGTCACATGTGAGCGAGCAGTGCACCAGGGCCATTGGTTCCTGCACCTCGCCAACTCCGATTCCATGCTTTGCCCCATAGGCATGCAAACAAAGCAAACACTCCCCCCCCCCCAGAGAATGGAAGCTTCTGGGGGCCATGATCTCTTTTGCAGAGAATTTATTTTGAACTCACGCAATATTACAGCACCCAGGGATTCCATTGTCGGCATGAAAAGCATTTCCATACCAACTCTCCTCTCCCTCAAAGCGAAAGAAACCGCAGCAGAGAGGAGATAGATTTTGCAAGGTAAGTGAATCCGGCATGGCAGGAAAGGAGGGGGAAGCAGTTGTGGGGAACAGGGAGAGGAATAGGGTGAATATTGCAAAGCCTCTGCGGTCGGTCACTCATAAGAGCAAACAACTGCTGTGGTGCTGCAGTAGAAGTAATTGTGGGATTTACTCATAAAAACTAGGAGGCGCTGATCACGTAACTTTGAACGAGCATTAAGTGAACGCTCAAACTCGGGGATTACCTGTCATAATTTTGGGGTAGTGTAGGAGAGGATAGGATATTTGTCTGTGTATTTCCTATTCTTTTATGTTTAGCATACTGTATACTGTATAAAAAAGTATCAAGTATTTGTTTTCTAGATACATAGGACACTTAACAAAACATTATATAGGAATGAGATCTTACACTGCTGAACTTTGTTTTCCTTTTTAGGCAACATTTTTATGTCAAGACATAGGACCATGGTATTTTCAAAAAATGTATGCAAGATATTGGAAACATTACAATGAAGCTATGGAATGGATGTATAGACATAAAAATGCTTATAGGAAAGCCATGGAATTATTATATAATCCGTCACTTCATCCTTCCAAACAACATCAACGTTATTCTGATTGGGATGAAAATATTCCAGGGAGAACTGGTCCATCTTTTTTCTCCACCTCAGACAGCAAACCACGGTATCCTCCAAGGCCTCAGGATGACTTGCATTATGTCAGAAGAAGGAGAGCAGCAGAGACAGATTCTGAAACAGATTCAGAATGTGAAGGTGAAGAGGACATAGAATGTGACCTCAGCAACATGGAAATCACCGAAGAACTTCGTCACTATTTTGAGCAGACTGAGCGACACCAGGAAGAACTACGTAAGTGTACTCTCTTCTTTTATTCTTCATATCAGTTTATTTTTACACTGTTTATCCTTTCTTTTCATGTCCATATCTGTTGTCTAAGGAGCTGAGCCTGGAAATCTTGTAGATAGGATTTTCATTGTGTGCTTTTCACAAATCAGGAATCAGTAAGCTCAGGGACTGGTAATTTGCAGTCAAAGTGTCAATGTCTCTAGTCAAAATTGCAAAATAATTTTTCAAGCTGCTTTGAAATGCAAAAGATAATGAAAAAAGTGGTGATGATTTATCTGAGCCACTAAGATTTGGATTAAATACCTTTCAGTGTCACTGAATAACCAGTAGAATTCAAATAGCCAATTTTGGCTAGTGATTATAACTTTTAGTTAATAATCAGCCATGGTTCATTACAGGAGAAAAAAGCCTGGGATATAAAGGCTTTAGGAAACTGTAAGCCTTTCTCCTAAAATGAGAAAATCTTATGCAATATACTAGGCAAGCTTCAAGCTTCAGCTATTATGATCAAGTCAGTCTTAGCTATTCTCGATCAAGTCAGAAAAGCAAAACGGATTTCTCCACATTCCCCCTTCATTTTCTCAGGTATTTTTCATTCAGAAATTGATGAGAGAAATATTACTTTGCAGTTTTGTGTAACTTTGTCTTAAAGTTCTCTTAGATTGCTTTAAATCAAAGATAAGATCTGATTTATCCAGCCAAGCTGGTATATTGATTTTCAAGTTTGGCCATAAGGCATAGCAGAAAGCCATTCATATACTGTTATGAAATCTGTGCTTGTCAGCTACTCTATCTACTAATAATTTGGACCCCAAATATTTTGGTAAAATGGAATTTAACCAAGCTAGTTTTTCTTCTGGCCACTTCTCTTGAGCATATACCATAATAAAGAAAATTGACCAGGGACCTTTTCTAGAAAGTGAATCTCACTTTATGTTACCATTGGAAATTCTCTTGGCTCTTCAAAATGACAGAGGATTTTCAAGCCTAATTAGAATCTGAGTATATGTATATATATATATATATATATATATATATATATATATATATATATATATATATATATATATATATATATATATATATATATATATATATATATATATATATATATATATATATATATATATATATATATATATATATATATATATATATATATATATATATATATATATATATATATCCAAATATAGCCCTATTAATATAGAATTTGTAAACCTATGGCTATAAAAGTGTTGTGCTTTGTGTGGATTTGATTTCTGTGGCAAGAGAAATAGTCTGCAGGGCAATTTTACAGTTTGTTCTAAAGTTTGTTCTAAACAATATATTGAAACTTTTAAAAAAGCACTGTTCTGAGCCTTATCCTGTGAAGTTTGTGCGTATAAAATGCTATTGTTTAAAACTAATATCAACTTGATATTTTTCCATTTTAATTAGTAGATTATTAAAATGGTCCAGAGGAAATTCTTAGTTGTATTGCTGAAGCCTGGAGGAAAGTCGTGACTAGCATATCATACAGATCAGCCATTTACTTTCTCTTTCCTTGATTTAATCCAACAGCATAGATTTCAATACATCTTTATCCTTCAAGTGTTTGTTATGCAGTATAGGAAGTTTCTCTCTCTCTTTCTCTCCTCCTCCTTCTCCCCCACCAAAGATAAAACTTTTAACTTGAGGAAAAAGGTTTTAGACAAATTAAAAGCAGTTTCTTTCCTATGTAATCCTTTTATTTAGAATGACTTGGATTCAAAAGAGCTCTTATACCTTTCTTTTTGATTGGCTCAATTAACAAACTAAATAAAATTATTTCTCCCTTGTGAGTTGTACACTGAGGAACACACAGGCAGAGCCTGTTTTATAGAATAGGATAACCTCTCCCTCAGTAAGAATCCCAACTGTCGTAGTACCAAATAAAAATAAATACAGATTGGGAAAGAGCATCTATCCATCTTCCCAATTTTGTTATAATTTGGGAAGACTCTCAGCACCTGGTAGTCCCCTGGAATTTGGCAATGGAGAAGAGATGCATTTAATTTCACAGATCTATTGATTTTGCAGTTGGCTATTTTAAGCTGAACAAATCTTAGAATAAAATGTGATTAAACTAAATGCTATTAGCACATTACTTCATTTCATCATTCTTCCTTTGCAAAAAAACATTTAAACATTTGCAGTGTATTTGTTGGAGAAGCTGCATGTTGTTTTCTTTAAATATCAGCAGATTATCTGCTGTATCAAAGGCTATAGCTATATGAATTTGGCTGGCTTTTTTTAATTTAATTTAATTTAATTTAATTTAATTTAATTTAATTTAATTTAATAATTTGATTTCTATACCGCCCTTCTCCCGAAGGACTCAGGGCGGTGAACAGGGCAATACACAATAAAAATCGAATACAAAAATTAAAAAGCCATTAAACATCATGCCCATAAAATCAATACATATTAAAGTTAAAACTAGTTTTAAAAACCCAACCCCATCCCGTCAGACCAGGCCAGCTTGTTCAAAAAAGAATGTTTTGAGATCGCGCCGGAAGGAGCGAAGGTCGGGGGCCATCCGGAGCTCAACCGGTAAGCGGTTCCAAAGGTCTGGCGCGCCCACAGAGAACGCTCTCCCCCTGGGGGTCACCAATCGGCATTCTTTGATCGGCGGCACCCTGAGGAGACCCTCTCTGTGGGAGCGCACTGGACGGAGGGAAGTTGACGCCGGCCGCAGGTGTTGCCATAGGTAATCCGGACCCATGCCATGAAGGGCTTTGTAAGTCATAACTAACACCTTGAACCTCACCCGGAGAGCAACCGGTAGCCAATGCAGCTCGCGGAGCAAAGGTGTAACATGGGAGTATCGGGAAACTCCCAAGACAACTCGCGCGGCTGCATTCTGCACCAGTTGGAGCCTCCGAGTGGTCCTCAAGGGCAGCCCCATGTAGAGAGCATTGCAGTAGTCTAGACGAGAGGTCACGAGCGCATGAGTGACTGTGCGCAAGGCATCCCGGTCTAGATAGGGCCGCAACTGGCGCACCAGGCGAACCTGGGCAAAGGCCCCCCTAGTCACAGCTCCAATATGCTCTTCCAAAGAGAGCTGTGAGTCTAGAAGGACCCCCAAGTTGCGGGCCCTATCTACGGGGGGTAATAGCTCACCCCCCATGGCCAATGATGGAATAATCGGAATTTCCCGGGATGCCGGCACGAACAGCCACTCAGTCTTGTCAGGGTTGAGTCGAAGCCTGTTCCTCCCCATCCAGACCCGGACCGCCTCCAGGCAATGGGACATCACGTCGAGGGCATCACTGGGGTCGAAATAAAAAGCTGGGTATCAGCATATTGGTGATACCCAACTCCAAAACCACGAATGATCTCACCCAGCGGCTTCATATAGATGTTGAACAGGAGAGGCGAGAGAACCGATCCCTGAGGGACTCCACAAATGAGAGGTCTCAAGGTTGATCTCTGCCCCCCTGCCAACACCGACTGCGAACGTCCCAGAAGGTAAGAGGAGAACCACTGGAGAACTGTGCCTCCCACTCCTAACCCTCTGAGACGTCGCAGCAGGATACCATGGTCGATGGTATCAAAAGCCGCTGAGAGGTCTAAAAGGACTAGGACAGAGGAGCAACCTCTGTCCCAAGCCCGCCAGAGATCATTCACCAGCGCGACCAATGCATTAGGGATAATGCTGGGAGGAAATAATACTAATACCACTTTACAATGCTTTGGTAAGGCCACACCTGGAATACTGCATCCAGTTTTGGTCACCACGATGTAAAAAAGATGTCGAGACTCTAGAAAGGGTACAGAGAAGAGCAACAAATATAATTGGGGGACTGGAGGCTAAAACATATCAGGAACGGTTGCTGGAATTGGGTATGTGTAGTTTAATGAAGAGAAGGGTGAGGGGGGACATGATAGCAGTGTTCCAATATCTTAGGGCACGGGTCGGCAACCCGCGGCTCTGGAGCCGCATGCGGCTCTTTGAGCCGTCTCTTGCGGCTCCCAGCCGCCCGGTGCGCGCGCACCTCTTCGAACGGGCAGTGGTGCGCGTGCACCTCTCCAAATGGAGAGTGGCACCGCCCGTTTGGAGAGGTGCGCGCGCACCTCCCCGAATGGGCGGAGGTGCGCGCGCACCTCCCCAAACCTTTGGAGAGGTGCGCGCGTACCTCCGCACGAAGGGGCAGCGGCACCGCTCTTTGAGGAAGCTGCCGCGGCCCGTCTGCGAAGCTGCCGCTTTCGGCAGCTTCCTCAAAGAGCGGCGCCCCTGCCCATTCCGAGAGGTGCGCGCGCACCTCTCCGAACGACCGGAGGTGCGCGCGCACCTCCCCAAACCTTTGGCAGCTTCGCTTTTGGCAGCGCGCGCACCTCTCGGAATGGGCAGGGGCGCCGTTCTTTGAGGAAGCTGCCGCGGCCCATCTGCAAAGCTGCCGAAAGCGGCAGCTTTGCAGACGGGCCGTCGCCCTCGGGCAACCGGGAACCGGTTCCATCTCACTTTAAAAAAAATGGCAACCGCGTGCGTCCGCGCATGCGCAAAAAACCGTTTTGCACATGCGCAAAACGTTTTTTGCGCATGCGTGTGCATGGACACACGCACGCGGCTCCCACTTTTTTTAATTTGTGATGGAACCGGTTCCCAGTGGCTCTTTTCCTTTTTTAGGTTGCCGACCCCTGTCTTAGGGGCTACCACAAAGAAGAGGGAGTCAAGCTATTCTCCAAAGCACCTGAAAGCAGGACAAGAAGCAACGGATGGAAACTAGTCAAGGAGAGAAGCAACCCAGAACTGAGGAGAAACTTCCTGACAGTTAGAACAATTAACCAGTGGAACAACCTGCCTCCAGAAGTGGTGAATGCTCCAACACTGGAGGTTTTTAAGAAGAGACTGGACAGCCATTTGTCTGAAATGGTGTAGGGTTTCCTGCCTGAGCAGGGGGTTGGACTAGATTACCTCCAAGGTCCCTTCCTTATTATATATTATTATTATTATTATTATTATTATTATTATTATTATTATTATTATTATTATTATTATTATTATTATTATTATTATTAATAGGGCTGGGGAGATCGTATCTTATACATATACCAACTCCTCATGCCTATAAGTGTTTAATAATGCTAGTCCCTACAGATGTGTCTTTCTGGTTTCCTCATCAAATTCTTCAACCCAAATTTCTAGAGATTCCCTGGTGGACAAATCAACTTCTCTTGCCTACTTGCTCTTTTAAATCCAGAATTCGGAGACATTTATTGGTTGATAGCATATCACAGTGCAATCAATTTAAATATCTGGGCGTCTTGGGAAATGGGAAGAGAAATAAATGGTAGATATTGTTGGTGTTCTGAACCAGCCCTCTTCTGGCCTTGTAGTAAGGCAAACCCCTATTCAGAAAGAAGAGACTGGAGAGCGTCCAAGGCTAAAAGGCGTCTGCCAGGATTTATTACTCAATTAACAAAAACACTAGAGCTTGTCTCCTCAAGCGGAAGAGTTGCTTTCAGCAACCAGCCCCTCCCCAAACACTCCTTTTATTGAGAGCTCAGGGCGTGGTCTCCCTGTGCCTCCTCCCGAGGAGTCCCACAGCCTTTCTTTGTTTGTTCCTGCTCGACTGCCTCCTGCGTCGGGCGTCCTTGAACAGGGCCAGCTGTGGGTCATCATCCTCCGCACTATCGGGCTCACGCAGCTGAGAAGAGGTCCCCGGCTGAGGGCTCTGCAAAGCCTCCAAACCATCATCATCCGGTTCGTCTCCCTCCTCCCCCTCATCTGAGTCATCCGATACATCGGAGCCGGCTGTCGGACCCACAGGCTGGCCCTGAGTCACAACACTTGGAAGAAAAAGCCGGGGGCTTACTTTCCAGGCGGGAGGCTATACCTTTAAGAGAAAAAACAAAATGCCGCCATTTGAAATAAACGAGTCCAAGCTGGCTGAAGCGAAGTACCGTTTCAGCAGTTCGCTTCTGGCTCAGCTGAACAACTAACTGGGTGAGTGGAAGGGTTCTTATATGGTTCTGAGACTTTGAAGTTTGGAGTGTAATTTGGGCTTTGTGTTTCTAAAGGAATGTTTGAGTAACTTTTTTTGTGGCTGATGGGTATGTCTTGTGTTGGGGTTTTTTGGCTGAGGGGTTGCTGATTTTAATCCTATCATTCTATCTTTGTTAGTTGACAAATCTTGCTGCATGGGACTTCAAAAGAATTTGTGTTAATGGTTTTTTTCTGTTTGCTTATTCCTGTTTGCTTATGACTGGGGCCACGGTCCGATACATGGCTTCCACTTTCAATAAGCTTGTCATCTCCCTAAGTACTGGCAGTTGTCTGCAGTTAGCGTTTTTGTTACATTGTGTCTGGTTGGAATATTAGCGGTTTGGTTTTTCTTTTTAAAAGGCTTTTCCTTTTGCTTGATTTTTGTAGGAAATGGGGGGGTTATAATAATTATTTCAGTCCCCCACTTTGGGCTTTAAAATATCTGTGCATATTTTATTGCCCAACCAGTTTGGACCCTTTAGTGGGAGTATAACTGATATTTTTTATCAATCTGGCATATCATGTTGGTTTTTCCTTTAAGAAGTCCGGGAGAGAATAAAGTCTCTCAGATTGGTTAGGAATGGGGTTAGATTTTGGCAGAGACAACACAGGAGAGATCCTGTAAGGATCACTGCAGCTGCTCCCATAAGGAGGGATTTTAACCAGTGAAAGTCTGGAAGCCATGAGAAGAGCCCTGACAGATCAAAGGGAGATTTTTCATAGCCATTTTTTTGTTAGCGCCCTGAGATTTTTTGTATTGCTCTCTATAAGGCAGACGTGTCAAACACAAGGCCTGGGGGCCGGATCGGCCTGCAAAGTGGTTTCATGTGGCCCGCGAAGCCATCCTGGAAACAGTGAGGGAACGGCCCCCACTGCCTTGGCCCTGGCCTAGAGACCCTCCTTCTGCCAGAGTCCCTCAGATCTGTCCCACTCCTGCCCAGGTCCTTATAGGCACCCTTGATGCAAACAATGTAGAGCTGGCCATGCCCACCCAGTAGGCCATATGAACTCTAGCCACGCCCACCCAGTAGGCCATGCCCACCCTGGCCATACCCACTCGGCCCCTTGACGGCAACCGCAATGCTGATGCGGCCCTCAATGAAATTGAGTTTGACACCCCTGCTATAAGGTAAGAGAAGGCTTTAGTGCCACAGAGTATAAACTAGCCTGAAGGAAGTTTCATGTGTGTGTAAGTGAAGGGGATAATCTCAGTATGGTTGCAAGTGAGGGCTGTTGTAAGGACCCGCCTCAATCCCTCTTCCTAAAAAAGCAGAACTCCTGGAATGACTTCATTCCAAAAGGAACTTTTATTAGGAGAAGTTGACAGCAGGCATAGACGGTAGGATCTGAGGGTTTCCTGCACGAATCAATAGGTTAACAGAGCATCTAGCAAACCCTACCCAATAGTCCATCCGGTCAGTTCAAACGGGCCAATCTCCAGGTGTGAACCCACTGTGGGAACGGGGTTGATAAGATGCTGTTCCCAAGGTTGTTAGGCCATTAGGTTTTCGCGCCTCTTCTTCCACAGCCAGAGATAAGCCAGATGGCTGGAAGTGCATTCCTTTCTCACCCCAGGCTGGCATCAAGGGAAATAATTCAAAGAGCAGACAGATAGAGGCGGAGAGGATACAATGTAGCGGTTATAGCTAAGCAAAAGAAGATACATTGTAGTGCCCGTGGCTTCCCCCTCCCCCCATGAGTATGGCAGAACCCACAGGAATAAAGAAGAAAGAAAACACCCCCCAACCCCAAGCTTGGATTCCGACATGCCACCACCCCCCTTAAAAAATAAGCGATCCACCTGTAGAGGAAACAAGAAAGGAGAGAAAATATATATGGGTTAGTCTGGTTTGTCAGGATATCTATTATGGAATTTATTAAGTAATCTCAGGGCTCTGACATGACGTTTGTGAACCCATTCGTTTTGGGAGGGAGGGAGGTTCTTCCAGGTTAACAGATATTATACGGAGCCATGATATTTCTTAAAGTCTAGGATTTCTTTGATCTCAAAGTGCTGCTCTCCTTCCACCACGATTGGAGGAGGAGGAGGGGCTGCCACTGGCCTTAGGGGCAAGCTTAATTCTAGTTTTAAGAGGCTGCAGTGAAAAACCAGGTGAACCTGTCTTAGTGTCTTGGGGAGTTCTAATTCTATTGTCACTGGATTTATTATCGGTTTAATGGGGAAAGGTCTCACAAATTTTGGTCCTAGCTTTTTTGATGGCTGTAGGGACTTCAAATACTTGGTGGACAGGTATACTTTCTCACCTATTTGGAATGGCTTGGGCTCTACTTGTTTTTTATCTGTTTGAATTTTGTATGCCTCTCTAGCTTCATCTAAAGCTTTTCTCACAACTGGTCAGGTATTTTGGAGTTGTGCTATCCATTCCTTCAGCAAGGGGATGGTGGGCTCGTTAGTTGGTAGTTCAGGCATCAGGTTGAAGCTTTGTCTGGTCGTGACCTGGAATGGTGTATAGCCAGTGCTGGAGTGAACAGCATTATTACAGGCAACCTCTGAAAAAGGGAGCAGGTCAGTCCACTTGTCTTGCCGGTAATTTATAAAGCATCTTAGGTATTGCTCCAGTACTGTGTTCGAACATTCTGACCCACCATTCGTTTGCGGATGATGGCTAAATGACAGCTCTTGGGTGGTCGCCAAAAGGTCCAAAAAGGCTTTCCAGAACTCAGATGTAAACTGCACCTCCCTATCAGATATAATCCGTTGTGGGGCTCCATGCAATTGGTATATGTGTTACACAAATAGTTTTGCTAGTGTCTTTTCTATGGGGACTTTTTGACATGGGATAAAGTGAACCTGCTTTGAAAACAAGTCCGTCACTACCCAAATGACAGTATTCCCCCCCTCTCTGGCAGTTCCACAATAATGTCCATAGAAATCTCCCTCCAGGGTGCTGATGGGGTGACTAGTGGTTGCAATAATCCTGGGGTTTGGGTTTGGGTTTTTTTGCTTGCACTCGCTAGTAGCTTTGACAGCATGAGTGGGTCTGTTATCTCAGTTTTTGTGCTATTATACTGTGGTAATCATGACAGTGATCTGCCAGGAAGTTTTTTTCCCCTGGCAAGTGTTTGATAGTGAAATTGAACTGACAGAAATGCTAGGACCATCTCACCTGTTTAGGGGACAATTTCCTGGGTGTTTTTAAACCCTCTAAGTTCTTATGGTCAGTCCACACTTGGAAAGGGATTTTGTTCCCT
The DNA here is from genome assembly GCF_964194415.1 of Vipera berus. NCBI lineage: Eukaryota > Metazoa > Chordata > Lepidosauria > Squamata > Viperidae > Vipera > Vipera berus. The sequence goes on from NC_138206.1 coordinate 71,306,498, forward strand.
TCCAGGAAATGTTGCCAGGTTAGGAGGGCCCAATGAACGACATAAGCTTCTTTCTCCCACACTGCCCATCTTTGCTCAGTTTCCGTGAGTTTCCTTGATGTGTATGCACACAGCTGCAGTTTCCATTCGTCATTCTCCTAAAGCAGCACTGCCCCCACCGCCACATCACTAACATCTGCCTGAATGAGGTCTTTCGGTGTCTGGGTGCTTTAAGACCGGTTCCGCTGAGAATAGTCTTTTCAGTTTCTCAAAAGTGGTTTGGCACTCCAAAGTCCATTTCAATATTTGGCTGGGCTTCGGTTTCCCCTCCACTTTGGTTTTTAGTAGATTTGTGATGGACAGTGCAATTTGGGCAAAAGGGGATGAATTGATGATAGAGGTACAAAAACTATCCATATGGTGTAGTAATAACAACTTGCACCTGAACATCGGCAAGACGAAAGAGATGGTGCTAGACTTCCAGAGAAAAAAGGAGGAACCTGCCCCACTTTACATCGGGGAGGACTGTGTGGAGAGAGTTTCCTCCTTTAAATTTCTGGGAGTCTACCTCTGTGAAGATCTGACCTGGAAAGTTAATACAACCCAGGTGGCTAGAAAGGCCCAACAGAGGCTTCACTTTCTCAGGGTCTTGCGGAAGAACAGGGTAGAACAACGGCTAATGACCCTCTTTTACCGGTCTACTATAGAGAGCGTCCTCTCGTATGGTATTGTGGTTTGGTATGCTGGTCTGACAGCCGCGGATAGGAAAGCATTACAGAGGGTGGTGAGCACAGCACAAGACATTGTGGGCTGTCCCCTGACACCACTGGATGACATCGCCAGGGCTCGTTGCCTTGGAAGAGTGAGGAAAATTCTCAGGGATGACTCACACCCTGGGCGGTATCTCTTTACTCTCCTACCATTGGGTAGGAGATATTGCTGGGGCAATGGTGGTGATTGGAGGGCTAGGTCTTGCTCACATTGCTGGTTTTCCAGGGCCCGCTTCCTTAGTTGGTCGATGTGCCTTCTGACCTGGCAGCCCCCTTCCCCCTCTATAATGTACGATAATGGTCCAGTTTTATCAACCACCACCCCTTGAGCCCACATGTCCCCAGAGCCATAGTTTCTGACCCACACTAGTTCGCCAATGTCAAACTCCCTGGTGGGGGTGGGCTGCTCCGCCTCAGCAGCCACTCTATCAGGGTGCAGTCTATCCAACTTGGTAATGAGACGCCAGCCCCAACGCAGCTCAGCAGGGTTCTTGCCAGTGACTGTGCATGGTGTGGAGTGTTGTGCAAGCAAGAATTGAGCCAACTTTTGGTGCCAATCACCAGTGATGATGCGTCTCAAGGTGTCCTTGGTTGTTCTCACCATTCTTTCTGCAAGGCCATTGGTCGACGGGTGGAAGGGGGCGGACGTGATGTGCCTAATCAAGTTGGCCCTGGTGAAAGCCTTGGAAATCAGATTTGAATTGTGGGCCATTGTCAGAGACTATCACATCCGGCAAACCATGTGTAGCAAAGAGCCCCCTTATCACCTGTACAGTTTTGGCTGTGGTCATGCTCTTAACTGGAACCACGTCTAACCATTTTGAATAACTGTCCACTACCACTAGGAATAGCTGACCTTGGAAAGGCCCCACATAATCTATGTGGACCCTAGACCATGGAGTGTGTGTTGAGTCCCATTTATGCACAGGAGCATGTGGTTGTTCTGGCCGGGATCTCTGACACTGGTAGCAACCCGCTATTTGTTCCTCTATTGCTTTGTCCAGGCCTGGCCACCACAAATAACTTCGTGCCAACGCCTTCATCCTCACGACGCCAGGGTACCCTTCATGTAGTGCTTCCAGGATTCTGTTCCTTAGTTTGTCAGGGATCACGACCCTGCTTCCCCATAACAGGCAGCCTTTATGAGAAGACAGTTCGTGCCTTCTCGTGAAGTATGCCTGGAACTCAGATCCCAGGCTCTTCTCCTGCCACCCAGATGCTACCCAAGCTAACACCCTGCTTAGAACTTTATCTGCTGCTGTACTGACAGCAATGTCTTTAGCTTGGAGAGGGCATTCAGGGAGTTCCTGGATGGCTAAGATGTGACCTGCCAGTGCCGGGTCTGGCTCACCTACTGCTAGAGGCAATCTGCTTAACCCATCTGCATGGCACATTTCCTTCCCTGGTTTGTATACCAATCTATATGTATAGGCAGAAAGAAACACGGACCATCTTAAAATCCTGGGAGACAGAATTTGTGGTGTTGCTTTGTCTGTTGTAAATAATCCTAACAAGGGCTTGTGATCAGTAAAGATGGTGAACTCTCTACCATATAGGTAATCATGGAATTTCTTTACACCTGCAACTAGGGCCAAGGCCTCCTTATCAATCTGGGCGTAATTCCTTTCAGCTTTTTAGAGTGTCCTGGAATAGAAAGCAATTGGCTTTTGTTCTCCATTTTCCTCTAAATGACTTAGTACTGCACCCACACCATAAGGAGAGGCATCACATGCTAAACAGATGGAATTCTTTTCAATGAAATGAGTTACTGCTGAATTGCTGGACAGTAATTGCTTAAGGCTCTTAAAACTTTTGTCATGTATAGTGGACCACTTCCAAGGGGTTTTCTTGTCCAGTAACCTATGTAATGGCTCTGCAATAGTTGCCTTGTGGGGCAAAAATGAATGATAAAAGTTAAGCAGCCCTAGAAAAGCCTGCAGTTCGGCCTTGTTTTTAGGAGTAGGAGCCATCTTAATTGCTCTTACCTTGGGAGTTGGTGGGGTGGATGCCCTGTGCATCTACCTTGAATCCTAGGAACTCCATGGAAGACACTCCAATACTACATTTTTCCTTCTTACGTTTGAGGCCAGCAGCACGGAATCTACTTAATACAGCCTGCAGCCTATCTGCTAAAACTTCCTCTGACTCCCCAGCAATTAAAACATCATCAAAATACGGACACACTCCAGGAATACCCTTCAGCGTCCTTTCCATTACCTCTTAGAATATCCCAGGAGCTATGGAGATGCCAAACTGTAAGCGGTTCACTCTGAAGGCTCCTCTGTGTGTCACTAGTTTGAATGTCAGCTGTTTCGCGGGCAACCGGAATTTGCTGGTACGCCTGCGCCAAGTTGAGCTTTGCAAAGATGGTGCCTGACTGTATTGCTGAGAGGACGTGTTTCACCAATGGGACCGGGTAAGCATGCGGATTTAAGGCCTGGTTTACCGTGGCCTTATAATCTGTGCATATTCTTATTTCCCCATTTGGTTTAATAGGGGTGACAATGGGGGTTTCCCAGTCTCCCCCCTCCATGGGCTCCAAGATTCCCTGTTTCACTAGCTTTTCTAGTTCGCTCTCAATTTTGTGTTTGAGAGCGAATGGAACCCTCCTTGCCTTGATTCTTACTGGCAGGACATCGAGTCTTAATTTTAACTTAATGGGCCCTCCCGTGTATTTTCCCAGTTCGCCATCGAACACGTCTGCAAATTATTTGCAGACAGATTCGAGGCTTCAGGACTGGGTGGTATTAACTCCCCCAAGCCAAATGCCCAGGGCATCGAACCAGTCCAGCCCCACCAAATTAGTCCTCTTGCTCTCCGTTACTAATATGTCTAAGTGGCCCATGAACCCCTTATAACTTACTAATACTGTGGCCTGTCCCTTCATTTTAATTGGGGCACGTTGGAAATCCGCTAATTTAATTTGGGTTGGTTCCAAGGGAATCCGCCGCCTGCTCTGGCCACAAATCAATAAATATGTCTCATAAGATATTATTGAGACAGATGAACCCGAATCCACTTCCATTTTGCAAGGAATTCCTTGCAAACGGATCTCAATTTTGATTTTTGGCTTAAGCAGCTGGTGGATTGTTGACTGGCTCACCACTTCCATACTTTCTACAATTGTTTGTGACAGGGTCCCAGGGGGCTCAGTGCCGGGGAATGGTGGCTTATCTGTACCTGCTGGTGATGAGTCAAGTTCGTTCAGGTTGTCGTGGTCGCGGTTGCGGCAGACGACTCGTATGTGCCCGGATTTACCGCAAAACCAGCACTTTGCGCTACGGACCCGGCAGGACACCCTTGGATGACTGCCGCCACAGCTGGCACATCTTTGGTCATTGTCTCTGGAACTGTAGCTCGGGTATGTTGAGTTTTTGTTGGCTGTCCCCGGTTTCTTTTGGTTCACATCGTTGTTGTGTCGGACTTTGAATTTCTCAAGCCTTTGTAGTATGGCATCGATTTCCGCTTCATTTTTGGGTTCTTTGCCTCCGCCGTCCGCAACGCTCTCCTGGTGGACAGATCCACTGGAGTTGTTGCCAGGTTGGAGTGTATTCTTTCGGTTGATTGCCTCCTGGGCCATTATTTCATCAATGACTTCTGACAGGCTCAGAGTTGGCTTAGCGATTATCTTTTGCTGAAGCCACTCATCACTCAATCCGAAGATGATTCGATCTCGAATCTGGTCTTCCAGATTGGGAAATTTACACATGTGAGCGGCTTGCTGTACCACTGCGACAAAGTCAGTCGATGATTCGCCGGGGAGCTGGTTCCGCTGGATGAACTGTAGCCGCCAGAAAAGTTCAGACCTCTTCGGCATGAAATGTTGGCTCAGTTTGTCGGCGAGGTCAGCATATGATAAGGTTGTGACAGGATCTGGGTTACACAATCCAACAGCTATATCGTAAACAGCCAGACCGCTGAGGCACAGCAAAGCCGCTGCCTTCATGCGGTCTTTTGTTATTCAGTTTACCAGGAGGTAGCCTTCAATCTGACCTAACTGCGACTCCCAGTGATCAGGGTAGCGGATATCGAACTCGCGGGTGTGCCTGAGTTGTGTCATGCTGTCCCGGTCCTGGATACTGCTTCAGTGGGAAGGAATTTTTTTCCTGGAAGAGTTTTCTCTTTCCACCTTCCCAGTGACTCAGCTAGTGCTTCAGCTCAGCGTGGAGCAGTATCCATCCCACCTTCGTCACCACTGTAATGTGGTGTGGTCTGGACCGTGAGGGAACAGCTGACAACGGAGACTCAGTAACTCAGCTTTATTTCAGTTCCAAACAAGACAAACCCGGACCCCTTTTAGAGCCCCTTAAATACTCTAGCCGGTGCGCACTTGACCAATCCCCTTGTTGGAATATCCCGCCGAATGCTGGTCAGCCAATCCGAGTGCACGCCGGCGCCACCTGCTGTTGCCGGGGGCCGAGCTGTCAAATTACCTCAACTATGTACACAACAACCTGGATCTGTGGCAGATGTGTTTCCTGACATAACTTCCCTAGGAGGGTCTTGAGCTTCCTGTTTTCTCGTTCAACCCTCCCCAGAAGAATTTGGGTGCACCGGCTTGTGAGAGATCCCCAAGGCCTGTAAGACATAAGTTATAACTTGGAATACTTGGCACTCCAAAGCTGGGGACTGTCCTTTAGCAAATGCCTGGCTGTTTCCAGGGCGGTGGCATGACGACAGGGAAAGTCCTGTACCCAGTGGGTGAGTTGGTCCCTGCATACCAGGACATATTGAAAACCATTGGCCTGGGTTAGTTGAATATAATCTAGTTGCAATTTTTCAAAAGGTCGTTGGACCCAGGGCCTCCCTCCTATGTGGATTGCTTTCTTGGATGAGGCATTGTTAACCTGGCAAGTCTGGCCACACTTGGCTATTCATGTAGTTTCACTATATACCCCAGGTGCATACCAGACCTGCCTAGTAGCATCTGCAATGGCCTGGACCCCACAGTGACCCTTGGAATGTAACTGTTGGCATATAAGTCGTAATAAGTGGCGGGGGGCAATTGATCTCCCATCAGGGACTCTCCAGAACTGTTCCTAGAAGGTGGCCTCATATTTTCCCACCTGTAACTCTGCCTCCCCTGGTTCCAAGTATTCCTGATAGGGAATCTTGGCACATGCTTTTATTGAGGGGGCACACAGTGACATGGGCAGTGGCTGTAGGGTAGCCCATTTGGCAGCATTGTCAGCATACTGGTTGCCTTTTGTAATTTGGGTGTCATCTTTTTGGTGAGCTCTGCAATGTACTATGGCTATGGCTGAGGACAATTGTATGGCTTTTAATAATTTGGAGACCAAGGCAGCATGGGCAATTGGGTGTTGTTTCCATAGGGCCCCTGTGGCATGACAAACCCCTAAAGCATATCTTGAATCGGTATAGATGGTGGTAAAGCGATCTGTTGTGGCTTTGCATGCTTTAGCAAGTACTATTAGTTCCGTGGCTGTCTGTGGTTAGCGTTTTTGTTACACTGTGTCTGGTTGGAATGTTGAATGAGCCCTGGACAGTTTTCCATTAGCGGTTTGGTTTTTCTTTTTAAAAGGTTTTTCCTTTTGCTTGATTTTGTAGAAAATAAAGAGAAAAATAGGGGAGTTATAATAATTCTTTCAATATGTAGTAAATATTTCCTCCCCATCTAGTACAATATTTCCATTTGACCAAATACAGTTTAAAACTGGATAGAGGAAGTGGCCACACAAACAGCTCAATTTCTTACTCTCAACTTTCATGTGATCAACTGGAAACTATGAAAGTGAGTGTCCTCAATTGAACGTGAACTATATCTCAATGCACTATACTGTATTTCATAACTATATCTCAGTGCACAATAAAACATGGTTCCAATTCACATGGTGAGTGGTAGTTTTATTCAGATATAAGGAAACTTGTCTTCAGCTGAATGCATGGAAATAAAAGAAAAAAAGGGACAGGCCAACATTTGCAGCTTGTTCTCTATCCAGTCAGTGTATGCAAAGGACTCACCTTGCCTAGAATACGTCCTAATTTGTTGAGCTTTAGAATAGATTCCAGGCCCTGCTTGATTGATCATAACAGTTCTGGTGCCCAAAGAAAGAGCAGCTGCCACAGGCATGAATTCCTGACTAAAATGGCTGTCCATGTTCTCTTAAAGACATAATGGAGAAGCTCTCAGAATTCCTTAAGCCCATTAACAGCTGTGGAAAAAAGTAAATGTAATCCTAGACTGCATCAACAGAAGTATAGTTCCTTTCTGTTGTTCTACATTGACCAAACTGCTATGGAATATTGCACCCAGTGCCACATTTTAGAAAAGATATGAAGAAGTTGAAATATGTCTAGAGGAAATCAAAGAAGATAAATGGTCCTAGAAGAATAAATGTATATAAAAATAGTGGGAGGCACTAAATATGTTTAGTCTGGAAGTTGGGGTGGGGGCCATGATAGTTCTCTTCAGAAAAAGAACTGTTGAATAGAAGCTGTGACAGGGTTTTTCCAAAAATAGTACTCTTAAATTACAGATTTAATTATAGATTTAATTGCAGTTCTAATTGTAGATTTATTTGGACATTGGGAACAAAATTATAACAATGAATTCTATTCAGCAGTAGAATGTTTTTTCTTTAGAGATGGTAGACTCTTCTTTACCAGAGCTGGATCTCTGTCTTTCTGAGTTAATGTAGTTCTGAATTCTTCCACTTGGGCAGGAGATTGTTCTAGATCAGTGGTGGTGAACCTATGGCACATGTGCCAGAGGGGGCACTCAGAGCCCCCTCTGTGGGCATGCGTGCCTCACTCTTTGGCTAAGTTTTCACAGGAAAAAGCCATTTCTCAAGCCCCTTCCTAGCCAAAACAAGCTTCCAGAGGGAGTCTCCTTTGGGATAAAGTCTTTTAGCTCCTATAGAGTGCTTCCAAATGCAGCCAATCCCTGCGTTTGGAAGTGCTCCATAGGTGCTGAAACATTTTTTATCCCAATGGAGATCTAGCAGAAAACTTGGTTTCTCAAGAGCCCCATTCCATGCATATGGAGCTTGCAGTCTCTGCCTAACAGAGATCTGGCAGAGACTGCAAGCTCTGTATGCCTAAAATGGGGCTCTTGAGAAACGGAGTGCTCCTTTTCATGCAGTGACACATGGTGCTTCAAAATGCAGGGAATCCCTGCATTTTGAATAGACCCACCAGAGCACAAACACTACACAATTCACAATGCCAAACCCTAACCCCCACCACAACCCAGGGCATCCACAATGCCAAATCCTAACCTCCAACCCAGGGCAACCACATTCCTTCACTATCCTCCTTTCCAGCTCCATTCTCCATCTGTAGGGCAACAAAAGGAAGTTTGTGGGACTAAAAAAAAGAGATCAATCTGACCTTCCAACTTCTTGCGGGGAAAAAAAAGATCTCACAAAATTGCAAGGTCTGGTTGAACTTTATTTTTAACCAGTAGTCCGACATGCTTCTTTTGTTGCCCTGCACCCGGTGGCGGAGAACAGAGCTGGAAAGGAGGTTAGTGAAGGGAGGCTTTGGGGAAGTGAGGGGAGACGGGGAAGGGTCTGCTCTGACCTCCACTGCCTCACTCCGCCAGCATCAGGGCTCGGAGGCTTGTTTTTGCCAGGAAAAAGCAATTTCCCAAGCCCCTTCCTAGCAAAAATGGAGCCAAAGTGCACCTCACTCTTATTGAGAGTAATTCTGCGAAAACAAGGATGATAAAGGACAGCACATTTAGTTCTGAAAATGAAATCCCTAAAGTGTGGAATTCTCTGTCAAATAATTTTAAGTCAATGAAAGCACTTGGGGATTGCTTTCTTTACTTTGTTTGGAACATTTTATGCTTGTGAGCAGCTGTTTTCAGCTTTGAATTATATCAAATCTGACACCAGAAACAGACTAACAGATAACCTGAATGCTACATGTGTTGCACTCAAACTTACAAAATATGAGCCAAGGTTAGACAAATTATCAGCATGCATACAACAGCAAAAATCACATTAATTGTTCAAAAACAGATTTTCTATGGGATTAAGATCTGCAGACTGGCTAGGCCACTCCAGGACCATGTGCTTCTTCTTGAGCCACTCCTTTGTTGCTTTGGCCTTGTGTTTTAGGTCATTGCCATGCTGGAATACCCATCCACGACCCATTTTCAGTGCCCTGGCTGAGGGAAGGAGGTTCTCACCCAAGATTTGACGGTACATGGCCCCATCCATCGTCCCTTTGATGCGGTGAAGTTGTCCTGTCCCCTTAGCAGAAAAACGCCCCAAAGCATGTTTCCACCTCCATTGGCAAACTTCGTACAGGCTGTACATGTGCTTTCTTGAGCAGGGGGACCTTGCGGGCGCTGCAGGATTTCAGTCCTTCACGGCATAATGTGTTACCAATTGTTTTCTTAGTGACTTTGGTCGCAGCTGCCTTGAGATCATTGACAAGAACCTCCCATAGTTCTGGGCTGATTCCTCACTGTTCTCATGATCATTCAAGCTCCATGAGGTGAGATATTGCTTGTAGCGCCAGACCAAAGGAGACTGACAGTTATTTTGTGTTTCTTCCATTTGTGAATAAGCATACCAACTGTTGTCACCTACTCACCAAACTACTTGGTTATACTCTTGTAGCCCATTCAGCCTTGTATAGGTCTACAATCTTGTCCCTGACTTCCTTGGACAGCTCTTTGGTCTTGGCCATGGTGGAGAGTTTGGAATCTGATTGTTTGACTGCTTCTATGGACAAGTGTATTTTATACAGGTAATAAGCTGAGATTAGGAGCACTCCCTTTAAGAGAGTGCTCCTAATCTCAGCTCATTACCTGTATAAAAGACACCTAGGAGCCAAAAATCTTGCTGATTGTTAGGAGATCAAATACTTATTTCACTCATTAAAATGCAAATCAATTTATAACTTGTTTGAAATGTGTTTTACTGGAGTTTTTTGCTGTTATTCTGTCTCTGTTAAAATAAACCTACGGTACCATTACAATTATAGACTGATCATTTCTTTGTCTGTGGGCAAACGTACAAAATCAGCAGGGGATCATATAATTTTTTCCCTCATTGTAGGCTGCCCATTGGGAAGCCATTATATTTCAAAATAATAATGAAATAAGGATAAAATACCAACTACCGTCACCTAAATAATTTTTGTGCTAAACTTCAGACCTTCAGTAAATAAGAATATTTCTCAAAACTTTCACTTTTTTGACACTCTGTCTATGTTTTAACATTTCAATAAAGATAAGATTGATGGGTTTTATGTTTGAAATGTATCTGTAAAACTTTTTAATAAAAAAAAGATAAGATTGCCTTACCTTGTTCTTGCCTGTAGACCTACTCTCCCCTCCCCATTTTTTATTTCCATTTCTCTTAAATTCCCTCTCTTTGTAATTCATTTCATATGCCAGGTTCCTAAATGGCCCCAAACTAGCTGTGGAACAGTGCATATCTCAACATGTATAATATGCCAAATTAGTAGACTTTTTTGTACAATAAACACTTATAATTCTCAGTTAAAGAGACCATAGTGGTTTGTTCTTATTCCCTCCAAGAAAATAAAATATTGTAAAGAAGTAACATAAGGAGTTCAAAACTCTGCCTGGATAAGAATAAGTCCCTGAAAGTAAAGCAGAACAAAACCAAAAGTGCCACGGCATTGGTGTGTATTTGTGTATGAGTCGTATGTATGTTTACGTATGCAGTGAAAAACCACAAGAGAAACCAGCAAATGGAAGTTCAAGCTTGAAAATAGTTACAACAGCACTGAATAGAGTTAGGGTTAGACTTTTAACAGTGTTTCACACTTACAATCTTTGTAGTATTCCCATAATCATATGATCAAAATTTAAATGCCTGGCAACTGGTTCATACTTATGACCATTGCTGTGTCCCAAGGTCATGTGATCGATCACCTTTGGCAACCTTTTGACAAGTAAACTCAACAATTTATCAACTGCAGTAAATCACTTAACAACTATGGCAAGAAAAGTCGTAAAATGGGGAAAAATTCACTTAACAAATGTCTCACTTAACAAAGTTTGGGCTCAGTTGTAATCATAAGTTGAGGACTACTTGCTTTGCTTCATTAAACAAAAGAAAAAACAGATGTAATGTATCCTATGGCCATTTCCAATGTAAGGTTGGAAAGTATTAGGAAGTTATGTTTTGCATGCTTTCCCTATGTTTTTCTTTTAAGGCAGCAACCTACTTCTTTCCATTTCTTTCCCACAGAGTTCATCAATTCAACAAGATATATCAGTCTGCCTGTCTATCAATTGAGAGATATACATGTACTGCAGCATTTGAAATTATTGATAGGTTAATTATTTGTTTTGTTAAATATTGGCCCCTCTTTCTGTATCTCTCCTATGTTTCTTGTGGAGCTTGTAATTTTAATCTGCAGGAGATGTTTTGTGAATGTGTTTGATATCCCAGAGGCTATTTATTAAAAGCATGAAGTCATTTTTCTGGATTATTGCACCTGTCAGAGGTATTCAGCATTTAGTTGTGAAACTGTTCAGAAATGCTGGTTATCAGGAACTTGAGAAAGCAGACTATCCTTTTAGACGTTGTTCTTAAAACTAAAGAGGAATATAACATCTGTAAAAAAAAGTTCCTGAAAATTAATTAATTGCTGGATTAAAGAATGAAATCACTTACATTTCAACACATTCATACTTCATTGCAGAAGTTTTCTATATCTAAAATTTATTCATTTATCAGTTTATAAAATGAGGAAATTGTTGTTTATTTGCTCTTGAATGATACAGAAATTAAGGTCCTAACGTCTAAATAGCTGTCAATCCTTCAAATGCTCTGAATTCAGCCATGTTTCTTCACAGCAAAGAGAGGGGGGAGATGCATTATTTTAGTTTAGTCAAAACAAAAACTTTCTTGTAGGAACCAAGCAGCCTAAATGTTTGGCGGACTGGAGCTACCGTTAGGAAGGCCACCAAAGGTGTTAATTGGGGATTGTGATTTATGACACACTAAAGGGGTGGGAAGTTCAACTTTTACTTTGTAACCTTTGGGGAGGGGCAACTTTCAGTCTTGGTTTCACCTTTGTTCATGGTGATATTATGTAGCCATTAAAATTGTTGTTTGAGGAAAGCAATTGCCTCAGAGTTCTTATTCTTACTGGTCTCATCTATCAGAACCATGACAATAGCATCATATCTTTTCCTCTTTAGTTTGACTTTTCTTGGACTTTTAAAATTTAAATCAGTCAAGCTGTAATCAGTGTATCAACTGGGTTAATGCAGAATTATATACTGTTAGACCATGATTATTTTTCCATGCCAGTCATGAGCTCAGTACTTCTGCCTTAGATTTGGAAAAAGGCTTTTAGCTAGAGAAGGAACGTACTAAGATTGTGATACTTTCTAGATTTTTTATCCCATCTTTATTACTCTTACAAATAAATCAGTGCGATGAACATACCTAATACTCCTTCCTATTCCTCCTACTTTCCCTATAACAACAACCCTGTGAGTTGAGAGAGGAAGATTGGTCTAAAGTCACCCAACTATTTTCATGCCTAAGGTAGAACTAGAATTCAAAGTTTTCTGTGAATATTGAATGCCAGAGTCTGAGATACTTATAATGTGGAAATATACTTTATTAAGCCAATCAATTACAGCATGGTGTATGTGTTTCTCTTTTTTTCAAGCTTCTTTACCTCAGTTTTAAAGCTAGTAACAAGTTAATTCATCTGTTCTTTACAATTGCTGTGATTTTGTAACTTTTTGTTTGGAGCACATTTTTTCAGTTAAGGTAATTGATTTAACATTTGTATGCTCAAGTATCATTAGATGGAGAAAAGAGGAGTGAGGATGAGGAAGTATATAGAAGAATGATTTTGAGTATTTGTGAAAATTGAAAGAATCACTTCCTTTGGTTTTCTTTAGCCATAGTGATGTCAACAGTCTTCTGTCTCCTAAAGCTTTTGTCTCTGGTTTTTATAATATTATTTCTTCTTGTCTGTATAGGAGGAGGACGTAAAAGATAGTAAGTGTGCATGTTGCAATTTTTTCAAGAAAATTTATCTTGTTCCATTAAACAGTAATTCTATATGGTAAAGGAATAAAAGCAAAAAGAAATGCCTAATCAAGTTCATTTTTCTGGAAATTCAGTTTATCTGTTTGGGAGAACAAAAGCTATAAAATCCCAATATTATAGAGACATAAATGCTCATTGGTTGTGTTTTATGGAACTGACATGTAAAAACGTTCTATGACTAGAAAGTCATTGACAATGAAACTTATCTGGCAAAATTCCAAAGACAGATGCTATGAAGAAGATATTGGGGAGCTACCTACTGACAATAGAGGGTAGCTTTCTTAATAATTTAAGACTCTCCCATCCTAAGCAGTCTTATGAATTGGGCCTATTCTAATTGATGTAATCCACTAATGGCTGCAGCTGCACCAGTAAGCTTTTATAAATATTTCTTCTTTTTAGATTTCTTTTCTTCAGGGGAGCTTATAAGAACATCTGTTGACCAAAGAAGATATTGCTGCCAAGAGCATCTCTTAAGAAAAGTCATTGCTTTCCAATTCTACTTCTGTTTCCTGTGTTGCTTCTCAGGAGCATCCAGCTTTCTCTCAGTCCCCTTGTTTTATTGTCAAGTCACTTTTCCAGAGAAAGTTACATCCGAAGGTCACTGCTGGTTTATTTATTTTGTTACTACTGCTTACTGTGGGTGGATATGTGTGTATGGATGGCACTATTTCTAAAATTCTAAGATAAGAGGAGCCAAAAAATAATTTGGAAAAAATATAAGGGAAAGCTGGGAGTATTTAATATCATCCTGTACTCTTAATTTATCATCACCCAAGGCTTTAGTTTATGTTACAGCATCTTCGGAATGGCAAGTCCCAAACTCAGTATCATTAGGACCTTATACTACTGAACTCCAGTTCTGTAAGTCTGAACAGTATGTTGGTTAGGCAGTGATTGCAGTTGCAGTTCAGCATCAACTAGAGAATCACAGGTCTCCACAGCTGTTTAAGTGAACCAACATTTATTACAAAATCTTGCTCTTTTGTTAATTATAACCTAGTTCTAAAACTGGCCCAAAAGAAGGGGACTGTGAGAAGGAGAAAGCATTAATTTTGCTATCTGATGGTGCTAGAATGGAATACCATCCAGAAACCAGAATAGAATAAAGACCATCATTTACTGCATCTTGTCCTCTGTGCTTAGACTTAGGGATGCAATAATGTCTTGCAAATTCAAGGTCAAACTTATCTCCCATATGCCCTTGTGAAGTCATATAAGGTCTCCTACTCTAGCAGGGACTTGGACTAGGGGGCCTCCAAGGTCCCTTCCAACCCTATGATTCTATAAGTTGTGTGTATTTTTTTATTACATAGGTAAAATCCTTTTTTATAATGTAAGAAAGAAGAAGTATATTGCATAACAGGAGGCATTAAGTAGTTACAGGTCATCTGAATCTGCTTTTTCTTGATCTTATGACAGCTAGTGTACCAACATTTCATACCCTGAACTAGTAGACCATGATGCAGCAGAATTCAGATGGGATAAAATTCCTGTTGTATTTATGTAATTTTACATCACTTCTGTAATGATATAATTATGTAAATAGCATCAAATGACATGCTATAATTTGTATAAGGAAATCATTATGCAAGTGATATTTGGTGCAAAAGATTTTTGATTTGTGTAATGATGTTGCTGTGAATGATACAATCTCTGTTTGAACAGATAATCAGGAATTACAAACATCTTCTCTCTACCACTGATTTGTTAAATCAAGATTTATCTGTATCTGATACCCATAAGCCAATAAAATATTGCCTGAAATAGTATTAATTTTTCCTGCACATGACCTTAATTTCATTAAATCATTTTAGAGGACATTTTTCCCCATCTTTTTAGATTCAAATATACTAGCATAAAATGAAAATTCTAGATTTGGGGATGAGAATTCAGTCAGTGGATTAAGTTCTTAAGCGATTAAGTGGTTTTATGGCATTTAACATGCAGATTTGCCTAGCAAAGATATTATGGGATTTTTTTTGTACAGTGAGGAAAAAAATTATTTGATCCCCTGCTGATTTTGTACATTTGCCCACTGACAAAGAAACAATCAGTCTATAATTGTAATGGTAGGTTTATTTTAACAGTGAGAGACAGAATAACAAAAAAATCCAGAAAAATGCATTTCAGAAAAGTTTTAAGTTGCTTTGCATTTTAATGAGTGAAATAAGTATTTGACCACTTCACAAAACATGACTTAGTACTTGGTGGGAAAACCCTTGTTGGCAATCACAGAGGTCAGATGTTTCTTGTAGTTGGCCACCAGGTTTGCACACATATCAGGAGGGATTTTGTCGCACCCCTCTTTGCAGATCCTCTCCAAGTCATTAAGGCTTCCAGGCTGATATTTGGCAGCTTGAACCGTCAGCAAACAGGATGAGTTGAGTTGATGCCAAAGAGCTTGATTTTAGTCTCATCTGATCACAACACTTTCACCTAGTTCTCCTCTGAATCATTCAGATGTTCATTGGCAAACTTCAGACGGCCTGTACATGTGCTTTCTTGAGCAGGGGGACCTTGCAGGCACTGCAGGATTTCAGTCCTTCACAGCATAGTGTGTTACTAATTGTTTTCTTGGTGACTTTGGTCCCAGATAAGATAAGATATTGTCATTTTTTACTGTGGGCACAATAGCACACATCAAAAATGAAATTTAGTTGCCTGCTCTCAACGTGAACACATACATGACACACACCTAACCATACTATATACAACATATGTATAGACCCACACCCCTACAAATACAAAACAAATAAAAAACACTGTTCATCTTGAATATATAATGGAAGGACGAAGCTTGAGAGTTCACAAGGTTAATGCTATATGGAATGAGAGGGACGCGGTGGCTCAGTGGGTTAGGACACTGAGCTTGTCAATCAGAAGGTCGGCAGTTTGGCGGGTCGAATCCCGAGTGCCGCGTAACAGAGTGAGCGCCTGTTACTCGACCCAGCTTCTGCCAACCTAGCAGTTCGAAAGTGTTGTGACTCAGGGCCAGCCTGTGGGTCCGGTAGCCGGCTCAGATGTATCGGATGACTCAGATGAGGGGGAGGAGGGAGACGAACTGGCTGATGATGGCTTGGAGGCTTGGCAGAGCTCCCAGCCGGGGCCCTCTTCTCAGTTGCGTGAGCCCGATAGTGCGGAGGATGATGACCCACAGCTGGCCCTGTTCAAGGACGCCCGACGCAGGAGGCAGTCGAGCAGGACCAAGCAGAGAAAGGCTGCGGGTCTCCTCGGGAGGAGGCAGAGGGAGGCCACGCCCTGAACTCTAAATAAAAGGAGTGTTTGGGGAAGGGCTGGTTGCTGAAAGCAACCCTTCCGCTTGAGGATTCAAGTTCCAGTGTTTTTGTTTCTTGTTCTGTTAATTGAGTAATAAATCTTGGCAGACGCTTTGCAGCCTCAGACGCTCTCCAGTCTCTACTGTTTGAACAGGGGTTTGCCTTATTACAAGGCCGGTAGTTGGCTGGTTCAGAACAGAAAGCACGTAAAAATGCAAGTAGAAAAATAGGGACCACTACGGTGGGAAGGTAACAGCGTTCTGTGCGCCTTTGGCATCTAGTCATGCCGGCCACATGACCACGGAGACGTCCTTGGACAAGCGCTGGCTCTTCGGCATTGAAACGGAGATGAGCACCGGCCCCTAGAGTTGGAAACGACTAGCACGCATGTGTGGGGGAACCTTTACCTTTACCTTATATGGAATGAAATTTTGGCTGAATCTGGATGTTCTGCTTCGGATGCCATGAAGCCTCCTCCCAGAAGGTAACAAGGAAAACAGGTTGTGAAGGGTACTTTGGTTCCAGCTGCCTTGAGATCATTGACAAGATCCTCCCATAGTTCTGGGCTGATTCCTCACCGTTCTCATGATCATTGAAATTCCACGAGGTGAGATCTTGCATGGAGGCCCAGACCTAGGAGATTGACAGTTATTTTGTGTTTCTTCCATTTGTGAATAATCATACCAACTTTTGTCACCTACTCACCATACTACTTGGTTATAGTCTTGTAGCCCATTCCAGCCTTCTGTAGGTCTACTGTCCCTGACATCTTTGGACAGCTCTTTGGTCTTGGCCATGGTGGAGAGTTTGGAATCTGATTGCTTGCTTCTGTGGACAGGTGTCTTTTATACAGGTAACAAGATGAGATTGGGAGCACTCACTTTAAGAGACTGCTTCTAATTTCAGTTCTTTACCTGTATAAAAGATACTTGGTAGCCAGAAATCCTGCTGCTTGATGGGATCAAATGCTTATTTCACTCATTAAAATGCAAATCAATCTATAACTTTTTTGAAATGCATTGTTGTTATTCTGTCTCACTGTTAAAATAAACCTACCATTACAACTATAGACTGATCATTTCTTTGTGGGCAAATGTACAAAATCAGCAGGGGATCAAATAATTTTTTCCCTCACTGTACATGTAAAAGGGAGAATTCTTGTTCCTCATCAATGCTGTGTCATACCCTGTTGGCTATCAGTTACCCTACTAAATAAATTTTGTAAATAAATAAAAATGGAATATATGACTTCAGTTTTCACATACTTCAGTTATGTTTCACTTAATATTCTTCTGAGTTATAGACTTGTGCAGAGATATTTTGAAAACTTCTTAATTGAAAAGTATAAATGGCTTGATGATGGTCAAAGCACTGTGGATATTATATCTTCCTGAACTTGGCATCAGGTGTGTGTGTGTGTGTGTGTGTCTATACATATATACAAACACCTGTGAAAACCTCAGAAAACATACACACACACACACACACACACACACACACATATATATATATATATACACACACACACACACATTCATTCCCTTTCTAAGAGCATCTGTGTGTATGCTTCAAGTTCATCCCTTTTCAACAATTTTCCACATAGCCAAAGAAGAATTAAAAAGATTTTTATTTGTATATTTGTGTCATCAAGTATACAAACAAGATGCAAATTTGATAAATGAATTGGCTTAAATACATTAAAGTTAGCATCAAATAAACTATTTTAAAACTAACTCATAGTAACTAACAACAAACCCAATCTCATTTGACAAGAAACAAAAACAAAAGTTGAATTCTTTGGTTGTATGTAAAAAGATAAAATGAGTATAGGAATGTAGGGCACAGAGGTCATAAACCAGGATATAGGAGACACAGTTTTAAGTCCACTTTCAATTACTATGTGATTTGGGGCCAACTTAATCCACAGTGTTGTTGTCAGAAGTGTGTGTGTGTGTGTGTGTGTGTGTGTGTGTGTGTATTTGTGTGTGCATCTGTGTACCCTTATAAATAGCTTTATGTGCATAAATCTGACAGATCAAGCTGTTATCAAGCATTTTTATAACAAATTTGTAAAGCATTAATAACCACAAACTGTAGGAAGTTGCTTTGTCTCTAGCCACCAAATGGCTAAACGGTGTTAGGAGAAACCTGAGTTTTCCTGATAGTAGCTCAGTTTTCTGAGTTTAGTCATAACATTAATCAAAAAGCATAATAAAGATAGCAAGAGACAAAGCCAGTATCCAATCAAAAGAAATCTTTAGGGATCAGAGGCCTTTGCTTCATGATCTGTCGCCGTGTAGATGACTACTAAAACTAGCAAGAGTTTATGTGCAGTTGATTTAATCTGGCAGCTTTAATGGGTTGATATTTTAATCTAAAAATTATGAATTGCATAATTTTGTATCTCTTGATACAAATAATTTGAAATTTTAAAAATATGAAGGGTACCTAGAAGAAAGTGATAGGAGATAAATGTTACTGAACGAAGTCTTAAATTATACCCTCTCAAGGGGCCCCATTGTAAAACTGACAGGCTTGTTGCCAAGAAGCATAGAAACAATTTTAATTTTTTTTTAAAAAAAATCTAGAGACAAGCTTTATGTCTATCAGTGAAATTTATATTATCCTTTTGTGTGGATACCAGTAGTTACTGAGACAGCTGCTAGACAGCTGGAGGTTCTATTCCTGGCTGTAGCATAGTTGCTTTTTTTTAAAAAGCTAACTTGATAATCAAATAGTTGTTTTAACTTTTGGAAACTTTTATTTCTAGGGTTACAGAGGCAGCATGTTATACTTGCCCTGTTCTCCTTTGTTTATCCTAGTACCACAAATGGAATGTTGGATGGAAATATTCTTCAGCTTATGTATACTGAAACATTGAAAAGATTCTTTTAAAATCCCACACAGTATCCAGTTTTATACAGGGAAATCAGTAATTTCCTTGTAAACTTAAATTAAAACTGTAATGTACTAGTTATTAACATTACAATTTAAAATGCAACAAAATGTGGGGTTTGCCCAAATTAGAAAAAGTGTGTTAAAAGTGTCCTATTTTGCTCATCTAGTTTAGTGTATTGATTTTTTAAAATCTCTTTTTATGACCTTGTAATCCCTTAATTCGGGGTGGAATCAGGGTGACTGAATGGAACGGAGCATTTACTGGCCGGATGTTTTTCCTGATGTCATGTGGAGTTCACAGCAGATATTTTTTTTCTTTGTGCCCTAGAAGAGAAACATCTGCCGCTATTGAACTCTCAAGCTTCGAGTGGGAGGTGAGCGTCTTCACCATTAGGCCACCACACCACTCTAGTTTAATATATTGATGAGTTATCCTAATGATTATCCAAACTATATGAAGGAAAATCAAGTAAGTAGAATAGTAACGTTAATGCGTTACTGACTTTATCAGTGCTGTCAGTGAAGATAGATTCAAATCTTGTGGCACACAAACCTATTTAAATTGCTTAAGATTTGCAGAAGATGTTGTTCTCTTCTCACAAGGCCCAGAAGAGCTACAAAGACACACACAAGAGGTGCACAAAGCAGGAGAACCATTTGACTTAAAACTAAACCAGAAAAAGAGCCATCACCAAAAAAAGAAAAATATATATATATGGAGAAGAACTAGACAAAGTAGACCACTACATATACCTTGGCCAATGGATCTCAGTGGAAAGTGATACAATAAGGGAAATTGAATGGTGTGTTAAATGTGGTTGGCAGGTGTTCGGCAGGCTAAGCATAATTTTAAAGAACAACCTCCCTATGCCTGAAGAGAAAAGTTTTTGATTAGTGTGTGCTCCTTTAAACTCTAATCTGCCAAATTTCTCCCCCAGCTGTTCCATCAATGGGCTGTAGGCAGCAACTGGAAGCTTCCACTCAGTTGGCTCATTTATTTTATTTATTTATTTATTCGGTTTATATACCGCCCTATTCCCAAAGGACTCAGGGCAAAATTTAAATTTACAAGGCAAAATTTAAAAACAATCCAATATAAAATTAAAATAAAATTAAATTAAGTCTAGCCGCAAAAATTAAATCACAATCATCACCCTCAACTGATCGTCTCGCCTTCCATTTGCTCCCTCAGATTATGTTGACTCCTGAGGGCACTAGGAAGCCCTCAACCTCCACCGGTCTTCAGTCTCTGGTATGGGACATCTCTCATTCGCTCCCTTAAGCTCACTGGCTGTAGCTTTGGCTTTTCGGCTCTCTGTTTTGGGACACACGCCCGCTGGTTGTGTTCCTGCCCTGGTGTGCAACACCGTCGGGGTTCGAGCTGAGGGTTCCCCTGGCTTCTTCTCCTCCTCCAATTCCTCCTATATCAGTGACATCTCAGGGTTATTGACCACCTGGTGGGGTCCAGATATGCACTACTGGGGGAACTGATTTAATGTCAACTGTCCCAGTTGGCACATTCTAAAAAAGGAACTCCTCCTTCAAAGAGTTCACCAAGAGTAAAACTTTATTGAAAGGTTCATCTAGATAGAGCAAAGTCAGTTGTGAGGTTTCCCCACCAAAACTGACATAGGTAAATACCCCTTTTCTTCCCTGGGCCACCCACAGTTCATTGTTCACTAATTACACGCAGTTCCTTTGTTTTGGGAAAACACTTCTGTGCCATTTGAATAGTTCTTGGAACTTGACCTTGGTCGGTGACTCTTCTCAGGCAGCAGAAGGCTCTTATGCCTTCCTTAACCCTCTCCCCTTCCTAGGAATTTACCAACCCCTCTCCCATTTCTGTTTGGCAAAGTATGAGCCAAAACCAGGTGCAGGCAACGATGAAGTTTTTTACATGCCAACCCTCCTTTTTTACATGCCAACCCTAGAAAATAAACACAAAGGTGCACATAACATTAAGCATTGCTTGTTCTTTTTCAAGAACAACCTGGATGGCTACCAGTTGTTGGCTACCAGTTGTGTTCCGGGCGAGATTTAAGGTGCTGGTACTTACCTTTAAAGCCCTACATGGCTTAGGCCCGGGATATTTGCAGGACCGTCTGCTACCGGGGACGACTTCCCATCGCCCAGTGCGCTCACACAGAGAGGGCCTCCTCAGGGTGCCAGCGGCCAGACAATGTTGGCTGGCGACCCCCAGGGGGAGGGCCTTCTCTGTGGGAGCACCAGCCCTTTGGAACCAACTCCCCCTTGAGCTTCGGATGGCCCCGGACCTCCGGTCCTTTCGCCGCGACCTCAAAACTTTTTTCTTCCATCAGGCTGACCTGGATTGATGATGGGGTTTTTAAATATGTTTTAATTTTTAACTGTGTAGTCAATTTATTTTGGGGCTGTTATTTAATTCTTTTATAATTTTTGTATTGTTGTTTTTTATTGTTGTTAGCCGCCCTGAGTCCTTCGGGAGATAGGGCGGCATATAAGTCCCAAAATAAATAAATAAATAAATAAATAAATAAATAAATAAATAAATGTTCAGCATGCAATCTGCTCACTGCATTGGCTAAAGGATAGCACCTCCACAATACCAAATATTGGAGTTTCCCCCTATGGTACAGGGAATTGAGAATCTTCTTGATTTCATATTGGTTCTCTCCTTTGACCATGATGGGAGGGGGAAGTGTATCCATAGCAGGCCTTAATTCTGAGCAATGGAAAGTCTTCAACAATCTGCAGGGAAATACTGGGTGCACTCATCTGAGGCTTTTTGGCAGCTACAGTTCTACAGTAACCGGATTTATGATCTGGGTAATCTGGAAGGGGCCTATGTATTTGGGACCCAACTTTTTATCTGATTGCCTCAGATTGAGGAACCTGGTAGTTAGGTATACTTTATACCCCACTTTGAACTCCCCCTGTAATGCCCTATTCTATCTGCCTGCCTCTTTTGCAATACTCTGTGCACTACCACTCACTTTTCCTTTAATGTTTCCATCCATCCAATGATGCCAAGGAGGGTTGTCCCTGAGGGATTTCTGGCATGGGTGCAAACTCTATTCCACTAGCTACCCGGAAAGGGTAAATCCTGTACTAAACAAATTTATTGTGTACTACTTCTGCAAATGGCAGAAGCTCAGCCCAGTTGGTCTGTTGGTAATTAACATAACATGTCATGTACTGCTCCAAAACTGAGTCCGATTGTTCGTAAGGCTCCATTGGTACTAGGATGATAGGTGGACCTAAGGCCCTGTGAGGAGCCAATAAGTTTCAGGAATTCCTGCCAAAACTTTGATGTGAACTGCACCCCTTGGTCCAAAACAATGCATTTTGGGACTCTGTGCAGTCAATAGGTATGCTCCACGAGCATCTTTGCCAGAGATCAAACAGAGGGAATCTTCGGGCATGCCACAAAGTGTGCTTGTTTGAAGAACAAGTCTGTGATGGTCCAGATGTTCCCCATGCTTTCTGCCAAATCCACAATAAAGTCCATAGAGATCTCTTCCCAGGGCTTCATTACATTGGTCACTGGCTGCAATAGATTGGGAGGCACACTCAGGACAGCTGACCATGTAAGCCTCTATGTCCTTTTACATCTTTGGCCACCAGAACTGCCTCTTCACTAAGTGAAGAGTTTTTACTAACCCAAAATGTCCTGCTGCCATTGTGTCATGACTCCTCTGTAAAATCCAGATCCATTAACTGGCTGGGATATATAATTTCATTCCCTTCCACACCAACCACTCTTTTAGGGACAGGTCATCTTTGTGCTGCTGGAACCACATGTCTCTTGCCAGGTCATCTTTCAAGGGCTGTGCTAAGTATTGGGCTGGCTCCTGTCGGGACACAGTTTGCTGTCAAGTGAGGGCCAGTGCTGTGTGCTGTCTGGATAGAATGATGGAAGTCACTACTGCCTCTCAGGCACTATTTTACTGCGGCATGCAAGAGAGGGCATCTACAAGGATTTTTTTCCCTCCTGGCAGATATTGTAGGGTGAAATTGAACCAGTTAAAGTATTGAGCCTACCAGACCTGTTTCCAGGGGGTCTTTAGCACTTCTAGGTTCTTATGATACATCCACATCTCAAACGGGATCTTACTACCTTCTAGGAACTGTCTCCACGTCATGAGAGCCCATTAGACCATGTAAGCTTTCTTTTCCCAGATAGCCAGCAGCTTTTATTATCGGACAGCTTTCAAGACATGTAGGCACAAGGTTGTAATTCTCCTTTGGCATTTTTTTGGAGTAGGACTGCCCCTATTGCTATATTGCTGGCATTGGCCTGTATTACAAACAGCTGCCCTGGGTCTAGGGGTCCTCAGCTTCCAGCGCCTTCCCCACATTCGCTGCCCAGCAGGTCTTTTACCCCTGGTATGGAGCATCTCTCAGTTGCTCCCTTAAGCTTGCTGGCTGAGGCTTTGGTTTTCTGGCTCTCTGTTAGGGATGCACACCAGCTGTTTGTGTATCTGCCCTAGTCTGCAACACCATCAGGGCTCCTTGAGCTGAGGGTTCCTCTCATGCATTCCATAGCCATTCCCCTCCCTAGGAATTTACCAACTCCCCTCCCATTTCTGTTTGACAAACTGTGAGCTGAAATCAGGTGCAGCCGAGTCAGTTTTGACAGTACCCTAGAAATAGCCATCAAAAAGCCAAGAATCATGCCCTATCACACACCCAGGGACCAGACACAAAACCAGGCTAATCCCTTAGGAAAGTAAAACTTTTGGCTCCATTTGATTGAAGTGAAAAGGTACTTTTACTAAGAGATGTTGATTGCAGTAAAGTCAAGAGGAATCTAAAATTCCTGCATGCAAAGCAGAACTAAAACCCCTGGTTTCCCCTAGCCCTCCCCCCAGAGTCCATCCGTTCACAACCAATCCAGCACCACCGAGATGTTATAGGAAACAGGTGTTTTGGCTGGTGAAATTCCACACTCTTGGCAAATGGCCTTGAAGATGCCAGTGTGCCAACACAAACTGGATTCCAAGAAGCTCTGTTCTTCCTCAACTGTCAATTCCCCCCCTCCCAATATACCATCATAAAGGCATATAGGCTTATTGCCTATTTGTTGTCCACTCCCTTCCCCAATTGATAACAGAATACTGGCAAGGTGCCAAGCCAAAGCTGCTGGATCCAACACCAGGTCTGATCTCAGAGTGATGTCCCAAAGGGCAAACACCATGGCAGAAAATACTTTCTGGGCCCCATCAGTCCATAGTTGATGGGACCCAGAGCATGCCCGTTCTGGGTAGGACAAATCAAGATATTTGTAGAGTCCTGTGGTCCCAACCCATAAAAGACTTTAAAGGCAACCTTGTCCAGGTAGTCCTTGTGTTATGAATGGAATGGAACCTGCCCATTTATTCATAACTCGAGGATTCATAGGAGTGAATTGTGTACCTTGACTGCAATCACTTCCGCCTTTTGCCCACGCATTTGCTAATGGAATGCACAGATCGTTAAATGCACATGAAGTATCTCAGGGTGGGGAAGGCCATGGGGGGCCTAGTGATGGAACAGGCCACCTGCTTCAGACCACCCAAGGCCACTCCCAACACACTGAAATACCTCATTCTCCTTCCCCCAGGGTCCTCACAATTGCTTCCCCCCTATCCTGCCACGCTGGGTCATTTACCTTGTGAAGATCTATCTCCTCCAGCCTCTGTTTCTTTGCCTGCTCCCGGTGATCAGGGAGAGCAGAGGGAGAGCAGGATGAGCTCACCCTGCTTGGCTTCTCTGACTCACCGGGTTGCCTGCCACTTCTGGGATGCCGCTTTAAAAAGCCCCATAGTGCTTGAGGAGGCCTTTGCCAATGAGAATGGAAGCCCGAAGGGACATGTGCTCCCTTCTGGGGCTCCATTTTTGTTGGCAAAGTGCATGAGGAGGCCTTTGCCAATGAGAACGGAGGTCCAGAGGAACACGCCCACCTCTCCAGGCCTCCATTCTCACCAGCACAGTCCTCCTCAAGCACTTTGCCGACAAAAATGGAGGCCCAGAGAGGCACACATTTCCATCCAGGCCTCCATTCTCATCAGCAAAGGCATCCGCAAGTACTTTGCTGACAAAAACTGAGCCCTGGGGAGGTGGACATATCCATCTCAGCCTCCGTTCTCCTCAGCAAATACATCCTCAAAGCACTTTGCCGATGAAAACGGAGCCCCAGAGAGGCGGGTACATCCCTCTCGGCCACTCTTCTTGTCAACAAAGGCATCCTCAAGCACTTTGCCAAAGAAAACGGAGCCCACAGAGGCGGGCACATCCCTCCGGACCTCCGTTCTTGTCAACAAAGGTATCCTCAAGCACTTTACTGACAAAAATGGAGCCCCAGAGAGGCAGGCGTGTCTCTCCGGGCCTCCATTCTTGTCAGCAAAGGCCTTGAGAAAAGGCCTCTGCTGCCATAAATGGAGGCCCAGAGGGGCGCATCTGTCTCTCTGGGCCTCCGTTCTTGTCAGCAAAGGTGTCCTCAAGCATTTTGCCTATGAAAACACCCCCAGACAGGTGGGCATGTCCCTCCGGGCCTCCATTCTCAGCAGCAAA
This sequence comes from Vipera berus, assembly GCF_964194415.1. Lineage (NCBI taxonomy): Eukaryota > Metazoa > Chordata > Lepidosauria > Squamata > Viperidae > Vipera > Vipera berus. The sequence goes on from NC_138206.1 coordinate 71,331,977, forward strand.
ACCTTGAGGGATGCGCACATACCTCCCAGCCTCTGTTCTCAGTAGCAAAGGCTTTTTGCAAAGATGGCAAAAGGCTTTGCAAACAGAGGGCAGGCCTTCCCTCCCTTTGCAAAGCCTTTTGCCCCAGATCTTATCTAGGTGTCCATTTGCAGAGAATAGAGGCCTAAAGTACCACGCAAGATCAGTACCATGAGACCTTGCACTACTGATCTCATGCGATCTTGCAGTACATTAAGCCTTTGTTCTCTGTGATTGCACCAAAGGCCTGAAGCACCAAAACAGGCCAAGAAACCAAAGGCTCTCTAGATCTTTGCAAGGTGAGTATCCACAGCCCTAGTGCCTGTGGAGACCTGGCAGTGGGGGGGAATAGGCAGGGCAAATTTTGCAGTGCCTCTACGGTCGTTCTTAAGGATGAATGACTGCCTTGGTGCTGCAACAATCGTAATTTTGGGATTTGTTCGTAAACACTAGAGCGCGCTCACGGTGTAACTTTGAACATTCACTAAATGAACGTTCATAACTCGGGGATTACTTGTATTGCACTGGAAGGCATCAGTGTATCTTTAATTGCAATGGAAGGACACTGTAAACCAGTATAACTCATGCAACAGTGGTGTCACATGTGCTACAGTAATTAACTCAGTGCCATTAACTGCCAGGTATATATTTTGCTCTAGCATGTAAACACAGCATTCAAGATCATTTCATACTTTAAAAATGCTTTTGCTAGGTTTGAGATTTTCAGGGCTAAGAAAGATTGTTCCCATGCACTGATATGACTATTGCTATTGTTATATCTATTGTTTATAAAAATAGCATATCACATTTTCTATTATTTCTTTTGTACAAATGATCTCCCACAAGTTTCCTGTGTAATTACTGCCTGTGGGAATTTAATAATAATTTATTTTTTAAAAGTTAATTATATGAATTAGTTACTTCAAATAATGGTAATAACATAACTTGAAACAATTGTTTATATTTTCAGATTTTATATAGCTTAATTTTCCTTTAGGAAAGAAAATGGTTTAACCCATCTTTTCCCAGCTAAAACCCTAACTATTGTTTTTGCTAGAAAGAGAAAAGCAAAAGCCACATGTTCGCATTCTAATTTGCAGGATTATTTTTATGTGCAATAGTATTTGTGCAAGAAATATGTGCAAATATAGTAGAAAGTGGAAAGATGCAAATACAAAATAATGTAAAGTAATTAGTTAATAAAGAATAAATTTTTAAAAAGTATAAAAGCTATAATTATGCGAGGATGTTGAGAATTTAGGACTTTCCTGGATTATACAGACTATGCATTTTTACTCCTTCATTGGTTAGACAGTGAACTTGGCTTGACATAAAAGAATATCTAACCATCCAAAAATATTTTATAAACATCATATTGAGGGATGAGAGCCAGTTTGATGTAGTAGTAAAAGCACCAGGCCAGAAACCAGGAAATTGTGAGATCTAGTCTTTCTTGAGAGATTATGCACCAGAGACAAATTCCTTGTGTGTCCAATCACACTTGGCCAATAAAGAATATTCCATTCCATTCCCCCAACCTGTTGGGTGACCCTGGGCCAATCACTCTATCTCAGACCTGGGAAGGAGGTAATGGCAAACCTCTTACAAAAATATTGTCAAACAAACCACAAGGAGTTGTCAGTATAGTCACCAGGAGTCAAATACTGTTTTGAAGGCTAAATAAATAGGGATATTAATATTTATTTTCTCTTTTAGGTATTAGCATGAAAAACCTGAAGTACAGTAGCCAAGAGATTTTTCCCTTTCTAGTACCATCCTAGAGAACAGTGACATAGAACCCTAACCCTAACTCTAACCCTTGCAAATTGGTGACAGGGCTAATGATAAACATTGCAAATTAGAAAAGGAATAGAATAGAATAGAATAGAATAGAATAGAATAGAATAGAATAGAATAGAATAGAATAGAATAGAATAGAATAGAATAGAATAGAATAGAATAGAATAGAATAGAATTGGAAGGGACCTTGGAGGTCTTCTACTCCAGGAACGTGTCCTAAACTATGATACTTGATTGCACTGTTTATCTATTTTCCATGAATGTAGTATAACTTGTTTTGTGAGCTGCACAGAGTATCTTTTTTCCACCATAAAATATATTGCAGATGTTCTGAAGGATAATATGGCAAGATGCTTAACTCTGAATGCAAGCTTTATCTGTGTAGATAAAAGGACTTCTGCTAGCATAAGAGAACTTTCTGGCCCATACATCTACCCTTTTCTCCTACAGAGTTCAGAATAATGTTTGCAAAATCTTCTCTGGAGATTACACTAATTTCCTGAAGCAAACCCAGATGAATTGGAATAGATAGACTTGAACAATCCAAGTAATAAACAGTTAGATAATACCTAATGTACTGAATTGGTTGTATTGACAGAACTACACAAGTCTTTCTGGACTGAGATTGCACTTGATTTGGGAGATTTGGACTCCAAAACATTGGGGGGAGGGGACAAATACATGCAATCCCAATACATCAGTTAAATGTGAGGAGGGTCCATTCACTTTACATGTCATTTTGCAGGTATTTTTATTTTATATGCTGTAGTTAGGCAGATAGGAAACGTAAAATACACCCTAGGAGTTAATTTATCAATAATATTGATAATCGTAGCTTGCAAGCAATCAAGAGTTAACATTTAAAAAAATCCCATCATAACCTGAATGAAAAATATACATGAAAATAATACAACAGGCAGGTTAAAATGTTAAACTGAACCTGCATACAAAATAGCTTTCTGAATCATCATTCATGAAATGGCGTTCTTTGGAAAGCAGTCCCAAAGCCAGATCTGGTTCTCTGAAATGTTCTACTCTCAGCCTAAATGAGATTTTTTTTCTGGGGCTGTTCCAACAATCTGATTTCCTTGAAGATGTTACTAACCAGTAGATTTGAATGGGAGAACACAGTGTGGACTGAACCTAAACCATTCAAGGCCTTACGGTAATTATCAGCAACAATTCAAATTGGAATGAAACAATTAGGAAGCCATGCAGCTGTTGAAACAAGGTTGAATTTCCTGTATGCAGCCAGGCTGAGCCAGAAATTTTAATTTTCTAAAGGTGTTCAAAAGGCTTCTATAAAGGACATTATAGCAGGCTACATGTGTTAAAGAAGGCATACGTTACTCTTGCCATATTAGTAGGCAGAGTTACCCTGCCTTGCTGCATTGCACAGAAGTGAGCATAACTGTCAGCACCCACCTCTTCCTACTTCTTAAGAAAGCAGCACTCTTGGAACACTGTTTTCCAAGCAGGATCTTTTACTAAGAAATAGGAGATAGCAGGCATAATAGACAGGATCTGAGGCATTATCTTACATCTCAACAATTTTAAAGTGCCCCCGAGCAAACTCCCCCCATAGTTCATTTGGTCAGTTCCAGATCAGCCAATCTCCAGGTGGTAAATCCATTGTGGGAAAAGAAAGATAAAAATCTGTTTGCAGTACGATCATTTCCACAGCTCCTCACACTTCCTTCGGAGAAACGACCCAGATTCCGGAGGGTTATAATTCTTCCTCCCCACCCACTTTTCTAGTTGCCCGGTAAGTTTAGAGAGAATGCCTAGTAAGAAAACAATTTGGTTTCCATTGTAATGGATAGCAGACAGGTGGAATAAACAAAAGGTTACATTTAATGAAGGAAATGAAAGCAATAAAGCCCCATGCTTGTTCCCTCTCTCCCTTGGGAATGGCAGAATCCCGGGGAAGATGAGATTTGGTTTTTGCACAGAGAAGATAGTTAGAAATGAAATATAAATGGATTCTGACAATAACCATAGCTAAGTTCTAAACAAGTAGATTCAAGAACTCCCAAATTCTACATCTTCTTTTTCAATAATACCTCATCTAGGTGACACCTTGATTCCAGGTCAGTGCTGTTGGGTAATTGTACTGAATTAGTCAGGATTCAGTTTTATGTTGCTGTTTACATTCAAACTACCATCATTTTCTAGCAACAGTTTAAATCCAGAACAGTCTGCTTGATGGAATGGAAAGTAGAGATTGGGGGGTAGCATTCATTGTTTGAAGTGCTTAATTCTGAAATCCTGAATCATTTTTCCCACTCCATGTGGCTTGTGTGTTAAGTGTGTTAAAGATGCATGTTAAAACACAGGACTTTTTCTGGGGTAGCGTCTAACTTTGGAACTTTCTAGTAAGGCTTGATGGATCTTGTATGTGTGTGGTTCTTTTGGGGAGAGTTAAAGATTTTTACATGTTCCTGGAACTTTTAGAGGCTTTTGAATTGTGTATTTCCTTAGCTATCCATAGCATATTTTGAAAGTGTGCTACTCCTTTAAGGAAAACAGTTGTTTTTATTCCAATTTTAAGGATAAAAATTCAATTTTAAAAGAATGTTCTCTTTGAAGATAATAATCTTTCTTTTTACTGCTGGAAACAATAAGAACTTATAACTTTAGTACAGTATGACTTTGGGCTCACACAGCTGTTTTTTAAAGAGGCCACCACATGTGACCATTTCTTTTAAAGATGTGCTTTTGGCAAAATTTCAGAAACCAGTAAAACAGTGGTGTTTTGTAAGGGACTTATATATAAGGATTTAAGACAATAATTTTTAAATATATTTTAAAGTTATGCCAGCAACATGTTAAAGATTTTTTTCAAAATATGTATTCCATTTATTATGATTACCAGTGTTGCATATTCAGTATAATTATTATCATCTAAATACCAACCCTTTAAAATTAGCATTCAAAATGGGTTCATAGACTCAATAAACAAATTACTCACTTTTTCAAAACTGGTAATAAATTTAATGCAACCTATTTCTGTGAGAGTGTAAGTCTAAATATTTGAATGTATTAATCATAAAGTGAAGTTTTTCAAGCAATAATTTTCTCAACACATCTGTCTGAATCACAATCTTGTCTATACAGGTGTCTGCTGTGTAAACCATATCAGCAGCTGTATCACAAAATTAGCTTAATTTGGTCAGAATTTTTTTAAGGTCATCTGTCTTCATTACCAGTGATTTGGCTGAATTTATGTTGTCCTGTGTGTATTATTTTACTGCCACAGGGGTGTCAAACTCACAATGTCACGTGACGTGTTGCAACATATCATGATCTTTTTGCCATTGCCGGCAATGGGGTGGGCGCAGTTTCGCTATGATGCATCCAGCCTTCGGGCCGGCAGTTTGACACCCCTGGTTTAGCTCTTGTCAGAATCCATTTATATTCCATTCCTAAACCCCTATCTGTGCAACCCTAAATCTCTCCCCTTTACTGGATTCTGCCATTCCCAAGGAGGAGAAGAAAAGATGTTAATTGGCCATCCCTATCCATTAGATGCAAGGTTGTTTATTCAGCCTGCCTGGAGGCCATCATCAAAGACCAGGGAAAAGAACCTTTGAACTGAGAAGAACAAAGGAAGAGGCGGGGGGGGGGGGGAGAGAATCTGGTTTGTATCTCCGATTGGAATTTGAAGGGAAGGAAGCAAATGTTGTAAAGGCATGGAAGATCCCTTTTCCCATGGAAGGTTTTGACACCTGAAACTTAATTGATCCGGGACTGACCAAATGGACTGAGGGGAGGGGTTTTTACTCGGGGACACTTTAAAAGTATCAATCTGCAACACAGTTTCCAGATCCTGTATAGATTTACCACTGTCAGTCATGTTTTAGTAAAAGTTCCTGCTTGGACAACCCTGTCTCCAAGAGTTCTTCTTTCCTAAGATGTGGATTGGGGTGGGTCCTGACATTAGACAGGATCTGCATTAAGAGTCAGCCTGGAAGGAAAAACCTTACTTGGGGACTTTGCAAAAAATACAATGTCTAACAACGAAGCAAGGGAGGAGGAAAGCCTCATCGAAAGGGAACTTTCCCCCCAAACAAAACTCCACCAACGGTCAGAAACCGAGGCGTCATATTCCTCTGAGGAAGAGGTGGCGGAGACACACGACCACAAACCACGGTAGTCCATGGGCATTGGAAGGAAAAGCGAGTGGGAAAAGGCATCGAGAAAAGTGACCCTGAGGCGGGGTGGCCACCAACCTGAATGGAGGCAAGAGATGGAGTGAAGAGGAGTGAAGAGGAGTGGAACCTGGAGAAAGCTATTGACCTGATGAAGAAAATCCTTAGCTCACTAAAAGAGGAGAAAGCTGAATACCGCAGCCGCAGCAGCACCTGGGGCCGCAACTGGAGAGGCAGTGGGGAGGATCTGGAACCTGCAATACCAGGGCCGTCTGCTGGACCAGGAGCTGCCGCCTCAGTAGCACCCCCCCAGAACCACAGACGGGGGTCAGGATGAGGGGCAATACCACCCGCTGTGCAGAAAATGATCCATTCAAAGACTACCGGCCCTGGAAGCAAAATTCAGGGGAGAGCCACCACGCTTGGGGTTTTTCCTTACCCAAGTCCTCAGGTATATGGAAGAATATGTACGAGACATCCCCAGTGACAAAGCCCGCATCCATATCGTGCAATCCACCTTAGACAGACCGGCTGCAGACTGGGTGGTGAACCTGCATGACTCCAACACCCCAGAACTCAACGACTTCAACCGATTCATGTCATCCTTGAGGCAATTTGAGGACCCTTTGGCTGATCGTAAGGCTCGGGAGAGAATCAATACAGTGAGGCAGGGCAGGTGGCCGGTGGCTGAATATACCCAAGAATTCCAAGCCATTGCCAGCAAGCTGAACTGGCCGGAAGACATCCTCCTTAGCCATTTCAAAGTCAGGCTAAACTACAACCTGTATAACGCTTGCCTGCCTCGAGGAGACCCACACCATCTCGACGACTGGTATGTCCTGGCAGAGGAGGCAGAGATAGACCTACTAAAGAGGCACCGCCGGGGAAAACTATGGGACCGCCTGCCGCCCGAGCAAACACGCAAGGGGAAAAAACCACCGTCCACGGCTAAGAAATCAACAGGCTGTTTCAAATGCAGGAGAGAGGGCCACCGTGCCGCAGAATGCCACTCCAAAGCCCCTCAGCGTAAATCAGAGGCATCACCCTCCAAGAGACCAGGGAAGTCCCAAGGCAACCCAAAAGAATCTTCCATGAAGGGGACAGAGGCTGTAGAGTCCACAACCCCTGCCAAGGACTGGGATTGGATTCCGGCGTACACCGCAGGGGCGGTGGACACCTCAGAAGACAGCTCGGAGGGAGAACCATTGGTAAGTGGATCCATTCTACCCATCCTTAAGACAGTGACTATATTAGCTTCCTCTATGCCTGAAGCCGTCAAAGTAAAAGCCCTAATAGACTCTGGCTGCACCCACTGCCTCATCAGTCCGACGCTGGTGGGGATTTGGGGCATTCCGGTGAGGAGACTAAAACAACCAATCTCCTTTGGCCAGTTAGATGGGTCAATAGCAGTGGGGGTCCCAGCTACCCCTAGCCACTTTACCAATTCACCTGTCCCTAGGGACTCATGAGGAAGACATAACGTTTGTAGTAGCCCCAGGCATGGAATGCCCAATGATTTTAGGACTGGAATGGCTGAAGAAATGGAACCCCGGGATAAATTGGAGGACAGCAGAATTCAACTTCCCAGAGGGGGAGCATAGGAGCTTAAAACCCCAAAGCACCCCCCCAACCTGAAGAGAGGATTCAGCATCAGTGGGGGAAGAGAAGAGGTTACCAGAGATACCAGAGGAATACAGGGACCTTGCTGAAGTTTTCAGTGAGGAACGGGCAGATAAGCTTCCCCCCCACTGCCCCACAGACTGTGCTATAGAATTCAAACCCGGGGCAAAACTCCCAAAGCCCAGGATGTACGCCATAAGCCCAAAGGAAACAGCGGAGATGGAAAGATTCATAAAGAAAAACTTAGAAAGAGAATTTATTGAGCCTACCAAACCCAAACTGGCCGCCCCGGTCCTGTTCAGGGAGAAGGACAGCTCGCTTCGCTTATGTATGGACTATAGGTCCCTTAATGCAATTAGTGAATGTAATCTATATCCCCTACCCCTAATGAAGGATATGCTATCCCACCTATCGAAAGGAAGGATTTTTACCAAACTAAACCTGATAGAAGCATACTACCGCATTAGGATTAAGGAAGGAGATGAATGGAAGACTGCGTTCAATTGCCCAATGGGTTGCTACCAGTTCAAAGTACTGCCATTTGGACTGCAAGGGCCCCACGCAGTTTTTATGCAATTAATTAATGAAGTGCTAAGAGAGCACCTATATAAGGGAGTCCTGGTTTATCTAGATGACATTCTTATCTTCACTGAGACCAAAGAGGAACATATTAACCTAGTCAGAGCAGTCCTGAAAAAGTTGCGGTCCGCCCACCTATATGCTTATCTATCAAAATGTGAATTCCACCAGGAAAGAATAGACTACCTGGGGTATCGCATATCCCCAGAGGGCATCGAAATGGACCCTGAACAAGTCAAGGCAGTATTAGAATGGGCACCACCACCCCCTGCACACAGAAGCAATTGCAAAGTTTCCTGGGGTTTGCAAACGTCTACTGCCAATTCATCCCTTCGTTTGCCCAAATAGCCCTGCCACTCACAAACTTGTTGAAAACGAGGGGGGGTCCCCAGTGAAACCCAGCCAGACTCTGAAGTGGACAATGGAATGTCAAGCAGCATTTGAGAGGCTAAAGAGACTTTTTTCTGCTGAACCTGTCCTGAGACACCCAGATCCCAATAAACCTTTTGTAATACAGGCAGATTTTATTTATTTATTTTTATTTATAATTGAATTTCTATACCGCCCTTCTCCCGAAGGACTCAGGGCGGTGTACAGGGCAGTAAAAGCTTTACATACAAAAGTTAAAATGAAATTTAATTAATTAAGCCCTAACAATAAATAATTAAAAATACCCCACCCATGCTAGCGATGTGGTGGTGGGAGCTGTATTATTACAGGAAAATGATGAGGGGGCATTGCAACCATGTGCATATTCATCCAGGAAACTCACGGAGACAGAACAATGTTGGCCCGTGTGGGAAAAGGAGGCTTATTCTGTGAGATGGTCATTACTTACATGGCACCAGTTCCTGGAAGGAAATAAAATCCCCTTCCAGGTCTGGACAGACCACAAAAATTTGGAAGCACTAAAAACACCCAGGAAACTCACTCCTAAGCAAGCCCGCTGGTCCCAACATTTTCACCGATTCAATTTCACTCTCAAACACTTACCAGGGGGGAAGAATTTCCTGGCGGATGCATTATCTCACATGCCCCAATATAAAAGCACATGGGCCACTGACTCTAAACCACTTATGCCTGAACAACAACTGGCAGCACCAATCACCACCAGGTCCCAAGCTAAAATGAAGCCGAAGGTGGATAGCCAAACTGGAATAGAATTCTGAAAGTCTTTGGAAAGTGATGAATAGTTCCAGAAAAAAAATAGTGCACAATTAAAGATGGACTACCCTGGGTGGATGAGAAGTTATACATACCTGCCACCCAGAGGATCAATTTCATGCAACTGTGCCATGATACAAAATCAGCAGGATATTTTGGGTTTGTAAAAACCTTACACTTAACTAAAAGGCAATTTTGGTGGCCCTCCATGAAAAAGGACATAGAAAGCTATGTGGGCAGCTGCCAAATTTGTGCGACGGCTAAGAGGCTGCAAGGGAAACCACCAGGACTGTCACAACCAGTGGTGAACCCCTCAGCCCCATGGAAAGAAATAGCCATGGATTTTATAGTGGAATTACCAGAAAGCAATGGGAACACTGTAGTCTGGACAGTCACAGATTTGTTTTCTAAACAGGTGCACTTCATTCCTTGCCAAAAGATCCCCACCGCAAAAGCCTTAGCAAAACTTTTCGTGCAGCATATTTACAGACTGCATGGGGCACCACAACGCATCATATCTGATAGGGGGTACAATTTACGTCAACATTTTGGAAGGAATTTTTATCCCTTTTAGGAACCACCCAAGGACTGACATCTAGTCACCATCCTCAGGGGAATGGTCAATGTGAAAAATCTAACTCAGTACTTGAGCAATATTTAAGATGCTTTATTAATTTCCAGCAAACAAATTGGACGGACCTACTGCCTTTCGCAGAAGTGGCATATAATAATGCAGTCCACTCCAGCACAGGTTACACTCCTTTTCAAGTAGCTACCGGTCAGAGTTTCAACCCCATGCCAGAACTAACCCCATACGAACTGGTAATTCCCGAACTGAAGGAATTGCTGAATTACAAAACATCTGTTCAATCGTTAGGAAAGCTTTAAACCAGACATGTCAAACACAAGGCCCGGGGGCCAGATCCGGCCCATGAAGTGGTTTCATGTGGCCCGCAAAGCCATCCTGGAAACAGTGAGGGAATGGCCCCCACTGCCTTGGCCCTGGCCCAGAGACCCTCCTCCTGCCAGAGACCCTCAGATCTGTCCCATTCCTGCCCAGGCCCCCATAGGCACCCTTGATGTGAACGATGTAGAGCTGGCCATGCCCACCCAGTAGGCCATAGGCACTTTAGCCACGCCCACCCAGTAGGCCACACCCACCCAGGCCACACCCACCCAGCCCCTGAGGGCAACCACAATGCTGATGCTGCCCTCAATGAAATTGAGTTTGACACCCCTGCTTTAGATGAAGCTAGACAAGCTTACAAGACACAGGCGGACAAAAAAAGTCGATCCCAAACCATTCAGGGTGGGAGAGTTGGCATATTTATCCACAAAATACCTTAAATCACTACAACCCTGTAAAAAACTCAGACCAAAATATATTGGACCTTTTCCAATTAAAAGAATCATAAACCCAGTAACAGTTGAATTAGGACTACCTAAAAATCTTCAACAGATACACCCAATTTTTCACTGCAGTTTACTAAAAAGAGAACAGATGGACCTATCTTTCTTTTAAGAAGAGCAGATTGTCAGAATCCATTTATATTCCATTCCTAAATCCCTATCTGTGTACCCCTAAATCTCTCCCCTTTACTGGATTCTGCCATTCCCAAGGAGGAGAAGAGAAGATGTTAATTGGCCATCCCTATCCATTAGATGCAAGGTTGTTTATTCAGCCTGCCTGGAGGCCATCATCAAAGACCAGGGAAAAGAACCTTTGAACTGAGAAGAACAAAGGAAGAGGCGGGGGGGGGGGGAAAGAGAGAATCTGGTTTGATTGGAATTTGAAGGGAAGGAAGCAAATGTTGTAAAGGCATGGAAGATCCCTTTTCCCATGGAAGGTTTTGACACCTGAAACTTAATTGATCCGGGACTGACCAAATGGACTGAGGGGAGGGGTTTTTACTCGGAGACACTTTAAAAGTATCAATCTGCAACACAGTTTCCAGATCCTGTCTAGATTTTCCGCAGTCAGTCATGTTTTAGTAAAAGTTCCTGCTTTGACAACCCTGTCTCCAAGAGTTCTTCTTTTCTAAGATGTGGATTGGGGTGGGTCCTGACAGCTGTATTGGTTTCATCTTTATGGAACATTAAAAATTTAATGTCTCTCTACATGTCACTTCTATTTTCATTTTAGGAATTGGTGTAGTGGTTTGTTTACCACTTTTTTACTATTGCAGCAAAATGTATTTTTTTAAATCTTTCTGTTATGTTCATCATCTCAATATTTTTTTTATTTCTAACATAATTTATTAACACTGTTATGTCTTAAACTACTTATTGCATTTATAGTGCTCAGGGGCAGGCAATGATATTTTGAACAAAAACATTGCATCATTACATGTGTATTTATCCAGTCATCAATTAGCTCAAGGTTGTGAATGTTTTACACTCACATCTCATCAGATTCAGTTAATGTTATCCCCACAAAAATCTTCTGATATTGGTCCATAGTCAGTCAATGGCAAAGTTGGGGCTATATCTATACTAAATATATTTACATTTCCTGTAAAATTAGACACACTCTGACTTTTCAACAATCAATTTGCCACAATTGTAACATTCTTACTCTGGTTTGTTGTCTAAGTTCAACATGTGTTATTTTGAATTCTGGTCTACGACTGTAATAAGCACTATTTTATCTCTCCCCCCTCCCCCCTTTTATATATACAAGTAGTCCTCAAGTTACGAATGTAATGAAGCCTGCCCATTCCATTCGTCACTCAAGAATTCATAGGAGTGAATCTCATACCTTGAACGAGATCACTCCCTGCTTTCGCCCACACATTAACTAATCAAATGTGTGGTTCATTAAGTGCACATGAGGTATCTCAGGTTGGAATAGGCCATGGGGGGGCCTAGTGATGGACCAGACCCCAAGGCCTCCCCGACCCACTAAGATACCTCATGCTTCCCCCTCCCTTCCTGCTGTGCTGGACTCACTTACTTTGCAAAGATCTGTCTCTTCTCTGCTGCTGTTTCTTTGCCTTTGAGATAGAGGAGAGTCGCTGGAAGCTCCTGGGCACAAAAAGTGTTTGCGGTGCCTGTCTCCTGCTCCTCGCCCCCAACTCCTTTCCGCTACCACTGGAACAATTTTTGCCCGGACAGAGAACTGATGGAGACTGGAAGCTTCATCTGCTTGCAAATGAGGTGCTTGGAAACGGAGCAATTTGCTTCATTTCCATGTGCCCCATTTGCATGCAGATGAAGCTTCCAGTCTCCATCAGATCTCCATCTGGACAAAAAGTGTTCTGGTGGTGGCAGAAAGGAGTTAGGGGGAGAGGAGCAGGAGACAGGCACCGCAAACACTTTTCGTGCTGAGAATGAACTTTTCTGGGGTCCATGATCTTGCGAGAGTTCAGGCACCCATTCTCTGCAAAAGATGATGGGTGCCTGAACTCACACAATATTACAGCACTCAGGAGCTTCCACTGACTCTCCCTCAAAGGCAAAGAAACTGCAGGAGAGAGGCAATAGATCTTTGCAAGGTAAGTGAATCCAGCATGGCAGGAAGGGAGGGGGAAGCAATTGTGGGGAGCAGGGGGAGGGGGAATAGGGTGAATGTTGCAGCGCCTCTGCAGTTGTTCGTAAGGGCTAATAACTGCCATGGTACTGTAACATTCGTAATTTCAGAACTTGCTCATAAACACTAGGGGACGCTTATCATGTAACTTCGAACGAGCGCTAAGTGAACACTCGTAACTCGGGGATTACCTGTAATTACCACTGTTTTATATAACACTATGTATTGATCATCATGGGCCAAAAAGGCTTCACAAATATTGGGGAATGGGCAGGATGGTACAATACAAGGCTGTCTTTTAAATCCAAATGATTTGTGACTTAAGTGCTATGATTGTCCCAGTCCCCAAGAAAACTGCAGTTGAGTGCCTGAATGACTACAGACCTGTTGCATTAACATCTGTAGTCATGAAATGCTTCGAAAGACTGGTTCTCCAACATCTTAGGACATGCCTCCCACTGGACTTTGATAAACATCAATTTGCCTACAGGGGAAATAGGTCGACAGACGATGCCATAGCTACTGCTTTACACTCTGTAGCAAGTCATCTCGAGAAGCCTGGAAGTTACGTCAGGATGCTTTTTGTTGACTACAGCTCGGCTTTCAACACCATTTTGCCGAGCATTCTCATCGAGAAGCTGACTGACTTGAAATTCTCCCCCGCCATCTGCGATTGGATTCAAGACTTTCTTAGGGATCGGTTTCAAACTGTGAGGGTCGGCTCTGCTTTGTCCAGCCCCCTGAAGCTTTGCACCGGCACACCACAGGGCTGTGTGCTTAGCCCCTACCTGTACTCTTTATACACTTATGATTGTGTATCATCTGACCCATCCACTGCGATAATCAAGTTCGCAGATGATACAGCTGTGGTGGGTCTTATTACAGGTGGGGATGAGACAGCATATAGGGCGGAGGTACAAAAACTATCCATATAGTGTAGTAACAACAACTTGCACCTAAACATCGGCAAGACGAAAGAGATAGTGTTAGACCTCCGGAGAAAAAAGGAGGAACCTGCCCCACTTTACATCGGAGAGAACTGTGTAGAGAGAGTTTCCTCCTTTAAATTTCTGGGAGTCTCCCTCTGTGAAGATCTGACCTGGAAAGTTAACACAACTCAGGTGGCTAGAAAGGCCCAACAGAGGCTTCACTTTCTTAGGGTCTTGCGGAAGAACAGGGTAGAACAACAGCTAATGGCCTTCTTTTACCGGTCTACTATAGAAAGCGCCTCTCGTATGGTATTGTGGTTTGGTATGCTGGTCTGACAGCCGTGGATAGGAAAGTATTACAGAGGGTAGTGAGCACAGCACAAGACATTGTGGGCTGTTCCCTGACACCACTGGATGACATCGCCAGGGCTCGTTGCCTTGGAAAAGTGAGGAAGATTCTCAGGGATGACTCACACCCTGGACGGTATCTCTTTACTCTCCTACCATCCGGTAGGAGATATAGGAATATAGCCAGCCGTACCAACAGGCTGAAAAATAGCTTTTATCCGTGGGCTATTAGGCTTTTAAATGGGACATAATCTTATGCAGAATTGACTTGGGAGGCCGGTGTGTAGTGTAGTTGGTTCACATAGTGTGGTGGGATGGAGGGTTTGTTGTCACTGTGTGTTGGGGGGAGAGAGCACGGGGGGAGGCTCAGCTAATCTCAATGTACACATGTTGTACTTTGACAATAAAGGTTTATTATAATTGTGGCCAGAAAAGAGCTGATGATCAATGCCATTTTTGTAAGATTGGTGCAGCGTTCCCTTTTATGTAACAGCATACTTCAGTTCATAGTGGATTGCTCGGGGGTTTAAAATACAAACAAGAATTCTTGTTTTAAAGGTATACACATCTTTAGACAAGATACCTAAGTTGTTCATTGCTGGCATCATTTGAAATTCCCATTTTTTTTCCAAACAATCATGAAATGTGTTCTTTTTTACATAGGAAAACAGAAACAGCTGGAGGCGGAACATCAAGAGATATATGTGGAAGCTGACCATGACCTTCACTTGTCCACAAGCCGGTCAGTGGAGCCCCCAGCTGAGAAGCCCGGCAAGAGAAGAATGGCTGAAATGAGAAAGCTCTATGGCAAAGGTGCCAACAAAATACAAGCAATGGAGACCATCATGCAACTCAACTTTGATAGGAATTGTGATACAAAACAGCCCAAGTACTGGCCAATTATTTCTCTGAAACTCTGAGTTATGCACCTTTTCCCCTTTTTGGAGATTCAGAGCTATATATCCTGATGTTCAACCAAGCAGTATAATTAAGGGAATGAATCAACAGTCAGCAAAAGATCTTTTTAATTTTTCTTTCCCCTTTCCAGCACAACTTTGAATTTGTCTGCCAATTTCCAGAGTCTTACTGCAATTCAATAGGAAAAGCTGAATCGGTCATTTGTACAGGGGATAAGGAAAATTCTCTTTTAAATGGTATTTCAGTTAATTTAATGTTGGCATGTGTTAGCCTTGCAGGAAATGAAGTAACATTTATTTTTGCTCAGTTGGACTAGAGGAAAAGGCTAAAACTATCAAAATTCAAAGCATTTTTTAAAAATGTTTTAGTACTACACTAGTTTTGCTGTAGGATTTTAAATGCAGCTATTTTTTTGCAACCATTTATTTTCTTGGAGGCACCTGTATTAGTTGGATAAAATCTTAAATTACTGTAATTTGGCTTTTTGAGTTTCTCTTCCAAAATGAAAACTTTGGCTGTAGAGTTTCAAGTCAGAAGCAAACATTGCTTTCACAGAACTAACAGAACAAAAAAAACCCAGTCAGATTAAAATACACATTTTTGTTTATTTCAAAGTTGTATTTAACTGATCAGGAAGAAAAATAAACTAGACATGGGCATGGGATTGGGGTTGGGGTGGGGAAGGAAATGGGTTCCTTGTGATTCTCATCATGAATATAGTGGAACAAAGTTTTAATTCTAATCATCCCCCCCCCCCCCGCAGCATGGCTACTGACTTTTCTCTTGTCTTACTTAGCTATAGAAATTAAAAATTCATTTTAAAAAAGATGGTTCAAAGCTAACATTCCTGTTAACTGAGAAAGAGGCAGTCATACATATGCATAAATTAGCTGACTGATATTTCTGTCTCATGTGAATATACGTGTTAGAAGTCCTATGGTTTTTAGACATTTCCTTTGGATAATCCTTTCCCTGAAGCAGTACCTCCATAGATATACTGTGCTAGATCTGATTAATTAAAATAAGATATTTGCATCCTTGCCATTCAAATGTTCTTAATTGGTACAACATCTCCATTCAAAGATCTTCCTTAAAATGTATATTTATGCCTTTGCAAAATTAGCAGTTATACCAATAAGAAGCTTATATTTTATCTTATCAATTTCTGCATTCGGAATAGTTCTATACATACTGCATTTTGAAAACATGTGCCATGATCTCTTTTTCAAGTTTAAGCTTTGCTTGTGAAACAAAAAACAGTTTTATTCAAAGTTTAGTTGCACAGATGGCCTTGGCTGTTCATGTGTATTTCTCTCTCCAAGTGTTTCTATCTATACTTAAGATTGTACTAAATTGACAAGGTACATTGCTCAACTATTTAAAATATTTTGAAACGTGCTGTTGTTTCGTGGGTATTTGCAGGTAAAAGATAACAGGTTTTTTAATAAGGACTTGAAGCTTACAAAAGACAGTTTGTGGGACCACCTCTACTCAGTGATATCTGCCCATCCCAGTTACTCCCATTACAGTAGATATGTAATCAGGAAGGCCTCCTCTCTGCAGTGATTGCCTTCAATGGGCCTTCCGAAAGGCAGTAAAAATTTGGCTTTTTACCTGGATCTTGGGGGCAGCGTGATTGGAATCGCCATCTGGAATGTGAGCTTCTGGTTATACTTAAACATCTTGGTTCTTAATTGAAATAGTTTAACTTATTTTGTTTATATACCACTTGGAGTCACCATGTTTGAGTTAATCAGCCATAATGGATTATTTTAATAAACCAATAAAGATTTCCTATACAATTGTTTGGATGAATTATTGTAGAGCAATTTGCATAATAAAATGTATGTTTGGAAGTACCATTGGAATAATTGCTATTATAAGGTTTTCAGAAAGCTTTTTTCTGTTATTTGGAAACAAATTCAAAATGGTGTATATTTTTTTTAAAAAAACCACTTTCCCTTTTTTTTTGTTCACTGAGGACTGCTGTCAAATCTATTGAATATTTTCAGAAAGTATGCTCTTTACCAGTATAGAATGATTTATTGTAGTTCGTTTTTTAAACAGAATTCTGTTAAATAATTTTCTTGAAAGGGCTGCAGTTAAAGTATGTTTGTATTAAAAATTATTTTTAAACCCACAGTTTATTTGAAAAAAATCAGAGCTTGAAGCCAAACTAAGCATATTTTCAGAAAATGTTATTAGAATACTTATCTTTTGTGAGTTACTTTATTACATCTTTCACTCCAATGCATCTGATGAAGAGACCGTAATTATCAAATTCTTTTAAGTTTGAAAGGTAAAGAAAATTGCAATCTTATGTCTCTTCAATCAGAAATTAATAATTAAGAATTTAGCTTGCAAGTATAGATGCACTCCAACTCATACTTAACACCCATTGCAAAAATATTTGGGGAGAAGTACAAGTCTTTTGAAAATCAACTTAAAACCAGTTAAGACCAATTTGTTGTTTATCTTATGGTTTTAACCTATTTGGGAAATATAAATTAGGGGCTTGGTTTCAGTTATGGTAAGTTGGCATATTTTACTTAGTTTTACTTGTTTGCATGGAGCAGAGTACTGTATATTCAACTTGCCGTCTATTCATTTAATCAACAAAGTGTGAGTTAACATGGTGAGTGAACATGGTTGTAAGTTTTTTCACACTCAACTTCAACTCAAGCCTTCTCCACAGTTCAGCATGATACAAAAAAACAAGACAATATAGTTTGCTAGTGGATACTATATAATTGGCACATTTCTCAGTCAATTTAACATACTGTAACTGCATTTGTCAATTGCTTTCCTATTTCATAGTCATAGAATGAGCATAAAGATGTAGAAACTCAACCATTCTGAACATTTGAATTCAGATAATGACAAAGACAGGACAGTATAATGCACAATAGTTTCACATAATGACATGTGGGAATCAATAATTGTGCTGCAGTGAGCAATTTTTCATTTCCATTATTGTTATTGTTATTCATTTATAACATAAAATGTGAATATATAAAAGCAAATAGTAGGGGACAACATTAGAGAAGGGGGGAAAGTGTGAAGAAAGGGATGGGAAGAAACAATAGGCATTGACTTCCAACTCTGTTGCAGTAAAATCAGACATTAAAATTCAGTCTCAAGTTTTTACATTTGTATAGTAGTATGTACTAGCCATTTCTGTATTGGGAAATCAGTCTAATCTGTAAAACCCAAAATCATATTTTTTTCCACCTCAAGCACACAAGAGATCAGGCCTCAGACAGAGGCAGGCACGAGCATCTTCTCCCTCCAACCACGGCAAGGGGGCCGCCCAGAACAAGGAGGTCAGTGCTGGCCCGCAGAGGTGCCATTGGGAATACTCACAGCCTCCCGCATGCCGCACTGATAGTGGCCAGAGTCCCGCCCCTCGCAAGAAGGTGGAGAGGCAGCTGGCTGCTTTTCCCTGCTGGAAATGGAACTGGGAAGTGTTCGACTTCAGGCACGGTTACCGAAGCTAAGGAATTGCCTTCCTACCATACTTCCACATTCTTTGCCTCTCTGTTTTGTTCCGCTGGAGAAATCCCTGTCTTTGCAAGAGAGGCAGAAGTGATCGCCCTTTTGCAAGCAGGAAATCTTGCGAGGAAGGAAACCCTAGATGTGGGGCAAGCCAGGGAAAGAGTGTGTGTGTGTGGGGGGGGGGAAATCCCCAGCTGCTATTCCCATGCAAGATTTCCTGCTTGCAAAAGGGTTTCCCTTCCTTGCCTGCAGCCCCAACCTGGATTGCTGGCATCCGCCGCCGGGAATAGCATGGGAATAGCAGCTGGGGATTTCACACATACACACACACTTTCCCTGGCTTGCCCCACATCCGGGGTTTCCTTCCTCACAAGGAGACCCGCAAGATTTCCTGCTTGCAAAAGGGCAATCACTTCTGCCTCAAAAGCACAGGGCTGTTTGGGCTACCTGTGCTTCATTAGCAACCTTGGCTGAAGGACAGGGCGCACAGGGCGCTTGGAAGCCAGGCTTGGTGTGTGCAGCTACAGCTGAGCTGCACTCAGAAGCCACCCCACCCGGTGCTCAGAAGCTGCCAGTGCAGGGCGCTCTGAAGCTGCCCTGTCCATAGTCAGAAGCCGCCCGTGCAGGGCACTCAGAAGCCTCCCAGCACTCAGAAGCCACCTGTACAGGGCGCTCAAAAGCCTCCTGGCACTCTGAAGCCACCCTGCCCATGCTCAGAAGCCGCCTGGTGCTCAGAAGCTGCCCACTCTCGGCACTCTGAAGCCACCCTGTCTGTGCTCAGAAGACTCCCGGCGCTCAGAAGCCACCTGCACTCAGGGCTCTGAAGCTGCCCCGCCCACAGTCAGAAGCCGCCTGCGCTCAGCGCTCTGAAGCCTCCCGGCACATTTTTTTTTACTAACCTGCTTTCAGCTGCATTCTGTTTCTCCGTTTGCTTCTCAGCTTTCACCACGTGTTTGTGGGACTATCGGTAAAAAAGAAAAAAAAGTTCCATGAGACTTTCTAACTTCTCGTGAGAGTTAGAAAGTCTCATGGAACTTTTTTTTTGTCCCACACATGTGTGGCAAAGCCTGAGAAGGGAATGGAGAAACAGAATGCAGCTGAAAGCAGGTTACTAAAAACAAGCGTTTTTTACATTTTTTTTACAGTGCTGTTCAATCCATCCTATGTGTACCACCAGCCAGGTGCTCGTGTACCACTAGTGGTACGCGTACCACCGGTTGAAAAGGCCTGAACTAGAAGATCTCCAAAGTCCCTTTCAACTCTTGTCATTCTGTTATTCTGAATAGATCTTCTACCACAGCTGTCCATTTGAAGCACCTGAATTGGTCTGCTTCTTACACTAAATAAAAATATAACTTTATTCAGTTTATTGATTATTCTTTTTATTTGATAGCATACTTCCAAAATCTATTTTCTTCTTGCTCAATAAATGCATCACAAAGCTCTTTATTACAATTCCTTATGCAATAAAATTGAAATTGAAATCAACTTTTTCCTAGCTTTAAAATGATAAAAATGAGCTTAGCTTCAGAATTTCCCAATAGTGCAAGACTACTCACAATGAACCATATGAGCTTACTCCCAAATTTATGTTCCAGGATTGCTACTCTAAACGACTATTTTTTTTCTCAGTTCTACTGCTTCTAACCAGGTCATCTTTATGTTCTGAGACAATTAAATAGATGCTGAACTCAAAACTAAACCTTGTGGTCTATTACAGTTCTGCAGCAAGGAGAAGCTGCTATAATGATCCTTACAATAAAGTATCACAAGAATAGTTCCACTATTAATTGAGAAGGTTGATGCTGCTTAAAATTCAAATAAAGAAGGAGCTTTTATCAAAGTTTTAAGTCTAAATAGATTTGCTAGCACACAAAGTGGTGTGTGTGTGTATTCCTTAGTGAAAGCGCCTCGCATCTCATTAAGCTGCTTTCTCAGAATAGCTATCTTTACAAAAATGCGTTTACATCCAGAAAAAATTGGAAGATAAAGTATCTTAAATACATTTTATAAATAATCTTATACTGAAAATACAATAGCAACAATTTGCTATTGTTGTTATAGACAACTGTATACTGTTGCAATATGTAAATATTACAAACTCAGTTATATCTAGAGATAAATATTTTCAGGAAAATAATTCATTGATGCTGAGTAAGAAAAAAATTTCTTTACAGGCCATGCTTACTTTCCCTGCAGAGCTGCCCAGTTTCTGTTAATTGGAATGTTTTTCATGGATACAGAACTATTGATTTACTTTGAAATGCACTAACATCCAAAGGACGTAATTTTTGTGATAATGAAAAACAGTTTTGCAAACTAGCACAAACTCACTGATTAAATACAGCTTTGACTTGTGCAATTATGTAGTATCATATCATCATCTTTAAATCTGACAAGAAGAGTCCAGTTGATTCTCCCATGGAATCAATAACTCAGAAATAAGCTTGGGGATTGAGAAAAAAGCACCTTAAACTAAATTTAGCTACAGATCTAAAAATGTAAGTCATAGAAAGGTTAAAATATTTGTCAAATATCTTGTTGAAGAAATGCTAATATTTTCCTAGGCAAAGGGGATAAAAAGAAAACCTTATTTAGAAAATTAAATCTATTCTTCCAGATACCTTTGTATATTTGGAAAAAAAATCCTTTAAATCATTATATTTTCATTAACCTTCTGATGAGTAATATTTGCTACTAGCACAACAGGTCCTATGATCTGAAATCATAGTTAGAACAATTAACAGGTGGAACAACCTGCCTCCAGAAGCTGTGAATGCTCCAACACTAGTTTTTAAGAAGAGACTGGACAGCCATTTGTCTGAAATGGTATAAGGTTTCCTGCCTGAGCAGGGGGTTGGACTAGATGACCTCCAAGGTCCCTTCCAACTTTATTATTATTAAATATTTGGCTGAGTTATAGATCTTTTAGGTAAGTCAGAATCCTCTTGAATTATATTCTTCACACACTTGATTGCACTGTGCTCTTGATTACACTGATAATGCTGATCTGGGGATTAACAAAATTCTCTTTTTAAGCATCTACTAGTCTGGTACAATAATCCAATCCTCCATTGTTTTATACTTCAGTATGTGGAACTTACTTCAAAATCTGTTCATCTGAGATAGGTCTTAGCCATTTTTCCCCAAATAGGTATTTTGGAAAAAAAATCTCTTATATCACAATGGGAAACATGTCATCTTGAATTACAATTGTCAATGTCCCAAAGGTGCTTTTTCCGAAAGGTAACTGGACTTTTTAATATATATTTTTCCTTTGAAAATATTTTGCTTCTTATCCAAAATGTTCCTTCAGTTGATGGAATTCCCCATCAGTCAGCTAGAACTGAAGAAGCTTCTTGGATGAGAAACAGAATGTTTTGAAAGGAAAGAAAAACAAGAAAGTCCAGTTGCCTTTTGGAAGAAGCACCTTTGGGGCAACCATGACATGGATGATTGAGAATCTCCACATACAACAGCCAATATTTTTTAGAATAGCCACGCTCACTGAAGCTTCTGGGAATTTAAGTCCAACAAAATCTGGATGACCACAAGTTATCTATGCCAACTGCAAAATCCCAAGGAATATCACTGAAATAACATCATGCACTGTACTTGGACCGTATGTTTTGATTTTGCCTACTGTGTTACACAAATCAGTCAGTAAAGTTTTATGCTGTACAAAACCATATATAAACAGCCCTGTCATAGTACAACGTATGAATCAGTTTGCAGTTCAGTGAGGCTCATTTGTGAATTAGTGGACATAGTCTGACTTTGCCTTCTTCAAGATGGCATTCTTCATAGGCATTTCTATACAAGTCCCAAAAGGAATTAAAATGAATGTGGAAGATGCTATCTTAGAAAAGTAGTTGTAATCTTTAAATGAGGCATGGTTTCCCTTTTAGTAACTTTAGATTCACACTATAGCCCTCAGCAATTATATTGTGTTGCTTTCTCAATCCAAATGTTACTCACCATCAAATTCCAAAAATACTTAGCCTACAGTCAGGTTCAATTCTATCTTCAAAAGAAAGAAAAGGCTGTAGCAATGGAAAGACCATATAGCACACTACGGCCATTTCAGAAAGGTTTTTTTCCCCCGTTTTGCTCAGTGGAAGGAATGTGGTCTCTGCTAAGCTAAAACAGAAACTTGTGTGATTTCATTTGCATGCACTAAGAGTCAAAATATGAATGAGTTTGCAGTTGCTCTTTAGATTTATATACCCAGTTTAATCAATCCTGAAATACTATAGGGAACTATTGAGTGTTCACCAAACAGTCAGCTTTTTGTTCCAATAGATTACATTTTCTATACCCCAATGTCTCTCCTTTTCTGGTTCTTTTGATATTTTGAAATACGGTAATTCTAATACTAAATTTGGAGTTAAAATGTTACCCTTTAACAATTCACAAAAGCAATAGAGAATATCTGGGGGGGGGGGAGAGAGAGAGAATAAGAGATTAGAGAGTAATTGAATGGCATGAAGTAATTTTTTTCACTATCTTCTTTCAAAACAATGAAATAAGCCTCCTCATCACTATCTGTCAATAGCTCTCACTTAGAATCTTCTTAGAGAAGATTCAATTTTTTGCCTGCACTGGGTTGGTCACATTAATATTTTCTCTCTAACTACCATCTAATTCAGGAAGGACCCACACAGCTGAGTTTTATGATAACATGGCTGAAAAAATTAAGTGAGTTTGCAGTCACTGACTTCATTTTTCCCAACCAAACACAGAGAAAGACAAAGAGTAGTTTATGCTCTAGAGCAGGGGTCTTCAAACTTGGCCCTTTTATGATTTGTGGACTTCAACTCCCAGAATTCCTCAGCCAGCGTGCCTGGCTGAGGAATTCTGGGAGTTGAAGTCCATAAGTCATAAAAGGACCAAGTTTGAAGATCCCTGCTCTAGAGGTTCTCTTTTCGGAGAATGATTTATCATTGTTATGCTACTTTATTAGATGTAGCCAAATCAAGGAACATAAAATGCACATAATTATTTATATACAAACTTGAGAAACAACTGCATACACTTCAGCAAATCTGCATACATGGAGATATAGGTAGGACAAGTAGTACTGAACTTACGAGAATTGGGATTGAAATTTCCATCATACATCAGTGCAGTCGTAAAGCAAATCCCCATGTGACCAAACCTAATTTTACAACTATTTTTGCCGTGGTTGCTAAGCAAATCACCATGGTTGTTAAGTGAATCACATGATCACTAGGTAAATCTATCATCCTCGGTTGGCTCATTGGGACAGGTTGCAAATTGCAATCAATGTAACCCCAAGATGCTACAACTATCATAAATGTGAGCCAGTTGCCAAAAGCCCAAATCGTGATCAGATGACCATGGGGGTAGTGCATCAGTTGTAACTTTGAGGACAGTAAGTCCTTTTCCTGAAATCATCATAACTTCATTTGTTAATCAAATGTTCATAAGGACTATCTGTATTGTCTGCTTATATGCATAGCATAACAGGGATTGGGTTCACACAATCTCTGTAAATCATATTATGCTTCAAAGGGTTCCACAAACATTAATAAAGGGGGGTTGGGTGTATTGCAGTAGTTTTACCATGAAACCTATTGTACTTTTAATTACAGCGTAAAGATTTAAGAATAATTTTAGTATGATATATTGTAGATACAAACATGCCCATATACTTTGTATAACAAAAGCATAACATACTTTTTAAAAACTGCAGTATAACATGTAAATTGCAGAATGCAATGTTGCTCTTAAGTGTGGCAGCTTGTCTACTATGTAGCATTTCATGATATGCCATTCCATTCCATTCCCGTTTCTGTATTTTTTTGTCTCTGTTCTTTAAAAGTA
The DNA here is from genome assembly GCF_964194415.1 of Vipera berus. Taxonomy (NCBI): domain Eukaryota; kingdom Metazoa; phylum Chordata; class Lepidosauria; order Squamata; family Viperidae; genus Vipera; species Vipera berus. The sequence goes on from NC_138206.1 coordinate 71,356,375, forward strand.
GATACCCAGTGGCAACCAAGCACATTCACGATTACATGGGCTGGTTTAGAGATTTCTTTACCAATAAATAATATTTTTCCTACTTCTAGAAATCTTAGAGTTCTCTTAAACATTCCTACACTTTTTGCTGATCATTCAATAGACCTATTATAATATAGTGGCTGTTATGACTGAGCATAGGATACTTGGGGGGAAAATGGTCCACAATATTAGATAAGTAACTCTGTACAGAAAAACTGTCCCCATCATTTTTTTAAAAAAGTATCCTATGAAAGAAGTTCTTTTTAATCTTGCTTATTGGGGGGAGTTTAGTATTTTGTTTAATTGTATTCTTTTCCTCACTGCCTGGGCTTCCTGATTTAAATCATAAATACACATGTGGATGCATACAGAAACAAGGGTTGAATTCCTGAGATTAATATTAAAGTTATTATATGCAACAACTGAGATTAATATAAAGGTTGTTATTATTGTTGTTGTTTTTGTTGATATTATTATTTATTGTTGTTTTGTTGTTATTGATTTAATCTTCAATTTAATTCATAGCCTGGGACTGGTAAAAACTTAACAGTTGAAGTCTTAACCAAGACTCTAAGAGCTATTAAGCTATATATCTGAGTATATAGGCAGTCCTGAGTAGGGTGATGTTTTGCAAAGTCAGGATATTCAGGTCTAGTAATTTCAAAATTTCCATGTATTGAGGCAGCCCTATGGGTATTGCTACAAGGACTCCTATTACTATTGGTACAACCATTGATTTCTTCCATCATGATCGCTCAATTTCAATTTGCAATTCACAATATTTTATTATTATTTTCTACCTGTTTGTCCTCAATTTGTACATCACCTGATATTGCAATATCAATGAACCAGACTTTTTTTCTTTTCCACAGAACTGAAGTCAGGGATGTTGTGGGTCAGATGTCTGTTTGTTTGGATTTGAAAGTCCCATAGGATCTTGACTTGCTCATTTTCAAGAACTTTGTCAATTTGGTGTTCCCAGTAATTTTTGCTGCATTCAAACCCAAACATCTGGCAAAGCTTTCAATGTATGATTTTGGCAACTCAGTTATGATGCTGTAGCTAATCAGTCTGTGAGAGTTTGCTGCAGTCAATGATAAGGTGATTCACTATTTCATCTTTCTTGCTGCAATGTGACACTTGCTATTGTTACTGACATGTTGAATTTTAGCTTTCATGGAATTGGTCTGCAAGGCTTGTTCTTGGGAAGCCAAAATGAAGCCTTCAGTATCCCTGATCTCAACCAGCTCCATGTTAGTTTTGTATCTATCTTTCCTTCAATGTTCTTCAGGTATTGACTGTGCATAGGCTTATTTTTCTAGTTAGAAACTCAATGATCAATTGTTTCCTTTTGATATTCTGCTTTCAATCTTGTTGTTTTCAAGAGGTTTCACTTGTTCACCTTCTTCAGCAGTGGCTCTTTTGCTTGTATTATATAGTCATTTAAGCCATGTTTTTGCTCTTCCACAGTTTGTTTCACCTGTAAGAGATGTCTGCCACCCTGAGATCTAGGCAAGCACAATCGATCAATATCACTTTCTGAGTGCAAAGCATGGTGCGTTGTCATTAGTTTTCTTGTCTTTCAGTCCAAGTTATCAAATTCTAGCTGAGTCCAATCAATTATTCCAGCTGAATATCATATTACAGGCATTTCCCAGGTGTTAATTGCCATTATGATATTTCCTCCATTCAGCTTTTATCGCAAGATTTTCTGGACTCGCATTATATATTTTGTTGAAGTAACTTCCTTGACTTGGTTGTGCAACAGGATTCCAAAACTCCTACCCTTCTTCTAGTTTTACTGCCTTTATCAACTTTTCATTATCAAATTCAAATCCATCATCTTCAACAATTTTTCCTGCTTTAACAACAATGGTTGCACATTTGACAGTCTCTGACAGTCTCTGCTAAACTCCTCAGTGCTTTTCAGCAGTGAGCTCAATTCAGCTTTGGTTTTCCAGTTTTAAATCTGTTTGGAGCAAATGGGAAATTTTCAGCCCTTTTTTAAGTCAATCCATAGGCACAGTTTGTTGTGTTCAAAATGCTTGTTCAAATAACAGAAGTGACAGTGAGTCGCTAGAAGATTCCTCGTTTGATTTCAACTTCACCAAGTTCTTCTCCACAGACCATCAGCTTATGGAAGTCTTTAAGAATTTCTGGATGTTGCTGCTAATTCCAAAAAGATCTAAGCATTTCTCAATCCAGCTGTGTGGAACAGAATCAATTGCTTTCTTATAATCAATCCTGGCCATGAACAAATTTGTTTGTCTTTTCTTTGAATTCTTCATAACCAGTTTATCAGTCTGTAATGTATTGGCCATAATTGTTTTAAATCACTTGGTTAATGTATGATCACTTGCTTAATGTCTGACCTAGATTTCTCTGTTATGTAACGGTTGTTGTTACTGAAAGCCAGACTTGCTGTCTTCAGGCTGATAATTAGGTTTGGGGCAGGAAACTGTTACTTTAAACCTATTAGTCGCCACCTAGAGGCTAACCATATAAATAGCTGTGCAGCAGCCATTAGGGCTGCTTCTGTTCTGAGTTAATAAACTTGTTTGCTGTTTCAACACTTTGTCTCGCTTAATGCCTAAAGAACCGAAAATATAACACAGTCATCAGTTGGTTTTTGGTTCTTCTTGAATTTTTGTAGCACCCTTTTTGTTCTATAGGCCTTAAATCCTTGTTTTTTTAGATATCAATACATTTGGTTTGCAATAATGCCTTTAAGTAATTTGTATGTTGTTGGCAGGCAAGCAATTGGCCTGTAGTTTTCAGGTTCATTTTCCTTTTTTGCATCCTTCTGAATCAAAAAAAATTCTTCCAGTTGTTAGCCATTTTTCACTTTCTGATGTTTCCAGAACCTGATTCATCTGGTTTGCTAATCTTGCATGCAAACATGTTAGTGATTTCAACCAGAAGCCATGCAGCTCATATGAACCAGGAGTACTCCAGGTCTTGACCTCCTTTGCTTGTTTGGAACCATTTCTTTTGTTATGTGAACATCTTCCATTCTAGTCACTTTTACAGTTCTTTCAACTTCCTTAATCTACTTTGCATTCCCATTATGCTTCTTGTTGATTTCCCACAAGTTCTTCCAAAATTCAAGGGTATTTTTTTAAAAAAAGTTTTTATTGATTTTTTTCATACAATTCAGTAGTACTTGTTCAACAAACGTGTTGAGTTTATCATTCACTAATACAAATTTAATTCCTAATCCTTTATTCTTTTCTCCAGCCATTGATAAAATAAGTCCCAAGTTTGATAGTATTCTGTTTCTTCTTTTTCTCTCAACCTCAAAGTAAGTCTGTCCATTTCTGTACTTTCTAGTATTTTTTTAATTATTTCTTCCTCTGGTGGTATTTATTCATTTTTCCAGTATTGTGTGAATATGATTCTTGCCACTGATATCACATGTAGAATCAAGTATATAGTTTGTTTATCAATCTTTTCTGGCATTATACCTAATAAAAAAAGTTCAGGTTTAAAATCTACATGTTTTCCCAACATCTTTTCTAGCCAAGTATGCATTTTTGTCCAATATCTCTTTGCTTTAACACTTGTCCACCATACATGATAATAAGTACCTGATTTGTGTTTACATTTCCAACATCTATCTATTTTTAAACATTTTTGCTAATTTTCCTCATGGCAAGTGCCATCTATGAAACATTTTATATAGATTTTCTTTGTAAGAAGTTGACATTGTCAATTTATAGTTTCTTTGCCACAAGTTTTGCCATTTTTCTAAATCTATATTATATCCAAAATTCTTTGCCCATGTTATCATTGTTTCTTTAACTTGTTCATTTTCCATTTTCAAGTTCAATGAAAAGTTATACATTTTCTTAATTAATCTCTCATCAGAGGTTAATATTGTCTGATCAAACAAAGTCTGCTCTTTATAAAATCCATACAATTTAACATCTGATTTTCCATCTCTTGTTTAGATTTTAAATTCCCTTCAGAATTTAGAATATCTTTATATGTCCATATTTTCTCAAAACTGACTAAATTTGGATGTACAAATGCTTCCATTGTTGAAAGCCATATATATAATTGATTTTCTATTTTCACAAACAAGTATTCAATAAACAACGTGGTGACTGACTCCATTAATAATTCTGTGATACATATAAGTTTTTTCAACTAAGTCCAATGTTACACCCGCCAGTACATCCTCTCTTCATCTGGTAATAACAATTTTTCCACATTAGACAAATACAATTCTTATTAATATTAGTAAACATACAATTATATCAACATTTATTACACTTTTAATAATATCAATAATATCAGTTTAAAATATCATTTTTAGCCAAAGCATATCTTAATTTGCATTCAATTTCCACATATTTATTCCATATCCTATTTTTGCTTCTTTTTTTTCAATTTTAGTTTCCCATCCAATCATTTGTAATTTCAAAACAAGTTATATTGGGGCAACCAGAAGAATCCCTTATTCAAAGTTCTTAACATATTCTTATTTCCCTTTTCATACCAAGATATAATATTCTGATTACAAATCCTAACTGACTAGTTATGATAATACTTCTATTTCTAGCAATATATTCTTAACCATATTCACACCTCTAATCAATAATATAGCATCCCCTCTAATAGGTCAAAGCTTCTGTTTCCTTCAGTCTTACTCTTGCTTTCTTTCTTTGCCAACTAACTTTCCAAGTTAGTGCATTTGGATCATCAAATAGTTCTTCCTCTTTTTTATATTTGGAACATGAGAAACAATTTGGTTAAAATGCTTTTGGAAGAGCTAGCCCATGGATATTCTTCTCTGATTCCCCACAGTTCTGTTAATGACTTTATCTTCCTTTCCATCAGCTGTCCTTTCTTGTCACCCAGTATATTCAGAAACCTTGGTTTATAAATTGTCTTTTCCGTTTCCAATATTATCATGATATCTTCTGTGTTTTTATTTATCTGAGTCTGGTAGTATATTTCCTTCTTTAAATCATCAATGTTTGCGTCAGCTTTCTCTAGTTTTCCTTCTATTTTCTGGATTGCTGGTACCTTCTCTGTAGTTGTCTTCTGAGTTTGTAGATTTGAATTAGAAAATTGTTCTTTTATCTCCTTTGTGTTATTAGTAACCTATTCACAAGCAAGAATAATTGTTTTTTGTACTGTATTTTCTGGCGTATAAGACGACTTTTTAACCCATGAAAATCACCTCAAAAGTTGGGGGGTCGTCTTATACACCCAGTCGCCTTATACGCCGGAAAATCAGCGTCTGGCGTCTGGCGGGAGCCGGCAGGGCAGTCCTGCGCACGCGCGCACTCCCCGGCTGCTCCTTAGCAGCTGGGGAGTGCGCGTGTGTGCAGGACTGCCCTGCCGGCTCCCGCCCGACGCCCTTCCCTCTTGAGGCAGCATCGCTCCCTGGCTCCTAAGGAGTCCTCGGGGATGCTGCCTCAACTGTCCTGCATTGCCCCCATTCGTCCTCCTTTCCAATTCTCCAAATCCTCCTTTGCTTCATGAATTAAGGCTAAGCAACGTGGAAGGGAAGCGGTATTAATTACACATTAAGGCACCCGGAGTGATGCTCGTCTCTGCCTCATTTTATTTCAACAATCTGTTTGGGGGGGAGGGGTAAGTATCGAAAGGTCATCCCATTCACCAATGGTTTATTTGGACACGAATCTGCGTATAAACATAAACCCACCTTATCCTACAGCAGTTACAAGCACCCAAAGGAGGAATTCAATAACGATTATAGAGATCTCTCCAAGAGGGAAGAGAGCAACATTAACCCCTCCCTTCCCCCCCCCTCGGACGCGCGACTACTCTTCCCCCGCTAGCAAAGAAAGCGCTCCTGCTCAAGTAAGCCCGCCGGCAGTTGGAAAGGGAAGAGTCAGAGGGGCGTCGAAGGCAAACGCGCGTGCAGGCTCTGATTGGTGACTTCTCGCGCAGGCGCCCGAAGGCCGGAGCCAAGTAGGCCGCGGGGCTTTTTGTCAAGGAAACGCCTCTGTTTACAGTTGTTGCGTCCTTCTCTGCTTCCACCACAACCGCCTTCTTTTCTCTCCCCTTAGAAGACTTGCACGTTTTCGCTGTCCACGTCTAGTTCCAGGCAGGCGAAGAGTCATGCCTGTACGCTGGAAGGTGAGAGGGCGCTGCCGTCGTGTCCTCAGCGAGAGGCTCTCCCCTCTTTTCCTAAGAAGCTTTAAGCTCTAGATCTCAAACCTCGTCCGGAGAGCAGGAAAGACAAGCAACCACTGCTCAAATGTGTGCCTCCACACCATGATGAATAATTTGGGCTCAAAGTGGTCCTGGAGCTTTTTCTTCAGATCTGCGTAGGTGGTCGACTCAAGCGGCACAGGGGTGACCAGGTTCTCGGCTATGTCGAAGACGGCTGGACCACACATGCAAAGGAGTCTTGCGGCCTTCAATCCGTCTTCGCCAACCTGGTTAGCGCAGAGGTAATTTTCGACACAAAAGATGTAGGAACTTCATCTCTCCGGGTGCACCACATCAAATTCTTCCAGTTTTCCAACTTTTGCCATGGTGAGTTGCTTCTTGCTCGCAATGCCTTGTGCTGCTGGCTTCTGTGCAGGCCCTAGGATGGATCCTTAGGGCGAGGTGGTCTCTAGCGTGGTTTGCTGGCAGACCGAGGGGGGGAACGTAGTTCATCCCAGCCTCTGTGCTGGCCTCACAACCTAGTGACTTCAGGCTCTCATGTTTAAGCAGCACATCCCACTTTTGTTGCCACTTTTATGTTCTTAGTTCCGTTAGGCCACGGGTCGGCAACCCGTGGCTCTGGAGCCACATGCGGCTCTTTCAGCTGTCTCCTGCGGCTCCCAGTCCTCTGCCATGTGCAGTTAAAAAAAAAGTGGGACTAAAAAAGTTCAACCAATCTATTCAAACTTCTCATGGAAAAAAAACTTGCGAAGCTTGAATTGATTGGTTGAAGTTCTTTGGTTTGTGGGACTTTTCACAAGCTGTTTGTGGGACTGCCCACAAACCTCTTTTCTTCCTCGGACTGCACATGGCGGCAGCGGAGGAAGAGACAGGAGGACTGCTGGAAAGGTCGGTCAAATGGGGCGTGCCGGGGAGGGAGAGTTCTGTTGGTGTGTGTACACGCGCGCCCGCCTCCAAATCCATTCATTGCCAAGGTTTTTTCCCAGTGAGGAGGGTCCACTAGAAAGAGGGGATTTAGCAGCTTAGTTGGTCAGCCCACAAGCTTTCTCTCGCCAGTTTTGCTGGATGACGAAAGATGCAATCCCCGTTCCCAATCTGCACCTTCCCTAAATACCCATTGGGCACCACTCTGTCCGTTAGAAGGAAAGAAGCCAAAAGCCACCCCTTTCACGTTACTCCTTCCAAGCAGGGAACCTTTTGGGGGAGGAAAGGGTGAAGCAAACGCACCCCTCTCCCAACCATCCCTCGCAGAAGAAACTAAGACTGATCAGCCACATTTATTAGGAAGCGGCCCCTCTATTCTGGAGAGCCAGCAGGGCCTCTGCTTCGCTTTTCCTACATCAGCAGGGCTGGCACTCCCTTAGCCTGGAAAAAGAAGAGTAAAAAACTCAAAAAGATGGTTCTTGCTCGCAGCAGGGAGCTGTGAAGGTTGGTGACTCGGGAGAAACGGCCAGGGTGAAGGTGGTGTTGGAAGAAAGGGATAAAAAGAAAGCTTTTATCTCGCTCTCTCATTCACTCACACGTTCCTCACAAAAGCTTCTTTTGCTCTCATTGACTTCCATGGGGACGCTTGGCAATTAAAACCACTCTCACTATTGCTGCTACTGCTAACTTTTTCACTTGCTGCTTGGTTCCAATTTAACCTGAGAATCCCTGGATACCACTGCTGGGGGTGGAGGAGGCTGCCCGGGTTCAGCCATAGCAGAAGTCAACGACAGTAGCTGTGGAGGCGGTGGGAAGAGAGATGCTGGAGGTCTGCCGCATCTCCCTCAGCTTCCACCTCCCCCACAGAAACAAATCCCCATGCCAGCCCCCATGGCAGCAGCAAGCCTCAAGGAGCAGGCAATCGCTCTGCCGGTGGCAGCTGCTGTTGGGGCGGCCTAGTGCGCTTGCCGAGATGCTGGACCATCTTTGGCAGCAGGAGTAGCAACACCTGCCTGCCTGCCGGGCACAAAAAACAGAAAGGTTGGCGGCAGCGGTGGCAGTGGCGGCTTCTTTTCAGGCAGCTTAGTGCCCTTGCTGAGATATGGAGGTGCTCCAGACCCATGCGCTGCTCCTCTCCACTGTTGGTGACTCTGAACAGCTGGCCCTGACCTCCGCTGACTGGAGCCTGTCGGCGGAGGTCAGGGCCAGTGGTACAGAGTCGTCAGCTGATCAGCGGCCCTGTGTATGCGTCCTCCCGGGCCCACGGGAGCTCTGGCAACTCTGTAAGGCTGACCCCAAACTTCACAAGTGGAAATTGAGGGAGATTGCCAGGAACACGAGATTGGCGTTTCTCCGTGCACACTGATCTCACGCTCCTTACAGTCTCCCTCTCTGTTTCAGCTTGCTTTCTGCATTTGGGATGAAGACTCGAGATTCGGTGTTTCTCAATGCACGCTGATCAGTGCACGTGGAGTAACGCCCATTCCCTCTGCTGAGCCGTCCCAGTTGCTTGCGTTGCAGAAGGCAAGCATTTCGGGACGAAGACTCGAGATTCAGCATTTCTCTGCGTGCGCTGATCTCACGCTCCTTACAGTCTACCTCTCTGTTTCAGCTTGCTTTCTGCATTTGAGACGAAGACTTGAGATTCGGCATTTCTCCGCACGGAAATGCCAAATCTCAAGTCTTCATCCCAAATGCAGAAAGCAAACTGAAACAAAGAGAGGGAGACTGTAAGGAGTGCAAGATCAGCGCGGGCTGAGAAAAGCCGATCTCGTGTTCCTGGCAATCTCCCTCGATTTCCACTTGTGAAGTTTGGGGCTGGCCTTACAGAGTTGCTTCGAGAAAAGATCAACCACAAGCTATATTACCATATTTCCTCTACTTTCTGGTAACTCCACTATAAAATCCATGGCAATCTCCCCCCATGGTTGGGAAGGATCCGCCATTTGCTGCCATTTGCCGCAAAAGTCCAGGGGTTCTTCTGGGGTGTTTCTTCATCATTGCACACATTGCACAGCTTTTTACATAGTTTTCAACATCTTTTTTCAAACCCAGCCACCAAAACTGCCTCCGGACGAAATGTAAAGTTTTTAGATATCCAAAGTGGCCAACTTGTTTGATACAAATACAATTTTCACCCCTTCCAAGCTAACCCATCTTGATAAGTCAGTCTGATTTTCTTTAAACCGGGAGTCATTTTTCAATTCTTCCTTTAACTTTTTTGTCAGTGAGCTGTCTGGCTCAGATGGCTTTGCTTGTTATTGGCCGGCTGGGGTTATTTGAGAGATTGTGTGTGGTTGTGCAATGATGGAATTCATGATCTCTTCACAATGGCTCTTGTACTGGGGTAGCCTGGAGAGGGCATCTGCTAAGAAGTTTTTCCCTCCCGGAATGTATTTTAGAGTAAAGTTGAAATGATTAAAATATTGAGCCCATTGAACTTCTTTGGGGGACAGTTTAAAGGGTGTGTGTATGGTGGTTTCAGTGCCTCTGAATTTTTGTGATCAGTCCATACTTCAAAATGCACCTTGCTCCCCTTGAGGAAATGACACCAAGTAAGCAAGGGCCCATCTCACCACAAAAGCCTCCTTCTTCCAAACTGCCCACCTTCACTCAGTGTTGTTTAATTTCTTGGATGTGTAAGCACAGGGTTGCAAGTCTCCCTTTTGGTTTCTTTGCAGGAGAACTGCCCCCACAGCTACATCGCTAGCATCAACTTGGATAATAAACTGTTCCTCATGGTCAGGGTGTTTGAAAACAGGCTCGGCAGCAAACAGTCTCTTTAAGTTCTCAAATACTGTTTGGCTTTCCATAGACCACGGCAGAGGCTGATATTGTCATGGCTTGCCTCCATTTTTTCCCATTTTTAACAGTTCAGTAATGGGTAAAGTGATCTCTGCAAAACTTTCTTACTAACAGGCCCCAATATGTGCGAGCTGGAACAAATATTTCTAACACCATTTTCTTGAGCACAGGTTCTCCCCAGGGCTGCATCCTACGTCTGCTGCTGTTCACCTTGTTGACCCATAACAGTATTGCTAGGTTTGCCACTAACCATATTGTGAAGTTCGCAGATGATACAAAAGTAGTGGGCCTTATTCATGACAACAATGAGGGTGCTTACTGTAAGAAGGTGAAGGGTTTGCGAACTGGTGTAAGGAAAACAGCCTAGTTTTAAATACTGGAAAAACCAAAGAGATCATTGTTGATTTCAGAAAAGGCAAGGACAGCCATACTTCTCTGTGCATTAATGATTCACCTGTAGAGATGGTTACCAAATTCCTGTGTGTGCAGTTAACAAGTAGGCTGGCTTGGTCGCTCAACAGCGAGACACTGGTGAAGCAGGCACAGCAGCACCTGTATTTTCTGCATCGCATGAGAGAAGCACATCTTTCTTCCCCTATCCTTACCACTTTCTACAGGGGAAACTCTCGAGAGCATCCTGTCATACAGCATCACAATCTTGTTTGAAAGCATCACTGCTTCAGACAGGAAGGCAGTGCAGAGAGTGGTGAGGATGGCTGAAAAGATCATTGGCAGTTCCCTCCCTTCCATCCAGGATGTAGCACATAAGTGTTGCTTGAGCAGGGTCTGCAAGATTGTCTGAGACACTACACATCCTCTTCACAACCTGTTTTCCTTATTGTCTTCTGGGAGGAGGCTTTGTGGTATCTGAAGCAGAACATACAGATTCAGTCACAGCTTTGTTCCATACAGTATTAACTTGTGAACTCTAAAGCTTCCTCCTTCCATTATGTATTCAAGATGGACAGTGAATAATATTTATATGTTACTTATATGTAAGAATGTAGGTCTATACATATGTTGTATATAGTATGTTTTAAATGTGTTATGTATGTGTACACTTTGAGATGAAGCAACTAAATTTCATTTTTGATGTGTGCCATTGTGCCCACAGGATAAAATGATAATAAAGCTTCTATCTATCTATCTATCTATCTATCTATCTATCTATCTATCTATCTATCTATCTATCTATCTATCTATCTATCTATCTATCATCTATGTCTAGCTAGCTAGCTAGCTATCTCTCAAAGAGGGGATAAACTGCTGTTAGAAATTTTCAAAGCCCAAAAAACTTTGGAGTTGTTTACAGGTTCATGGGGGTTGCCATTCGATCAGTGCTTTCACTTTGGCTGGGTCCATTTCTATGCCTTCACTGGAAATCCTGGTATACTGGTTTCTTATTGCTGTCTGGCTTGTTCCGCGACCTCATGGCCATAGCATTGGGTCCAACGCACGAGGCGGCAAATGGACATGGCCTGAGGCAAACAGCCGTGATGCACAAGGTGGCAAATGGCCACATCTGGAGGCAAACTGCTGCACCATGCTGAAACCAGCCGTTTGCTGCCTCCTGCCCAGTGCCACTGCCATGAGACCGTGGAACAAGTCAGGTGGAGGTAAGGAACCGGGTCAGGTCTCTGTGAGCGTTGGGTCAGAGCGGCAGGAGAAGGACTCTCTGCAAGGATTGGGTCGGACACACGTGGGGCTGCTGCTGGTTTTTTACCGCTGCCTGGCTTGTTCTGTGGCCTCATGGCAGTGGCATTGGGCAAGAGGTGGCAAACGGCTGGTCTTGGCATAACGCAGCTGTTTGCCGCCTTGCATATTGTGCCCAATGCTGCTGCAATGCGGCTCGGCCGAAAGCAGCCATGGAACAAGTGGGGGAGGTTTCCTACCCCATCCACCACACGGATCGCCCTGCTGCCACTGCTGTTTCCCCCCTCCCCCCACCGCACGGATCACCTCTTTCTCTGTGCTGCTTCTGGCTTCTCACCTCTCCCAGCCCAGTTGTTGCATCTGCTCCCTGACTCCCAGTGTAGAGAAAGAAAGCGAAAGTGCTAGTGCATATGGAGAGGGTGAGGGGAGCAGTCCGGCCCTGCCTCCCTCTGGGGTGATGGTGTGCATGCCCACAGGGACAGCTATGTGTGCCATCTGTGGCACACATGCCATAGGTTCACCACCACGGTCCTAGGTAATCTAAGCATGTCTGATGAAATTCACATTTAGAGAGTTTGGCATAGAGCTTAGCTTTCAGCAATTTTTTGAACACTTCTCGCACTAATTTAATGTGTTCTGCTGTGGTTTCTGTATAGATGAGGATGTCATAAAGATAAACTAAGACCCCCTTGTATAGGTGATCATGTAGCACTTGATTGATTAATTGCATTAATACTGCAGTGGATCCCTGCAGTCCAAAAGGCATAACATTGAACTGAAAGCTCCCCAGGGGGCTGTTAAATGCCATTTTCCACTCATCTCGCTCTTTAATTCTCACTTGATAGTATACCTCTCTTAGAACTAGTTTGGTAAAAATCTTTTCTTTTGCCAAATGGACTAACATGTTTTTCATTTAACCCCATTTAACCCTTTAAAATCTATGTACAGCCTCAATGATCCATTTTTTTTTCTTTGAAAAGCACAGGGGCAGTTACTTGGGATTTAGCTGGCTGAATGAATCCTCTAGCCAGGTTCTTGTCAATGTATTCCCTCAGTTCCTTCAATTCACGGGTGGTCATTGAGTACATTTTTGGCTTAGGCAATTTAGCTCCAAGTAAAATTTCAATAGCACAATCAGTTGCTTTGTGGGACGCAGGATGTCACACTCCATTTCACTGAACACCTCTGCTAGGTCTCAGTACTTGCTTGGGACAAGTGGTATCTCAGGTGGTGAATTTACAGCAGTTTTTAGGTTCTCAAGAGACTGCCTTTGGGCCTCATTTGTGTTGTTGGTGGAATCAGGAGGTGAAGGTCCCATTGCTAACCTTAAAGTCCTCATTCCATTTTCCCACCAGATCATGGGTTGCCATTTATCCAGCCAGGCTAGTCCCAAAATTATGGCCTCAGTCATTTTGGGAACCACCACAAAACGGATAAATTCCCAATGGTCCCCTAGTTCTAGGTGTATTGGTTCAGTTAAGTGAGTAGCTGGGGCCTCACCTATCAGGAATCCGTCTGCCTGTTCGAACCTCACGGGTGTGGACAATAACTTAGACTGAATACCTAGCTTAAGTACTGTGGGGAGATTGATTAAACATTGGGTGGAATCGGAGTCAATTAAAACATTCTTAGAGACTAAAAGCTTTGCAGAAAATGCAAAAGGTGGGACCGGCTGACTCACCATCAGGTTGTCATCTCCTTCATCATCATTGTCACCAGGAGCCAGGAGGAGGCAAATTCTCAGTCAGGATCTCAGTTTTCCATTGGGGAGGTGAGGTGATCTGCACAGCTTTCTCTTGGCTGACCCAATTTGACTTTTCACATATTGATTGGGATTCCTTCTTAGGTTTAGCAGAAGCAACCGGTGCACTCTTTGGTGGTGGGAAAGGGACTGGACAGTCTGCTGCTCAGTGCCTTGGTTGACCACATCTGAAACATTTGATTGGAGGTCATGTAGGTGTTCTAGGCCTCTGTTAGTCACAGTAGGTGGGTTTCACTGCTGAGCTGGGCACCTTCCCTGGTCTGGTTTTGGTCTGGCTACTGGCATAGGAGGTTTTCTTGTAGTGGTTCAGCTCAAGGTCTAGATTTATAGCCAGATGGTACCAGTCATGCAGTTGATTAGGGATTCCCCTGTAAATTCACGCTTGGTATAAATTATGATGTAGTCCAGCCTTAAAAAGGTAAACCAGGGACCATTCTGGCTACTGCTGAATTTGGCTGGCCACCTCCAGAATTCTCTCATGTATTCTTTTGCCGGCCGACACTTCTGCTTTATTTCATTGATGTCTTTTTCTCCTTGCAAAGCTAGGGACTCATCCTCAAATCTGGATCTTAGTCAGAGCATAAACAGATAGAAATTCCACAGTTGTGGTGCTTGCTCATTATGCAGGCAATTCATCCATTCTGCCTCCCCTTCTAGGTTTGCTGCCACTGCATCAACCATACTGGCAGGGTCTGGGTAGGCATGAGCATTAAGATGCATATGGGTGTACACATGATTCAGGAAAAAGAGCAGCTTATCAGGATCCCCATCAAAGGTGGGCTTGATAGGAGGGGGATCTACTGGGTGCTGTCAGTCCAAGAGAACCTGTATTAGACCAGGTGGCTGGAGCTGATCTCACTGTAAGCCCTCTGCTTGGTGAACCCAAAGCTGAGACCTTGGACTCACCAGATGCTGGTGATGGTCAGGACTGGGCTGGCACTGGTACTACCTCAATGCAGATAATGATTGGGACTGATCTGACACCGGTAATGATTGAGACTGGCATACCGTCGCTGATGGTCAGGCCTAACCTGGTACTGGTAATGATCAGGGCTGATCCATCATGGGTAGAAGTCAGGGCTATCGTAGTGGCACTGATGACCAGGATTGGCATAGCATCTTTGGTGGTTGGGTCTGACAGAGCATCGATGGCACTAAGGGCTAGCATAACGCTGCTGATGGTCAGGACTGGTGCACGTCAATGACAGTCAGGGCTCTGCTGACACACTAGGCTCTAAGTTAAGGCTGATCAAGGCAACAGGGAAGCAGCCCGAGCCCCCACTATGGGACTGGGGCTTTGCCTTGCCAGTCGCTGTTCATGGAAATATTTGTCTTCCCGGTCACTGGAGAACATCTGATGGGTGATTGGCTCTCACTCACCCATCTCCAAGCCCTCAAACTTCTCCCTTAAACATTCAATAGAGTGGCTGTGGATGGTGGTCTGGTACTTCCATCCCCCTGATTAATCCCAGGTGGCCAAACACTTTGCCTTTCTCCATTCTGGTGAGCGAGATCCGTGGGATGAAATCAATTGGAACTCAGCTTCTGTGGATTTCATGGTGTTCTTTCATGGCAGCAGCTCTGGTTGTCCCTCTCAAGCTTTGGGTATTGCTCCGGTCAATGGCATTGCACTCTCCACTAGAGTGGTAGCTTGCGCTGCATCTGTTGTCATAGCACCAAGGCTCACAGACGATTCTCCTTTTTTCCATCTTGGTGTCTTCCCTGAGTCTTTGTCACCCTCCCAAAATTTTGGGTAGGCAACCGGGGCTCAGGTCTTGGGTTAATGTCATGGTTCCAATAGATGAGACCAGCAAAAACAACTCCAAGGCAAAAAAGTTTACTTAAAAAACATATTTATTTGGCTACATAATATTGGCACATTTAAAAGTGAATCCAAGATTGAAACACCCCCCACCCCCAAGATTACAAAGTTACAAAATGAAACTTCCCACCCCAGTAATATGTCATAAATCACATTCCCCAATTAACTACTTGTGTGGGCTTTCTAACGAAATGCAGCTAGCAATGGTTCCCACAGAACAATTTATTGTTATGTCTAAGTTAAAATACTCATGCCCCCTCCCAATTCTGTGGCAACCAAAAATGAAGGGAAAATGACTTCAGCTACAGTAATTTCATTGTAGAGTTGACAGTTACAGTAGTATTGGCAAAAGTGACTTATGACCATTTTTCACACTTAGACCATTGCAGCATCCCCAGGGTCACATGATCAAAAATCAGATGCTTGGCATTGATTCATATTTATGATGGCTGCAGAAAGGTCGTAAAATGGGGCAAAACTCACTTAACTGTCTCACTTAGCAACAAACATTTTGGGAGCAATTGTGTCTGTAATTTGAGGACTACCTGTGCTGGAGAATTTTTCCCTTTCAGGTGTTATTCAGATACAATTCATCACCAGCTCTGGCCAGCATGTTTAATGAAAATCTGATGAACCAATGTACAGATTCCAGCACCTTTAGGATCAGTTCTATCTTTACATAATTTAATAAGGGATATGCTAAAGGACATGATCTCTGGAGAAGGCTCTTTTGCTGGGAAAGGTGGAAGGAAAGAAGATGACCAATAGCAAGGATTGGATTCAAATTACAATGACAGTGGATGCATCATTGGAAGATTAGGTTAGAGACAGATTGGCATAGAGAAAACCTATCTGTAAGTCAACTATGATTTGATGGCACAATCAAAGGACATAATCTTTAGAAAAGAGCCTTGGTGGAGCAGTGGGCTAATGCCTCCTTAAGTAACACCAGCTGCCTGCAATTAGTGCAGGTTCACATCCCACCAGGCTCAAGGTTGACTCAGCCTTCCATCCTTCCAAGGTAGGTAAAATGAGGACCCAGATTGTTGGGGGCAATTAAGCTGACTTTGTAAGAATGCCGCTTGGGGTGTGTGTGAAAGCCCTAATAAGCAGGCATATACATAGAATGAAGGCTACTGCTAAGCTTGTAAGCCGCCCTGAGTCTTCGGAGAAGGGCGGGATATAAATGGAATTAAAATAAATAAATAAAATAATTAAACATTTTCTAAAGGTTTCCCTAGACATTTTATAATCTTTAATAAAGTATATTGTGTCTCCACTATAAATTGTTCCATCAACAAATGTGGTTCTTAGAAATTTTTTTCAGTTAAGCACACTGTTCACCTAAATTATACACCTCCATTATGAAACTTCTTTTATACTCTTTCTTGTTTCCCAACACTTCATCATTTTTAATTGGCCAAAACTTTATTGAACTATCATTCCCACATGGTCTCTGGTCTATAAATATATATTATAATAAACTAAATTAAACCTGAATACTTCATTACTCTGGATCTTGAGACAACCCAAGTAACAGTTTAATCTCTGTCAAAACAGTTCTCAGTAAGATAAGCTTTTCGTGTACTTAGAATGGGTGGTTTATTTATTTTTTTAGTTTTAAATGCATTTGACAGTTCAGATAATATAACAGCAGTTGTTATATACATGACATGATAAAGTTCAATCTATTTGTGTGAAATAGAAAGACTATACTTTTCAAGCATCAGATTGTTTGTGTAAAAGAGGAAATTCATGCAAAATCAAACTTTGTATCACCAAAACCCATTCACTCACCGTCTTTAAATTCATTGACTGCTTCTGTATATTCAAAACGTTTGTCATCTTTGTGACAGAATTACTCTCTCTATACATCATGCCTCCCCAAGCACACTGCCTTTCTGTCCTCTAAGCTTTTTGGTACCGAGAGTTTAACCTGTCAGCAGAATACCACAGCCAATAGCGTGTGCTTTTATCTGCTTTTCATTCTTTTCTGCATTGTGATAAGAATTCTAAAATGGTGACTGTTATGTAGCGGGTTCTTCGCGCAGGAAAGGAGATGAGGCAAGTGAGTTCAACAAAGCTCATGGTTTATTGCTTGCAGGATCTGAACTGAGAATTGGGCTGCAACTAGCAGCAATTTATAGCCTGGCCCCTAGGCGGCAGCCAATAGGTTTATTTTATTTATTTTTATTTTTATTCCATTTATATCCTGCCCTTCTCCGAAGACTCAGGGCGGCTTACAAGCTTAGCAGTAGCCTTCATTCTATGTATATGCCTGCTTATTAGGGCTTTCACACACCCCCAAGCGGCATTATTACAAAGTCAGCTTATTGCCCCCAACAATCTGGGTCCTCATTTTACCTACCTCGGAAGGATGGAAGGCTGAGTCAACCTTGAGCCTGGTGGGATGCGAACCTGCAATAATTGCAGGCAGCTGGTGTTACTTAAGGAGGCATTAGCCCACTGCTCCACCAAGCAACCATTGCCGCCTAGGGACACCAAGCAACCATTGCTGCCTAGGGACAGCCAATAGCAGCACTGGAGACCTGGAATCTGGGTAGCTGGAGAGCCGTTAGCTGCTTCAGCTAACCACGTGGTATTACAATTGAGCCCAGTACATACATAACAGTGACCATGTAGTATGTAATTATATTCAGAATTATTTATTTATTTATTTATTTATTTATTTATTTATTTATTTATTTATTTATTTATTTATGGGACTTATATGCCGCCCTATCTCCCGAAGGACTCAGGGCAGCTCACAACAATAAAACAGCTATAAAAAACAGTAATACAAATATTAAAAAGAATTAAATTACAAAGCCCCATAATTAATTACTAAAACCAATAAAATTAAAACAATATTAAAAAACCCCATGCTCAGTCCAGGTCGGCCAGTTGGAAAAGATACGTCTTTAGGTCGCGACGAAAGGACCGGAGATCTGGGGCCATCCGAAGTTCTCGGGGGAGCTGATTCCAAAGGGCAGGCGCCCCAACAGAGAAGGCCCTCCCCCTGGGGGTCACCAGCTGACACTGTCTAGCCGACGTCACCCTGAGGAGATCCTCTCTGTGTGAGCGCACAGGGCGGAGGGAAGTCGTTCCTGGCAGCAGACTGTCCTGTAAGTATCACGGACCTAAGCCATGTAAGGCTTTATAGGTAAGAACCAGCACCTTGAACCTCACCCGGAGGACAACCGGCAACCAATGCAGCCCACGCTCTCAAGACAAAATCAAGTTACTATCTAGTTTTAAAAGTGCAGTGCCTGTGCTTTCTCTAATTGTCCAGTGCAAGTGGCATCATGTATGATTGCAGTTCAGAGAAATCTGATCTTTTTCTTTAGCAGGACTGTTTTTTACTTATTTCATCTTTCTCTTTGTACAACTCATGTAACTTTTTTTTGTCCCACAGTCTTAATTTTTATAGATAAACCCATCTACCACAACTAATGCCCATCAAATGTGTTGAACTTCAGAATTTGCATAGATTTCTGGCTAGACACAAAAGAGAGTGTGGTTCTTCTGATTTACAGAAGAACAGTTTTTGGAAAGTTGGATTTCATTGGCAAAGGATTGATTGCCAAAGCAATCAATCAACTTAAGACTTGAAGGGGGATATAAACTTTGTCTCCCAGAGCTAATCCAACACTTTTAACAATTGCTATGCTACTTTAAAGTAATAGAATCCTCCAGTGAAAGGGACCTTGGAAACATTCATGTCCCACCCTCGATCCAGGACAGGAATCCACATATCATTCTAGGGAAATGGATGAACATTTGCTTGAAAACATCCACTGACTTCTCAGTGCAAAGCAGTCAGCCATGATGGAAATTTATGGAACAGACCATGTGTGCTCATATTTATCAAATATTCATAGACAAAAGTCTGTCTAGTTAGATATTATATTCCATAATGACATACCATTGTGTCTGATTTTGAATATTAGCTCCAAGCAGCAAGTAACTTGTTTTTCTAAGTGTCATACTGTATATGGGAGCCTTCAGTATAGCAGAAAGGTTATTTTAAAAAAAAAAAAAACAAAGAAGGAATGTTTCCAAGTTTTGTAAAGTGTAACAGTATTGACTGTAGCTTGGATTAATTACAAGAGGGCATTTGACTCCCTGGCACATTATTGGATAATCAAGCAGTAACAGGAGTCAGTTGAAACATCCTAAGTGTCATGGCCCCATCGGAGCCTGGGTCTGAGAAGGAGGAGGAGGAGATGGAGCCGGTGCCGGTGCAGGGGAATGGTACAGTCTCTATGGCTCAAGAGGAATGACCTGAGAATGAGGACGAGGCAATCCCAGGTCCATTGGGCCTCAGAAGAGTAGGCAGTGAGGAAGAGAGGGCTCACGCTGATCAAAGAAGAGGGGAGGAGACAGAAAGTGCAGGCAGTGGAGCAGAGGAGTGGCAGAGCTCCGGAGATAAGCAAATGCCTCCCCCACCTGATCCCCAAGTGCAAAGAATGGAGAGAAGGCAGAGTCAGTGCAGGCTGCCCTGACTACTTGGGAGGAGGGCACCCCACCCCTCCTCACATGATTCACCTGGAGAGTAACATTTCAGGAGACGCCATGAGGAGGGTCTTTTGCCAGGAACAAGTGTTTGCTTTTGGATTACACTCCCTTGGCTTTGCCTGCTTTTATCTTGCTTCAAGAACTGCTTTTGCCCTGTGTCAAAGACTGCTTTTGCCTTGCTGTGAGGACTGTCCTTGCCTTGCCCTACCCCTGAAGATTCTCCCTTCAGACCTGCCTTGCTTTCTGGTTTTCAGAAGTGCTCTTTGCCTTTTGGTTTGAACTGTGCCATTGTTTTGTAAACTACATTTGTCTTTTGTTTCACTGTGTCCCTTTCGGAAAACTGCTCCTTGTCTTGGACGAGGAGGACTGCCTTGTTCTGTGGACTGCCCTTGCCTTATGCCTGGACTTCTGCCTTGGAGGCTTGCCAGGTAATCTATGGGCTGTTGTTTGGGGGACTGAGGGTGGAGCCTGACTGGTCGATGGAGGTCCATTTGTTTAATCTTCCCAAGAGAAATAAAGAACTCTCTGGAGGCCTGCCTAGTCTGGCCCACATGGGTCGTAACAAGACGCTTTGTGAAAAGTTCAATGGCACAATGAAATACACAGTTGCTGGTCAATGGTGACAGACTGACAGAGATTAATATTAAGAAATAGTCTTTCAAGGATGCTCTGTCAAAGTTCTGGCTGATGATGCCTGTTATGTACGGGGCTTTTGGAATATCACCACGTGCGTTGCTGGAGAACTAATGGTTCTCCAGCAACTCAGACAGGATATCTCTGGTCCTGTAATTGGTCAACTTTGTGCGGCAAACATGGCTTCAATCCGATTGGTTGCTACCATAGGGCCTGGCTATATATTGATGCAGGGTGACTCCAATCTCTCAGTACAGTTTCTGCTTAAATAAAGAATGAGTTTTTCTGTACTCATCTGCATGTCCTCGTTCCTGCTCATCAGAGCCCATGACATAATAATGCCAACGAAGTAAGCACACCTGAGACAATACGATCTCTAATATAAAACTTTATTGAGCACAGCATACTGGCACTAATGAATGGAAAACCAGCTCTGGCAATATGGTGCCAGAAAGATAGTTAAAAGAGTAAATTGTTCCTTTTCCTCTCTGACACTTCAGGTCACATTGTCCAATTGTAAGGACCTGCCTCAATTAGTTCTCCCAAGAAAGCAGAACTCTTGAAACTGGCATTGTTTCAAAAAGAAATTTTATTGAGAGATAATGACAGCAGGAAGATAAAGCAGGATCTGAAATTTTCCCACATGAAATATTACGTTAAAAGTGCCCTTTCAAAATCCCTTCCCAGTGTCCAACCAGTCAGTTTGATTTAGCCAATCCATAGGTGTTAAATTGTTGTGGAAAACCAGTGATAAGGCACCATTCTCAAGGCTGTCAGTTCCTCAGTGGCTCCATTCCATCCGAATGGAGATAAGGCAAATGGCTGTAGGCACATTCCTCCCTCCTTTCACACCCCAAGAAAGGTACTTCAAAGAGAATAAAAAGGTAAAGGTAAAGGTTCCCCCGCACATGAGTGCTAGTCATTTCCAACTCTAGGGGCCAGTGCTCATCTCCGTTTCAAAGCCGAAGAGCCAGCGTTTGTCCGAGGACGTCTCTGTGGTCATGTGGCTGGCATGACTAGATGCCAAAGGTGCACGGAACGCTGTTACCTTCCCACCGTAGTGGTCCCTATTTTTCTACTTGCATTTTTACGTGCTTTCAAACTGCTAGGTTGGCAGAAGCTGGGACGAGTAACAGGCGCTCACTCTGCTACGCGGCACTCGGGATTCGACCTGCCAAACTGCTGACCATCTGATCAACAAGCTCAGCATCCTAACCCACTGAGCCACCGTGTCCCCTTCAAAGAGGATAGAACAAAGCAAAGAAAATTGTAAGCTCCCCAAACTGTCCCCCCTCCCTCTTGACACAAATCTCCCCCATCCCGCCAGAATGACAGTGTCCAAAATGAAGTGAAATAGAAATTGCATTGAAAATACATTGAGGGTCCGATATGCTGGCCCCTTAAAATGAGAGTAGGTCCACCTGGAGAAGAGAAAACAATAATAGGGATAAAATAGAAAATATCAATTAGCATGGTTTGTCAGGATAACATGCATGAAAGCTCTTGAGCAATCTAGGGGCCCTAACATGCCTCTTATGTACCCATTCATTCTGAGACTGGAGAAGATCCTTCCAAGCCACTAAGTATTGGATTGCCCCATGATGCTTTCATGAATCAAGGAGTTCCTTAATCTCAAAATGCTGCTCACCTTCGATCATGATAGGTCATGGGGGTGGGGCTGTCAGGGTTTTGGTAACCTCTCACTTCCTATCCGGTTGGGACCATCTCCACACCTGGGTGAAGCGGTGTTGATTTCAGGCTTGGTCAATCTCAGCTTCCTCAGCCAGGATGCATCAGTTGTGGAGATGTGCCAGGGCTCCTTGAGTGATGCAAGCATGGTAGAGGTCATCATTCAATCCAACTTTAAAATAGCTCACTAGGATGTCCTTTGGCCAGTTAACGAAGCAACCCATGTCTTTAAACTCCTCTGTGTATTCAGCCATCGGGTGTTGTCCCTGCCTGACCATTTTAATGCAGTTGTAGGCTTTCCAGTCTGCTAAGGGGTCCTCAAACTGTTGTCTCAGTGCAGTCTTGACTAAATTGAAGATTCGGAACTCAGGCGTTTCAGCGTTGTGCAAGGTTACCAGCCACCTAGCCATTGCACCTTCCAGGGCCAGTGTGACGACTCTGACATGTGCTCCCTCACTGGGATGCTTCCGGCCATACTCCTGCATGTAGGTCAGGACATGGGCCAAGAAGAATCCCAGCTGCTGAGGACCTCCATAGAATTTTACGTTCAAGGGGGGGAGTCTTTCGCTTAGGTCAGTGGGTTCCCCTTCCTTCGGGCTCTGCGGCCATCCCTGCTGGCTGGTGTGGCTCGAGTTGGAGTAGTTGTCACTGTGGTGGGCTCTGCAGGTCCCACGGTGTCAGTGGAAGCTCCTGGGTTAGAGGCTTCGCTCTCCCCACTTCCAGCATTCTCTATTTTCTCTTCCATCTCCTCTTGGCAGGCATTTCCTTCTTCCCATTTTAGGGTTTTGAAAGCTTCCTCCATCAGGTTTATGCCTTGCTTTAGGAAATGATTGGGTTGGCTCAGGACTTCATCCTCTTCCTCGCTGAGGTTGAGCGAGTGCTCCATTTTGCGCTTCCACTCTGGCTTTCGACTGCCGTGGTCAATAGTCACTTTCTGGGATGTCCCTTCCCAGTCGTCCTTCTTTCCGACACCAATCGACCACCTCAGCTTTGAGAGAGTTTCTTCGGTTGCATCCTCCTCCCCCGAGTCGGAGGAGCTGTTGCTGAGGCAAGGCTTCAGGGAGGGTCCTCTCCAGTGCTTGGTCTCTTCCAATTTGCTGCTATGGTTACACATCATGTGTACAGTCCCCATGGTAGGGGTTTCATAGCCTGCTCAGGTCACCCTTCTGCCCAGAAGTTAGCAAAAATGTTCCTCAAGCATATCTACCAGCTCCACGGAGCACCAAAATGGATTATTTCAGACAGGGGGGTTCAGTTTACTGCTAGGTTTTGGAGGGATTTCCTTCCTTCCACACAAGTGAAACTTTGAAAGAGTGCACGCAATGGTGGAACAATACATCAGATGCTATGTGGATTACCAGCAGATGAACTGGGCTGACCTCCTCCCTTTGACTGTAGTGGCTTACAATAACACCATGCATAGCAGCACTAGACTCATTCCTTTTAAAATAGCCACTGCTAGAGAATTCCTCCCTATGCCTGGGTACCCACAGGACCCTCCTGCTTCTCAGACTTTAGATCAGTGGGTGGCATCCTGGAAAGCTGTTTGGGACAATACCAAGAAAGCTTTAGAGAAAGCTTCAAAAATCTACAAAGAACAAGCTGATAAAAAAGGGCTCCTCAGAAACCATTCTGTGTGGGGGAAAAGGTTTATCTTTCTACAAAATATTTAAGACTCAAGTTGCCTAGCAAAAAGTGAGGACCAAAATATCTTGGACCTTTCCCTATAGTTTGGGTTATAAATCCAGTCACAGTAGAATTAAAACTCCCTCACCTCTTGGGAAAAACCCACCCAGCATGTGTGTTGTTGTGCCCACAATAAAAAAATGAAAATAAAGGTTATCTTATCTTTTTCACTGCAGTCTGTTAAAGACTTTCAAGGGAGTCATCTTTAAGACCTCCTCCTCCCAAACAAGCACCTGGTCCTCTTGTAGTAGAGGGAGAGACTCATTATGAAATAAAATAAATTCTTGACTCTAGATTATACAAAGGGAAATTATAGTACTTAGTGCAATGGAAGGGATACCCCTTATCAGAGGCCACTTGGGTGAAAAGTACTGATATAAAAGCTGAAAGGTTGATACGTAGATTTTTTCACAAACATCCAAATAAGCCTCCGGAAGAGTCCTAATTTTAATTCTTTCTCGATTGCAGAAATTCTCTTTCTTCTAGAGCAGAGCTTTTCAACTTTTTTCACAGATTCTACCACTTTAAGGACATGACAATATTTGAGTGCCACCAGTGCTTAGCAAGGTGTCAAAAACTTGATGACTAAAAAAGGGAGGGATTTTGATTTTTACTGATTAGATTCATTTGTGGTTATAGAAATGGCTAGTTTATAATATTATGGAAAAGTAAAACGTTGAGGTTCAAAGTTAATGCTTCTTCTACTGTAACAGAGGAAGTCAGTTCTTTTTCCCTTCTCCCCCTCACTTTCCCCCTTTTTCCTCCCCAGTGTGTCCTATTATTTGCTTTTGTATTTTTGTATTTTATTCTATAATCTAATAAAATATTACAAACTGTAGAAAAAAAGTAAAAAAGTACCAGTTTTAATTTCTTGGTGGCTGTTCCTTTGCTGAATCGCTTTCCTTTTGCACTGACAAATGTATGATGAATTTATCCATATTTATTAATGTACACCACTACCAGCTAGTTCAGGGGTCTTCAAATGTGGCACTTTAAAGACTTGTGGACTCCCAGAATTCCTCAGCCCTCATGGCTGGTTGAGGAATTCTGGGAGTTGAAGTCCACAGGTCTTAAAGTTTCTAAGTTTGTAGACTCCTGAGCTAGCTGGTTGGCCCTTCTGAGCTCTTCCACAGTGTAGTAAGAATGTACCCCCCTCGTCTTCCCTGTACCCTTAAAGACACAGTAATCAAGTGCAAAGCAAGAAAATAAAGAAACACAAACTCAATTTTTTTCTCTCTTTAAACTGCCTCAGGCATGTCATGTGTCACAATGTCGCAATCTAAGACAGAAAGGCTCCAGCAATGGTGAAAAGCTTTAGCTTTAAATTAAGCCAGTTTACCTTCAAAGAAAACTTTCTAAAAGCCACAGACAGACTCAATTAAAGGGGGTAAAACTAATTACATTTGTTTAAAGGAATTAAACCTTTCCTGTTGTCTTTTTTCCCCTTCCCCTACCCAAACCACGTTCTTTTATAGCCTCTCCTCTCTTCCCCTTCCATTTTTTTTCAGTTCACCTCCAGCTCTGAGCTGCTTCTGGCAGCGCCAATCAGGTGGAGCCCTCCCCACTCCTGGGGCTTCTGCGAAGCCCAGACAGTCTTGCAGCTGCAGCTGCCTCTCCCTCTCCCTCAGGCTTGGCTCGCTTAGGCTCATTCCCCTCCCCTTCTACACTTGGCTAGCAATCATGTACCACCTGCCATGTAGCAAAGTACCACAAGTGGTATGCATACCACCAGTTGAAAAGCCCTGTTCTAGAGGATCCGATTGTCAACTCTACAACGAAATTAGCTGAAGCCATTTTCTCTTTGTTTTTGGTTGCCACAGAATTGGGAGGGGAGGGATGAGTGTTTCAACTTAGACATAACAATAAATTATTCTGTGGGAACCAAGGTCATTGCTAGCTGCATTTTGGCAGGCTGTAACTTTAGTTAGAAAGCCCATGCAAGTAGTTAATTGGTGAACGTGATTTATGACATATTACTGGGGTGGGAAGTTTCACTTTGTAACGTGGGGGGGTGTTTCAGTCTCAGGTTTGCTTTCGAACCTGCCTATATTATGTAGCCAAATAAATATGTTCTTTAAGGAAACTTTTTTTGCCTTGGAGTTCTTTTTGCTGGTCTCATCTATTGGAACCATGACATTAACTTTGAATGGTCACTAAACCAGCTGTTGTAAGTCAAGGACTGCCTGTATAGTCTAGATATCTAGGTACACTTTCTAGGTACACTTTCCACTCTAGCAGTCATGCCGGAGCTTCTAATTCAAATAATATGCAGGGAATAAGTTTTTGTTTTCCTTCTGCCTTCTCCCCAGTTTTCTTTTCCCAAGGAAACTCCCAAATGTCTGTCTACAGCAGGGGTCTTCAAACTTGGCTGAGGAATTCTGTGAGTTTAAGTCCACAAGTCATGAAAGGGCCAAGTTTGAAGACCCCTGATCTACTATATATATGTTAGTAAAAAACCCAGGTTTTATACTAACCTAAATGATGCATTTGATTCTATTTTTGCATGTTGCATAAACCCATTCAGTGGTGGCTTCTCCATAGTTAAGCACACAATAAGCATATTGAATCTGTTTTGAGACTCTTCATATATTCTGAAAGCCATGGTTTATTAGTCCCACAGAATCACTCAATACTCATTTTAAAATCGCAATTGCTCGCCAATAGGGACAGACAGCTGTAAAGTCATTTGCCTTTGTGATTTCGGATGCAGATTCCTGAACTTCACATTTTAAGTTCATTCATCCATTCATATGGCTTTCATTATGAATATTTTGGCTCCTTTGATCCTGGTTGACTGAACAAATGACAGAAACCTAGGTTCGCCCTTCGGGGTGATGGCGGTTGTGAAAGGGCAGATCTGAGGGCTCCTTTTTGACACATTTCTCCCGAACCAGTTTTGGCTTCTGATACACTAGAAGAGGCGCCCTTCCAATCCTTTTGCGCTTCCTCGAAACCCGGCTACTCAGGAAAAGAGGCGGCCGCGTTATCACAAACGGCAGTGCAACAGCAGCACCCGCGTCTCAGCCTTTCACAAAAGCGCGAAAAGAGACACTAATAGCCATTGCACCCCGGCCGCCTTCTCGATAGCTGCTCAGCGCAGACGCCGCCCCTTTGGCTGTGGCCGCTGAGGGAGGGACCCAGCCAGAGAGAGCTCGGACTTCGAGTGCTGATTTCTCGATTACGTTGGGCTCCTGCCGTCTCCTTTTCCAAAGCCGTGAAGTCGACTTCGCAAAGCAAACCCAGACTGCCGGCCTCCGGAGCCGAGCCATCTGTCCGCCTGCGAGAGACCATGGGTGAGTAGAGCACCGCAGCTGCGGTTCAGCTTTCCTCCGCCCCCAAAAACACTCCAAAACTTCTCCGGCTCCTATTCACCGTTAATTCTTGCCTTGGCTGGTGGTAGATTTGACTCTGGAACGAAGCGTAAGAGCCCCCACGTGGGTACCTTGACCAAGATAACGCATGTTACAGAAAGATCTGCTTAAGCCTCGGGTTTCCTTACACGTTTTTATCCGGATTGGCGAGACATCTTTTGGCTTGGTCGGCTGAAATAGGAGAGACTGTATATACATGTTCTTTGGTCATTGCGTTGGGCATTCCTTCTTTGGAGAGGGAAAAGGGGCTCTCTGACCACTGGAAAGAGATTGCAAGGATTTTCTCTTCGGTTGTAGTGTTAGAGACAAGGTGGAAGAATATCTAAGAGGTTGCTGGTTGAAGCACCCACTGAAGGTTGTACAATAGAAGGAGAACACCCAATTGCCCCAAAAGCTGTTTCTCCCTTAAGTCTGTGGAGTTCTAGATCCACTGTGCCTCTATTTGCTGCATATTTTCTTGCATCAGTAGAATCATATATCCTAGATGGTGCCCATGGTGCCCATAAAGCAGCCTTGGAGAAAGCGCAGTAAACTTAAACTAGATGGTTTCTATACTTGAGTTTGACCACTCTCCTGATTATTCCAGCCCCACTTTGCTTTTTCTTTTTGTCCATGTTTTTTTTTTGGGAAAGTTAGAACTACGTCCTTCAGTCTGGTTAGAACTGGAAAAAGGTGGTTAATAAAGTTAAGACTAAAGGCAGATGTATTTCAGAATAATAACTACCATACAGAACTAGGAATTTATAGTTGGCTATAAGTCATTTGTCTGGATTTGTGTACTTCTTGGATTTAAAAAATGCTTCATTAACTTGATCTTTGAAAGTTCGGGAGTTTCCGAGTGAATAGGATCACAGCTCTTTGTAGAACTGAAGTACCACATCTTTCCTTCTCATATTAACATTAAGCCATTGTTAAAGCATTTGGGTTATTACAATAGCTTCTCTGAAGCTTAGCATTTACACTGAAACAATATTGCAAAGATGGTGCTAATTTATTCCAGCTGTAGTCAAAAATTTCAGAGATCTCTTGGATAGAATGAATTAGACATGCTAAAAGTTCTCTATGGCACACATAACCTTAATACTTGTGCAGTGAGCAAAGTTTTTTAATGTATAATTAGACACAACTTAAGTTGTGCATGTGTTTGTATGTGCACTAATGTTTGTGTGTGTAATTAAAGAAATATCAACAGCTCATAATTGTGGTAACTGATTTGAATTTATTAAGGCCTGCTTGCTCTTTTGTTCGGGAATGGAGAGAGAAAATAAGTCACAATGTCAGTTGTCCAGCTAGCGAATCCAAGAAAGGAGCTCCTGGGACATAATTCTTCCCAAAAGTAACACTTTTACTGAATACACTACATTGGTACAAAACAAGCAAAATCAGCTCTGAATTTCCCACTTGAATGTCCACATAATTAAACCTGAATTCCCCCTTTGACCATTTGCAAAATCCAATCACATATGCTCCTTTTGTTATGGGAACTGCCTGGACAGCATGACCTTGAAGGGAAAAGCAGGGTCTCATGATTTGCAGATGGAACAGAGAGGAACGGGCAGGATGAACATGAGACAGAGCTCAGGCGATGAGCAAGGGCTTCCCCCTCCTGATCCTAGAGCACGGAGAGTAGAGAGAAGGAGGGAACAACAAAGGCAGGCCTGACTACTCAGGAGGAGAACACCCCACCCCTCTCCACAAGGCACACCTGGGGACTGAGACTTAAAGGAGAGCTATGGGGAGGGGGCATTTGTTGGGAACAAACCTGAATTATTGGAGGGTTATGTGCCGTTGCTGACATTGGAAACAACTCTGGTCTCTTGTTCTGTGTTGTGATTTCTACTTGTAAACCCTGAAACTCTGACCATTGGACTGGCTGACAAACTTGATTTGGTACTCCAAACCTCAGTTTGAATTTTTGGCTTCTCTTCTGAAACTACTTAAGCAAGCTTGTATTTCCACAGACTCGTTAGATTTTGATGTATGTTCCTTTCTTTGTTATCTACTTGACCTTAAGTAAATTGCTGTTCTAATCTAAAAAACTTTTGAAACTACTTGCAGCCAGAGGCTGCTGAAGGTGTGTGTGTATCATTACTTGTTCTGGGACTTGCCAGGAATGTGGGAGTATTTGGGGAACATTTGGAGCAATAAAGGGGCGGTTTGAACTGCCAGCTGACTGTGTTGCCTCTGTGCCGTGCCCTGACTCATCACAAACTGCCTCTCAGTCCATCCATTCTTCCAGTGTGGTGGAAGTCGAGGTCCCGGGGGGAGGGGAAGCTCTGGCATGGATATGAACTCAACATCCATAGCCACCTTAAAAGGGATAAGTCCTGTGCTGCTATGCACTGAGTTATTGTAGGCTACCTCAGCAAACAGGAGCAGCTCAGCCCAGTTAGTTTGTTGATAATTTACATAACATCTTAGGTATTGCTCCACTATTGAGTTTGTTTGTTTTGTTCCCGTTAGTATTGTGATAATAAGTGGAGCTAAGCCCCTGGGAAGAGCCAATCAGGCTCATGAACTCCCACCAGAACTTTGCAGTAAACTGCACCCCCCCATTCTGAAATAATCCTCTTTGGGATCCCATATAGTCTGTAAATGTGTGGCACAAACAATTTTGCTAGGAGTCAGGCTGAGGGGAGCTTTGGAAAAGGTATGGAATGTGCCTGCTTGAAGAACAGGTAAACAACGGTCCATATTACAGTGTTCCCACCACTTTCTGGCAGCTCAACTATGAAGTCCATGGCTATCTCTTCCCATGGCAGGGTTGATTGGCTACTGGCTGCAACAATCCAGGGGTTTTCCCAGGCAATCGCTTCATAGATGTGCATACAGGGCAACTCACCACATAGGATTCTATGTCCTTCTTCATCCTTGGCCACCAAAATTGCCTTTTTATAAGATGCAGGGTATTTACATATCTGAAGTGCCCCACTGACTTTGCATTGTGACTCCTTTGTACGACTATGGTTCTCTGGCTTGCTGGGACCTACACTTTACTCCCATTCCATGCTAAACCTTGCTTCAGCATCAAGTTTCTCTTATGCTTTTGGAACCATCATTCCTTCCCAGGGCTTCTCCTAGTCACTGGATCAGTGAGTCTCCTCCTGATTGAGGGGGTTCCTTCTGTGGCTGTCTCACAGTGTGCCGGTGCCACAAGTTGCTGAGATGGGATGATAGAGTTAACTATCTCTACCCTAGTGCTCTTATATTGAGGCAGGCATGAGAGGGCATTGGCGAGGAAGTTTTTATCCCCTGGGAAATAATGTAAGGTGAAGTTGAACTAGTTTAAGTATTGAGTCCATTGCACTTGCTTAGGGGACAGTTTCCTTGGGGCCTTCACTGCTTACAGATTCTTGTGGTCAGTCCAAACTTTGGACTGGATTTTGCTTCCCTCTAAAAACTGTCTCCAGGTGAGGAGGGCCCAGCAGACAGCATAAGTCTCCTTTTCCCAGATCACTCACTGCCTCTCAGCATCAGACAGTTTCGAAGACATATAGGCACAAGGTTGCAGCTCTCCCCTTCCATTTATCTGCATTAAGACTGCCCCCATGGCCACATTACTGGCATCTGCCTGGATCACAAACGGCTTGTCTGGGTGCAGGTGTTTTAATATTGGCTCAATGGCAAAAAGTCTCTTTAGTTTTTCAAAAGCCACTTGGCAAGTGACAGTCCAGTTCAAGGGTTGACTAGGTCTGGGCTTCATCCCCTTTCCCATTTTTTCATGATGGGTAGGGCTATCTGTGTGAATGTGGGAATGAACTGCCTATAGAGGTTTGCAAACGCCGAGAAACTGCAGTTGCCTTCTGGTCCATGGGGCCTTCCATTCTAATATTGCCCTCACCTTTCCCGGGTCCATTTCTACTCCCTCTCTAGAGATTGGTAACCTAAATAGTCTAGACTGGTTTTGCAGAAGTCACATTTGGATAACTTCATGTACAGCTTTAGCAGCTTCTCTAGCACAGCTCTAACTAGCTTTATGTGTTCGTCCATGGTCTCAGTATAGATTAAAATATCATCCAAGTACACCAGCACCTCTTTATACAGGTGTTCATGTAGGACTTTATTAGTTGCATGAACACGGGGTACCCCTTGCAGTACAAACAACATTGCTTGAAATTGATAGCACCCCAAGAGACTGTTGAATGCAGTCTTCCACTCATCTCCTTCCCTAATTCACACTCAGTAGTACGCTTCCCTCAAATCCAGCTTGGTTAAAATCTTTCCCTTGGACAAATAACCCAACATATCCTTCATTAGGGGAAGGGTCTACATGTTCTCCATGCAAATGGCATTTATCCCCCTATAATCCATGCACATTCTCAGGGACCCATTTTTCTTTTCTCTGAAAAGTATAGGGGCTGCCACCCTCAATTTGGCTGGTTCGATGAAGCCCCTGGCTACTGTTCTGTACCAGCCTGCTACTGGCCCTGCAGAAAAGGCAGGGACAACCCCTTTTACAAGAAGGCAAGAGGCTGGAATTAAGCCTGCCAAAGTTATTGATACAAAAACAAACGGAACAAGACATGAACCAAGAAACAGGAGCTTTTCAAGCGGTTGCCTTCAGCAAACCAGCCCTCCCATGCATTCCCCTTTTATACAGTTCAGGGCGTGGCTTCTCTCTGCCTCCTTCCGAGGTGCCCCATTGCCTTCCTCTGTTTACTCCTGATTGACTGCCTCCTGCGTCGGGCGTCCTTGAACAGGGCCAGCTGTGGGTCATCTTCATCCACACTGTCAGGCTCACACAGGCTCTCTTCAACCCCCTCAGCAAGCTCTTCAACACCCCCCTCCTCCTCTGAGTCGTCCGACCCAACTGCCGAACCCACAGGCTGACCCTGAATCACAACAGCTACGTTCTTATCTATGAATCCGCTAAGCTCCTCCATCTCTCTAGATATCATGAATGGTTCTAACCCCTCACCCTCAGCACATTAGCCAGTTCCACTTTCGCCTCTCTAATTTCAGGCTCGGGGCTGGTACTTGGGGCTTTCCTCAGTACTTGTTGCTTAGCCACCCCTTTTTTCATGCACCACTTGCCATCACCACAGTCTACTGCCGGGTTCCACTTTTTCAGCCAGACTACTCCCAGAATCATAGTCTCTGTCATTCCTGGGGCTGCAATGAAGTGGATAGTCTCTACATTCCTCCCAATCCTTAGGCTCACTGGTTCCATCAAGCAGGTTGTGGCACTCCCCCAGGAGGGAACTGTCTAGCTGTTGAAATCCCATGACTCACCTTAGTTTCCTGAGTCTCAGCCCCCAAGCTGATCAGGCACCAGGTGCAACCTGAGTCTAATAGGGCTGTGAGAATATTTTATATTCCCAAGTAGGGCACCAGGATCTCTACCAGGCCAGTCATTGGGGTGATGGTGCCACATACCATTGGGTAAATTTCCCCCTCACTGTCACTCTCATAAAAGACCAAGCCAGGTTTATCAGAGGTTGGAGTTCCCTCCCCTTTGCTGGATGGGGAAGAGACCTCCACAACCTACTCTTTGACTTGTGTCTTCTCCTCTGGCTTTGTCGATAGTTTTTTCCTCTTTGGATGGGTTGGGGTCCACAATTTATTTTATTTATTTATTTATTTACAATGCAGATGCTGGATGCAGAGTTGGGCAGTTGGCCCCTTGATGGCCCTACTCACATTGGCAGCAGGCTCCTGGGATTCAGCGGTGTTTCTCCCTGGACCTGGCGGTTTACCTCCCTTCCCCCCTTGGGCTGCAGAGTGCCTTTGGCTACTTGGCGAGGCCAGCTCTCATGGGCAGCATCAGATTTAGCTCCATGTTAGTGGCTAGCTGGTATCATGCCCTGAGATTATTAGGCACTCCCCGAGATAGGTAGTTCCTGATTCAGCATGTCCTGGAACTGGTGGACCATGAGGGGCTCAGGCCATTCTCTTAAGTGGGCCACCAGACTGCAAAACTCTTGAATGTACTTTGCAACCATCTGCTTACTTTGCTGAATGGAGCAGATATAGGCCTCTACCCAACAGGTCTCTGTGGGATCCTCAAATCAGTACCGCAGCATCTGCGTGAGGGTGCTCAGGGGCCCCTTCATCATATAGAGACACCAGTCATTCCATGGCATCCCCCTCCAGGTTTGAGGTGACTGCACCCACATGGGAAATCTCATCAGGGTGTGCCATACCATACCACTCCAAGTAATTCCACATCTGAGTCAGGAAGTAGGCTAACTTCTCAGGCTGGCCCTCAAACTTTGCCCTGAAGTGGGGAGGCTCCCTGTCTTGCCGCACCAGTGCATAGCCTGGTGGCAGCCCCACCACCTGTGGGGCCACCTGTGCAGGGGCTCCTGTCACCACAGGAAGTGGAGAGGCTTGCCCTGGCCCTGTTGGAGGGGGGACTGCCATTGCCCCTTGTTGTGTGGGTCCCATTGCACATGTCAGGCTTGACACCATTGGCTGCTGCAGAGGGAAGGATGGGGCAATAAGCTGCTTGGCAATTCCCATCCTGGTTTCCGTCATCACTGATCTCAACGAGGTGGAAGCTCAGACCTCCAGCTCACTGAACTTCTCTCTGAGGTGTTCTAGTGAGGGACTGTGGGTAGTGATTGGGACCTCCACTCCACTGGCTCTTCCCACTCAGCTGCTCTCCTGGCTTCCCATTTGCTTCCCTAGACCTCTGTGACTCTGGGGGTGACAAGTATTCTGCCTCCACTGCCTTCTTCATGTTGCTTTGGCCCAGAGTAAGGGGCTCCCAATGCCGCCTCTCCTCTGTGTGCGGGTGACTGCTCCAATTTCTCAGCTCTCTGCTTGGGGTGCACATTGCTTGGCTGTTCTGCAGGTTCCACTTGGGCTGCTGTTGGTGCCCTTCAGAGTGGGGCTTCTCAGCTTTGCCCCATCATCCGTCTGCTTGTTGGCTGCTGACATCCCAAAATCTCAGCTCTCCTGCCAGGGACCAGGTAGGCTGAAGTAAACAGAGCTGATTTAATGTCAGTTATCCAGGTAGCAAATCCAAGAAAGGAACTTCTGGGACATAGCTCTTCCCAAAAGTAACACTTTTATTGAATACACTACTTTGGTACAAAAGAAGCAAAACCAGCTCTGAATTTCCCACTTGAATGTCCACATAATTAAACTTGAATTCCCCCTTTTGCTGTCCCTTTCAGTCCATTGTGATGTCCAATCACATATGCTCCTTTTGTTATGGGAACTGCCTGGACTGTTCAAACACCTGTGCGTGACCTTGAAGGGAGGAGTAGGGTCTCACAATTTGCAGATGGATTCTTGGCATTCCATTCCCACCCCATGCAATTCAACCACCCCCCTCCTGATTGTTGTCAAGTTGAGAACGGAGAAAAAATTAGCTGAAAAGTGAATCACTCTTGACACTTAGTTACTCTGCTTATTTACTGTATGGTTAACCTAGTGGCTTACACACAATCTGAAATATAAATTATAGGAAAAAATAGTTCATAGAGCCAAGTTGTATACCATTATTCAGATTTCTATAGGTAGTCTACCAAGTTACTAAATGATGGATTGATGTTCTGTTTTGTTTATAGACATTTCTTTGAACAAATAATTTATTAGTTGAGAATAATGATATCTGGGATTTTCTAGCTAGAATATTTCTTATTTGTAGACTGTTTTAGCTTTACAAAGTTCAGAATTTGAAAGAGGTCAGAGCTCAACATATTTGGGATTCAACTTACAACTTGTCTGAATTTCTATCATATAGTTTGTTTACAATAATTTTGCTTAGTTTATAACGTTATAAGTCAGACAGAAAGGCGGTGCAAAGAGTGGTGAGGATGGCTGAAAAGACCAGAGAGTGCAGCAACCCGGTGAATCAGCTTCAGAATTCATAACGGGCCTGAGGCAGGCCACTCACCTATGCAAATTCTCAAACTTAGAAGAGAGACTATGAGACCGGCTTGTCTGCGGCCTACGGAACCAAATGCTTCAACAGAGACTCTTTGCCAGAACGAACTTAACGTTTTCAGAAGCACAAGACGAAGTAATGGCTGACGAAGCCGCTGGGAGCGCAGTTCAAACAGTACAGCCCACCAAAATGACAAAGCATGAAGAAATGGTCCACAACAAGGATGCCAAACGCACTGAAGAATCTTCCGAGGAAGAAGAGCCTGAAATCAACAGACTCCAAAAGCAACCCAATGCACAACACCACAACAGCCAGCAGCAAGAGAACACTTACAAGGCAGTTCTCTTTCCTAGATGTAAAGGGTGCAGTGGCAACCATTTTTGCGCCGATTGCAGATTCCGATCAGCCACATGCAGAGCTTGCAGAAGGACAGGCCACATCACAGTGGTTTGCAGAGTCCTCCAGAGAGACCGGCCACCCAAACACCAGTCGGAAGAACCGACTAGGAGAGGTACTGGGGCCCAGGGTCCGCTTAGTGTGGGGTTTTTCAGAAGCCGTAGAAGCGTGTGCTGCACCAGGACCTGACGTCCCCTCAAACCTAAACTCAGACTCTTGGTAGAGCTACAAGGACTTCCATGTAAGATGGAATTGGACTCTGGCTCTGCAGTCTCAATTATTTCTCAAGACACTTTTAACTTCGTGTGAAGGCGCAGTAACAATTGGGCCAAACTAAGGCCCTCAGACATAATCCTAACTGACTTTCAAAATGCTCAAGTTAAAGTTAAGGGAGAAGCCACTTTGATGGTAAAATTTAAGGGGTTTTATGGGCACCTGGATGTCATAGTAGTAGGGGGCCAGAGAACGAGTCTCATTGGACTCGATTGGTTTGATGCCTTAGGTATTCAGATTACTGGTATCAACCGGACAAAAACTGTAGACCTTGCGTCAGTATGTGAGGACTATGCAGATGTTTTTGATTCAGCCCTAGGAACATACACAGGCCCACCTATCTCATTTAAGCTAGATCCCAATGTAGTTCCAATCAGGGTTAAGCCTTGTAGGGTCCCCTTTGCCTTAAAACATAAAATTGATTCAGATATAGATAAGCTTGTAGAACAGGGCGTTTTACAGCCTGTTGATGGTGGGGAGTGAGAAACTCCTATAGTCACTCCACCTAAAGCCAACAGGGAAATTTGCATTTGTGCTGACTATAAATGCACTCTAAATAAAGCCCTCAAGCAACACGCTTACTCAGTACCTGTAGTCAACCACATTTTAGCCTCTTTGCAAGGGGGTACTATCTTTGCTAAACTTGATTTAGCACAGGCCTATCAGCAATTGCTGGTTAATGAGACCACAGCGGCAGCTCTGACGATCGTGACTCACAGGGGGGCTTTCAAAGTTAAACGCTTACAGTTTGGAGTCAGTGTTGCACCTGGCATTTTCCAGGGGATCATGGAGTATACACTTAAGAGTATTCAGGGTGTCTGCCCTTATTTTGATGATGTTCTTATTGCAGGGGAATCCCCAGAAGTGCTAGCCAGTAGGCTCAGGGCTGTTTTGCAGAGGCTTTGCGAAGCAGGCCTCAAATTAAAAAAGAGCAAGTGTAGTATTGGGGTTCCTTCAACAGAATTCCTGGGTTTCCAAATTGATGCTAACCTTGCTGATTCTAAAGTGAAGGCCATTAAAATGGCTCCTAGGCCCAAATCCAAAGGAGAGCTACAAGCATTCTTGGGCCTCCTAAACGTGTATCACAGATTTCTACCTCATAAGGCCGCACTAGCAGAGCCCCTCCACAGGCTTCTAGATAAGAAAGCTCCATGGAAATGGACTAACTTACATGAAAAAAGTTTCCAGGACTTAAAAGCACTATTGTCAGAAAAGTCCACTGTAACTCATTACAAAGAGTCTAAACCAGTATGTCTTGCATGCGATGCATCTCCCTATGGGGTGGGGGCAGTTTTAAGTCACGTAGAAAAAAAATGGAACACAGGTTCCTATAGCATTTTATTCAAGGACATTGTCCTCTGCTGAGCGCAACTATGCTCAGATTGACAAAGAGGCCCTAGCCATCGTTGCTGGAATAAAAAAAGTCCATGACTATTTATATGGCAGGGGCTTCACGGTCTTTACAGACCACAAACCTCTATTGGGACTTTTCACAACAGACAAACAAACCCCCCACATACTGTCACCAAGAATGCTGAGATATGGTCTATTTTTCTATCTGCATACACTTTTAAATTGATTCATAAACCGAGTAAAGAAATGGGCCATGCTGATGGCCTCAGCAGACTACCACTGCCACTAATGGAACCAGATCCAGCTCCAGCTGCTAGAATTCTGTCCATACAGGATCTACCGGAATTCCCCCTCCATGCGGGGGACATTGCTGCTGAAATGCCACAGATAGAACACTTAGTAGAGTATTGTCATGGGTATACATGGGTTGGTTGGATAAAATCCCAGGTTCTGAATTTCAGAACTATTTTGTCAGAAGGCATGAGTTATCTGCCCACAAGGGGTGCATTTTATGGGGAAACAGAGTCATAATTCCCTCCTCCCTAAGAGACAGGGTTTTACAGTCATTACATGAAGGCCATCCAGGCATTGTCAGAATGAAAGCTTTAGCTAGAAGCTACCTTTGGTGGCCTGGCCTTGATAAGGACATTGAGGCACAAGTCCATGGTTATTATACATGCCAGCAATTGAGGCTTGAAATGCTACAGGCTCCAGTTCACAGGTGAGAGGAAACGCACACTCCCTGGTCTAGGATTCACATAGACTACGCTGGGCCCTTTCAGGGACAGCTCTTCCTTATAGTAGTGGATAGCCACTCCAAATGGCTGGAAGTAATTCCAGTTCCTAACATGACTACTGCTAGGACCATCCAGGTTCTGAGAAAACTCTTTGCCACACATGGGCTGCCAGATGTCTTAGTTTCAGACAATGGGGCCCAATTCACTGCTGCTGAATTTCAGGCCTTCCTTAGAGCTAATCTCATCAGACATGCAACATCTGCGCCTTTTCATCCATCTTCTAAGCTGAATGCATGGTGAGGACAATGAAGGAATCACTTAAACGCATTGTAACAGGTGACTGGCATCACAGATTGGCAGATTTTCTACTCTGCCAGCATTCTACACCCTGCACTGCTACAGGCAAAAGTCCTGCAGAACTACGTTGGGGGAGGCATTTGATCATAAACTGGTCAGGTTGCATCCAGACAGAGTGGCAGCAGAAGCCTCTCGACCAAAACCCCCTAGGGAGCTGCAAATGGGCAATTGGGTTTGGACCAGGAACTATGGTCATGGGAATCTGTGGGTTCCTGGTCAAATTACCAAAGCATCCGGGCCCCTGTCTTAAGAAGTGGGGTTGGAGGGAGGGCGAGTTGTCAGACGTCACATTGATCAACTCAGAAAATGGTTTCCAGAACGGCCACTAAGTGAGGACTGCATCATAAGTCCCTCCCAAGGTCCTCAAACCTGTGCCCAAGCCAGTCCTCACATGGACTCTCAGGACTTTTCCTTCATAACTGAGGAGGAACCAGAGCGAGAAGTGGGGAGTCCAGGAATGCAACATGGATCCCCTGAAGGAGTAAGCCAACCGGACTTCAGCAACCGCTGTGCCTACTCTGCTGATCAGTCGGACTCTGGGGTGAGCCAACCTGGAGAGGCCAGCCAGAGAGCATCTAATCCCCTTGACTCAGGAGCACCAAGGGACACAGGTCTACCCAGCCCACTGGGTAAGCTGGTAGACCACAAAGTGACTGGAACTCCAAGACGTTCTACTAGGGCACACAAGCCTGCTTCATATCTTGCTGATTACGTTGTAAAATAAAGAGCTATAATATTGTTGTATCCAGCTTGCCACTGTTCTACAGAAACTAGCGTTATGATGTTAACTGTCTGGTGTACTGTCAATGAAGGCATATTCATTCAGGTGCTATGATGTAACTGTCTAGTGTGTCTAGTGTGCTGTCAATGAAGCCTATTCATTCAGACATTGTTTAATAACATCGTAACCTATATGGTTTTTTTCCCTATTACTATTATTTAAGTTGTTTTGATAATGAGTCTTGATAATTGCATTAAGACTAACTTGTGTTAATATTGTCTGATCTAAGAGGGGAGGGGTGTTATGTACTGGGCTCAGTAGTAATACCATGTGGGTTGCTGGAGCAGCTAACGGCTCTCCAGCAACCCAGACTACAAGTCTCCAGTGCTACTATTGGCTATCCCTAGGCAGCAATGGTTGCTTCAAACCTATTGGCTGCCACCTAGGGGCTAGACTATATATTGCGGCTAGTTGCAGCCATTTTCCCCAGTACAGATTCTGCAAGAAATAATCCATGGGTTTTCCTGTACTCATTTACCTTGTCTTCATTCCTGTGCCAAAGAACCCGTTACACAACAGGATAGTTGCCGAGTGGGGAGTGGCCTGGCTGTGGAGGCCTTCAGGTTAGCAGGGGCATGGGGCAGCTCCACCCCCCTACCTGCCTTGACTCACCAGTGCAAAGAGTGCTCTCCTGCCCCATTGCAACCATGAGCAACTAAATGGTGGGATGAAGTGGGCAGGCTCTTAACTAGGGCTTATTTTGGGGGCTAGGGCTTATATTAGGCACACACTAAAAATCATGCTATGGCTTATTTTCTGGGTGGGTCTTAATTTGTGGGGAAACACAGTATGCATAAGATTGAAGTTTAAGAACCAAAATCATTATTGTTTCAAAAAAAACCACATCAATGCTAATAATCATTTTCTGATGAGTAGTGTTTATGTAGTGACAGAGGTCAAGTGTAAATTTCAGAGTGTTTAGCCTTCAACTAAGTATTACAGCTACAATAAGTGAGCTTAGCATGTTAAGTAAATCCAGCCATTTCTTCTGTTGTTTAACAAGGGCTTTTCAACCTTTTTAGAGATTGTACCACTTTTAGGACATGACAATATTCGAGTACCGCCAGTGCTTAGCAAGGTGTCAAAAACTTGATGACTAAAAAAAGGGGGGATTTTGGGTTTTATTGTTAGATTCATTTGTTATAGAAATGGCTAGTTTACAATATTATGGAAAAGTAAAAAAATTGAGGTTCAATGTTAATACTTCCTTCTATTGCAACAGAGAAAGTCAGAAGTCAATGCCTTTTCTTTTTCCCTTCTCCCCCTTACTTTTTGCTAATTCAGGGATCACTCCCCTTTCCTTTTAGCATGGTCCAAGCTCTCTGTTTCCACCCACGATGGGCAGGCTTTCTTTCTCACTGCATGCGCTTCTCCGGGATTGTTTTCTTGCGTGGCTTTGAGGTAGCAGCTGAGTGAGTTTCTTTTTTTTATTGAAAAGTTTTCAATACATTTTATCTTTAACAACCCCTCCCCCCCGCCCCCTACCCAACCCTTGCTAACCCTCCCCCCTCCCCTTCCCCCCTCCCCATCCCCGACTTCCCAGAGCTAAATACAAGGTATAAAAATAAAAACAATCATAAACAACCCTATGCTAACAACAATAAACTATTAAGTCTATCGCACTCTAGCTCATATAAAATGACTACAAGCAATACTATTATCACATCACAACTTATGCAAATTCTAAATGAAACTTTTTGGTCCCATATTTGTTCTGGATATAATCAATCCACTTTTTCCACTCCATAATATAACGTTGTTGCGAATGGTCTTTCAAGTAAGCCGATATCTTTGCCATTTCCGCCAGGTCAGAAACTTTTAAAGTCCATTCTTCTATGGTCGGCAGTTCCTCCTTCTTCCAATATTGACCTACTAGAAGTCTTGCTGCCGTAATTAAATTCAACATCAACTTAGTGTCCACAACAGTAGTATCCGTAATTATGCCCAATAAAAACAATTGCGGACAAAACTTTATCCTTTGCTTAAATATCTTCTGCATATTCCACCAAATTTTAATCCAAAAAGCTTTAACCTTTTTACAGGTCCACCAGATATGGAAATACGTTGCATCTTCACCACCACATCTCCAACATTTAGGTTGATAGTTCGGATACATACTTGCAAGCTTTTTAGGATCTAAATGCCACCTATAAAACATTTTATAAAAGTTCTCTCTTAAATTTTGAGCTTGCGTAAATTTTACGTTCCTCACCCAGATCTTTTCCCAAGTGTCCATTGTAATAACTTCTTGAATATTCTGAGCCCACTTTATCATACAATCTTTAACAAGTTCTGTTTCTGAGTCAATTTCTATCAATGCAAGATATATCCGTTGGATATGTGCTGGACCCTGACTGAGTGAGTTTCAATTGCCAGGCATGGCAACTCGATGCTGTGGATTCGCTGCACTGCAAAGGTTGGATCAGATCTCTCTCGCACAGGCACACACACAGGTTAGATCAAATCTCTCTCACACACAGGCACAAACAGAGGTTGGTTCAAATCTCTCTGTCTCTCTCAGAGGCACACATGCAGAGGTTGGATTGGATCTCTGTCTCTCTTTCTCTCTCTCTGTCTATCTCTCTCTCTCTCTCTCTCTCTCTCACACACACACACACACACACACACACACACACACACACACAGGCCCCTGAGCTCTTGGCTTGCTAAACCTCACTTGGACAGAACGTCAGCACCCAGTATACACCAGGCTGAAGAGGAGCCCTCCCTTAAGCCAATCACCAAACTGGGTGGAGCCCTCCAGTAAGCCAAAACCAATGGGCGGTGCTTCCCTCTCCTTTCAGAATGGGGAGCTGCTGAGAAAGTAAATAAGCAAAACTTTTGCAAGAAAACAGTCCTGGAGAAGAACATGCAATAAGAAAGAAAGCCTGCCCCTCGTGGGTGGAAATAGGTAAATGAGGAGGTGGTAGTGGAAGGAAGAGGGTGGGATTAGGCTTGCGTGCTGGGCAGGCCAGGAGAGAACTGAATCGCCTAGGCTTTGAGGTAGAATTGAAAAGAAGCACGGGGAGCTTGGACCGTGCTGAAGGAAAAGGGGAGTGACCCCTGAATTAGAACCTTTCTAGTCAAGGGACAGTGTAAAAGCTGAAACCACATTCCCTACTCACCTGGACTACCGGTAAATGGCTTTGATGTGGTAACAGTGTCTTTTACCTCATTGGTACCATGCAAAACTCCGTCCGAGTTCCTGTCCCTCCTCCCCTAGCCCCACCTTGGCTCCCTCATATCCCATGTGAGAGACATCAAAGTGGCCACACCCATCCCCCACCCCCAGCTTACTTTTGGGGTAGGGCTTATATTAGGCCCACCCCAAAAAATCAAACTAAGTCTTAGGTAGGTCTTATTTTTGGGGAAACACAGTAGTGACAGCTAAAACATCTTTCCCTTATTATGCCCAAAGTTCCACAGGTTAGACTGTATATACTGAATGAATGAATAAATGAATAAAACAAACAAAGAAAAGTAACTATTGGAACCATCTGGATGCTTAATTGTAGCAGCGTAGTGGGAATAGGTAAATGAAAGAGCTCCAATCTTCCTGGTTATGCTTTCTCATTAAAGAGCAGCAGCATGCTAGGGAAAAATGACCAATTTCATTTTCATTCATTTGGCCATAGGGAAAGAACTAGAATAAGATTCAGCAGGGAGTTTATTGAGCAGTCTGTTGGGGACAGTCTGTTTCTCTTTTATCTCAACCTTTCTTATATTATTGTTGGGGAGAAGGATAATGAGTTGAAAGCCCCTTGTAAGTATGTTCAGGAGCAAAAACATAACACAGTACAAATAACAAATAATAAATGGGCGATGGCATCTCTACTAAATATATTGAATAATCCCTTTTATAGGTGACAGGCTGCTTATAAA
The DNA here is from genome assembly GCF_964194415.1 of Vipera berus. Classification (NCBI taxonomy): domain Eukaryota; kingdom Metazoa; phylum Chordata; class Lepidosauria; order Squamata; family Viperidae; genus Vipera; species Vipera berus. The sequence continues at coordinate 71,399,025 of NC_138206.1, forward strand.
AGCTATATAGACAAATGGAAATGAGAGATGATGAAGGAGCAGGTTCTAAATGTATGCCCTTTTGTGTGACTCCCTGCTGATTTTTTTTCCAAGGAGTCAGTGGTCAAGGATGAAAAAAAAAGTTCTTTCTGTTTTCTTCTTATGATGTGGTAGGAAGATTTTGTGCCCAGAGAACAGTTGGAGCTGGCTAATTTCTTGTATGTTCCTTATTTTCAATTTCTCAACTCCGTTTTCAGAGAGAACCCTGTTACGTACATGGGAAAGAGCCTCATAGCCAGATTTTTTTGGCATGAATGTTTCTGAACTGAATAGGTCTTCAACCAGCAGGACACTCTGGTTTTCATAAGGGAAGAGGAAATAAGGCCATTTCTCTCTCTCCCTACCATTTTAAACTGCATGGTTAGAAAATACTAAGGCAACAGTGATCATCAGTTGTTTGAATAGTGTCTCCTTTTCTGAGAAGATTATGCATGCTTTCAAGCAGTACTTTGAGAAGAGAATTTTGGCATTTAGTTCAATGGGCCTTGCTTTCAAGTCCAAGCTCTGCCTTGCACTAACTCCACAGACAAGGATCAGATTCTGAAAACACATGGTTTTTTTTGCTTCCCCAGATGGGGACAGAGATGAATATGTGCCTAATTAATTATATTTTATTTATTTAATTAAAATGTTTTCTAAATAATGGGTTCCAGAACGGCATACAAAACTAACTAAATTAGTCGACATGATAACTATGTAGGAAAAATAATAATGTTGTTGACCTTCCACCATACTAGCTATCATAGCTAAATTTACACTGTTGATGAAAAATTAGTGCTGGGTGCTACTTTGAAACAGAGAAGTGAAGAATGTATTTTTACTGTCCGATATAAGGTTTGCTGTGTACAATTTGACCCAAGAAAAGAAAGACAATTGTCTTTGTGTTTCAACAGTGCTTTCTTCTTTTGAACAGCTAGAGACAAACCCTGAAAGAAAAACAATCCTCTTTCTTCCTATTGAGCTCTACAGTTTGGTTGAGCAGGATTAAAAACCCTTTATGAGCTACAATAATGGTCAAATCAGATTAGTACTGGTCATTATAACTGGCTACATTTCAATTAGAGGATCCTTTTAGACCACTCTTTCCTTCCTTCCTTCCTTCCTTCCTTCCTTCCTTCCTTCCTTCCTTCCTTCCTTCCTTCCTTCCTTCCTTCCTTCCTTCCTTCCTCTCTCTCTTTTTCTTCTCTCTCTATATTTGTATGTGTGTATTTATGTTGTTTTCTGAGTTGTGTGAAAATATTCATCTCTGTTCCTTTTACATGAAATAAATCCAGTATTTTTGATGTTCTATTGCCATTTTCATTTGTTCTACATAAATTATTTTCCACAGAAACATACAGGGATTAAATACATTATGAGTACAGGTAGTCCTCAATTTATGTTGCTAAGCCAGACATTTGTTAAGTGAGTTTTGCTCCATTTTATGCTTTTCTTGCCACAGCTGTTAAGTGAATCACTGCAGTTGTTAGGTTAGTATCATGGTTGCTAAGTGAATCTGGTTTCCCCATTGACTTTGTTTGTCAGAGGTTTGCAAAAGAGGATCACATGACTTTGATACACTGCCACAGTCATAAATATGAGTCAGTTGCCAAGCATTTTAATTTGGATCACATGACCATGCAGATGCCGCCACATTTGTAAGTGTGAAAAATGGTCATAAGTCAAGGAGTACATCTTTATGAAGCAGATGTACAGATTTATCTACTAAAATTCTTTTTTTCTTGATTACATTTATTTAACTACAGGTAATGCTTGACTTACAACAGTTCATTTAGTGACCGTTCAAAGTTACAATGGGACTGAAAAAGTGACTTATGACCATTTTTCACACTTATGACAGTTGCAGCATCCCCATGATCATGTGATCAAATTCAGACCCTTAGCAACTGACTCATATTTATGATAGTTGCAGTGTCCCAGGGTCTAATGATCACCTTTTGAGACCTGGCAAGCAAACTCAATAGGGAACAACTGGCAAGAAAGGTCATAAAATGGGCCAAGACTCACTTAACAAATGTCTTGTTTAGCAACATAAATTTTGGGATCAGTTGTAACTCAAGGACTACCTGTATTTTCAGTTTCTATGGCCATAGAGCAGTTAAAACATAAAATATCATTAATATCACAAGAAATACAAAAAGCAGCATGGATAGCAACTATTGCAACATATCCCAATCCCCAGTGGCATTATCAGGTCATCAGAGTCATCCAAAAGACTACTATGTTGGAGTTAATATAAGCTGTGTGGGGGATGGTGTTTTGAGAAATGAGCCCTTTGACAGAAAATTTTTTGTCTGCAAATTTTTTCCCCAAACTCTCAACATCTTTTTTGTGATATGGTGACCAAAATTGGCTGCAGTATTCCAGGTGTGGTTTTATTAGGGTTTTATAAAGCAGTACTAATACTTTGCGTGATCTTGATTCTATGCCTCTGTTTATACAACTCAGAAGTGTATTAGCTTTTTTGGTTGTTGCTGCACACTGCTGGCTCATAGTCAAGTGATTTTCCACTAGGACTCCAAGATCCCTCTCACAGTTCCTGTTTTTAAACCAGGTCTCTCCAAATCTGTATTTGTGCCTTTACTTTTTCCTGCCTAAATGTAAGACTTTGCTTTTCTCCACACTGAAACTCTTTTTGTTGGATAGGGGCCATTGTTCAAGTTTGTCAAGATCTTTTTGGATCCTGAGTTTGTTTTCTGGGCTGTTGGCTACTCCTGTCAGTTTGGTATCATCTGCAAATTTGATGAGTTTCCCTTCAATTCCCTCATCTAAGTCATTGATGAAGATATTGAAGAGTACTGGGCCTAAGACGGAACCTTGTTGTACCCCACTGCTTGCTTCTCTCCATGTGGATGTAGTGCCGTTGAGAATTACTTGTTGAGTACAGTTTACCAGTCAGCTACAGATCCATGTGATGGTGATGTTGTTTATTCCACCTTTTTTTAGCTTACCATGGAGTAGGTTGTAGTCTACCTTGTCAAATGCCTTATTGAAGTCTAAGTATACTGTGTCCATAGTATTTCGCTGGTCTATTAGTTTAGTCACTTTGTTGAAGAATGAAATAAGATTGGTTTGGCATGATCTGTTTTTAACAAACCCGTGTTGGCTACTAGTTATAACTTTGTTTGCTTCTAGTTGTTCACAGATATGTTTTTTGATTATCTTTTCTAGGATCTTCCCAGGTATTGATGTTAAACTGTAGTTTCCTGGGTCCATTTTTTCCCCTTTCTTGAAGATGGGGACCACATCAGCCCTTTTCTAATCCTCAGGAACTTCCCTGGTGCTCTGTGATTTTTGAAAGATATGGTGCAATGGTTCTGAGATAACATCTGCCAGCTCCTTCAGAACTCTGGAATGTAATGTGTCAGGCCCCGGTGATTTATATTTGTCAAGGTCGGATAGGTGTTCTCTTACCATTTTCTTGCTTATTTTAATTTTTGTTTCTAATTTGTCTTTTGCAGTGTTTGTTTGGGGGGGTATATTGGGCTGTAGTTTCTTTTTGTGTGAAGACTGATGCAAAGTAAGAGTTAAGCAGCTCTGCTTTTTCCCTGTTGCCTGTTATTTCCTTGCCATCCTCTCTCTTTAATGGACCTACAGTTTCCTTGGCTTTTTTCTTGTTGTTAATATGTTGGAAGAAACTTTTTTTTATTATCCTTGATTTCTGTTGCAAGTCTTTGTCGTTTGGAGCCTTTGCTCTCCTGACTTCATCTTTGCATGTTCTGGCTGTCTGCTGATAATCAGCCTTAGTTATGTGTCTCTCTTTCCATTTTTTGTATTTGTCCTATTTGTCTTTCAGTTTGTCTGAGAGGTCTTTGTGTAGACATGCTGGTTTCTTCTTGAATTTCTTGTTTTTCTTTTTCAGTGGTATTGTGCTTGTCTGGGCTTTTATGATCACATTTTTCAGTGTTTTCCATGGTTCTTGGGTTTGTTTTTTTATTGAAAAGTTTTACAATACATTTTTTAAAAAGACAAAACCCCTCCCAACCCCCTCCCCTCTCCCCAGCCCTCCCCAACACCTCCCTCCCCCTCCCCCCTCCCCGACTTCCCAGAGCTAAATACAGGGTATAAAAATACAAACAATCATAATCTACCTTATGCAAACAACAATAAAATATTAAATCTATCGCACTTTAACTCTTATAAAATAACTACAAGCAATTTAAATATCACATCAATACTTATTCAAATGCTAGATGAAACTTTTTAGTCCCATATTTATTCTGGATATAATCAATCCATCTTCTCCACTCCACAATATATCTCTGTTGCGACTGATCTTTCAAGTACGCTGAGATCTTTGCCATTTCCGCCAGATTGGAGACTTTTAAAGTCCATTCTTCTATAGTCGGCAGTTCTTCCTTCTTCCAATATTGCGCTACTAAAAGTCTCGCTGCTGTAATTAAGTTCAACATCAGCTTAGTGTCCACAACAGTAGTATCAGTAATAATGCCCAGTAAAAACAATTGCGGACAAAACTTTATCCTTTTCTTAAATATCTTCTGCATATTCCACCAGATTTTAATCCAAAAAGCTTTAACCTTTTTACAGGTCCACCATATGTTGCATCTTCACCGCCACACCTCCAACATTTGGGCTGGCAGTTCGGATACATACTTGCTAATTTTTTAGGATCTAAGTGCCACCTATAAAACATTTTATAAAAGTTCTCTCTTAAGTTTTGAGCCTGCGTAAATTTTACATTTCTCACCCAAATCTTTTCCCAAGTATCCATTGTAATGACTTCTTGAAAATTCTGAGCCCACTTTATCATACAGTCTTTAACAAGTTCTGTCTCTGAATCAATTTCTATCAATGCAAGATATATCCTTTTAATATGTGCTTGGCCTTGATCTCTAATTTGCTTTACCAAATTTTCATCAATCATTGAAAAACCAATTTTCTGATCTTCCTTCCACCTGGCCTGTAATTGCCCATACTGAAACCAAGTTTGTACAATCTTTTCTTCTCTTAAAATATTATATGGCTTTAATTGCCATACATTCCTTTCCAAACTTAAAATTTCCTTATATGTAGTCACATCATGTTTAAACCCAACATTTATATTTTCTATTGTGTGTTTCGGTATTGCCCATATAGGTATCTTATAATTTAACTTGTGTCTATACTTTTTCCAAACTCGCAACAGAGCATACCTTAAAATATGTACCTTGAACACATTATCCACCTTCTTATCATACAATAAGTATGCATGCCATCCAAATAACAAATCATGGCCTTCAAGATTTAGTAATCTTCCTTGTGTTAATTTAAACCAATCACTTATCGCTGACAAAGCAGCAGCTTCATAATATAATTTAAAATTAGGCATTTTAAGACCACCTCTCTCACGCGTATCCTGCATAATCTTAAATTTAACTCGTGGCCTTTTCCCTGCCCAAACAAATTTATTAATACATTTTTGCCATTCCTCCAGGTTTGAATCCTTTTTAAGTATAGGTATCATTTGAAATAAAAATAAAAATTTTGGCAAAACATTCATTTTCACAGCTGCAATTCTTCCCAATAAAGATAATTGTACTTTTTTCCAACTATCTAATTCTTTTTGAACTTTTCCCCATAACTTTTCATAATTATTTTTATATAACTTTACATTTGAGGGTGACAAATATATCCCCAAATATTTAACCCTTTTAACTATTTCAAATCCCGTTAGCTCTTCTAAGACAGCCTTTTGTGATACTGTCATATTCTTAGACAACATTTTAGTTTTTTGTATATTAACCTTAAATCCGGAAACTTTCCCATATTGCATTATTATCACCATCAATTCTACAACTGAATAGTCAGGCTGAGTCACTGTAACAACCAGATCGTCTGCAAACGCCCTCAATCTATAATCCTGGTCTCTAATTTGAATTCCTTTAATTTTGTCCGAACCCCGTATTTTAATGAATAATATCTCCAATGTTAAAACAAATAATAAGGGTGACAACGGGCACCCCTGCCTTGTACCCTTTTCAATGTTACATACTTCAGTCAAACTATTATTAACTATTATGCGGGCTGTTTGCTTTTGATATAATGCCCTGATTGGTTGTAAAAATTTATCCCCAAATTTCATTTTATCTAATACTTTCAACAAAAATTGCCAATCCAATTGATCAAAGGCTTTTTCAGCATCCAAGAAGATCAACGCTGCAGGGATCTGATTGTTTCTTTCCAAAAATTCCAACAAATCTACTATATGCCTCACATTGTTCTTCATTTGTCTACCACTTATAAATCCAGTTTGATCACCATGAATTACTTGTTGCAATGCCCTCATTAATCTGTTAGCTAGAACTTTAGCAAATATCTTGTAGTCTGTGTTCAAAAGTGATATTGGCCTATAATTTTTTGCTTGGGTGACATCCTGGTCTTCCTTCGGAATCAAAGAGATAAAAGCAGTTTTCCAGGACGGAGGTACCCCTCCTCCCATTTGAATTGTCTGAAACAATTCCCTTAATGGCTTCACCATCTCTAACTGTAAATTTTTGTAATACACAGCAGTCAATCCATCCATACCTGGCGCTTTGCCCACTTTCAATTGTTCAATTGTTGAAAAATTTTTCCCCTCATTTATCAATTGATTCATCCCTTCCTTTTGTTCTTGCGTAAGAACAGGAATATTAGCTTTCATCAAATATTCATCAATATCTGCCTCACTAATCTTATCTCTAGCGTACAACTTAGAGTAAAAATCAACAAAGGTCTTTTTGATAAGACTCTGCTGGTATACTACCTTACCCTTATGTTCTATTCTATCTATATTAGAAGCCCTTTGCTTCTTCCTTAACAAATAAGCTAGCCATCTACCTGGTTTATTGGCATTGCAAAAAGTGTTATGTCTAACATACCGTAAGTTAGTTGCCACTTGATCAGCCATTAACTTATCAAACTGTCCCCTTAATAAATTAATTACCTCTTTAATCTTCCCATCCGATGGATTCAAAATTAAAGCCTTTTCTTTTTCCCTAATTTCATTCTCTAATTCTTTCCTCCTAAATTCCAAGTTACGTCTATATTTGTTGTTCAAATATATTAATACACCTCTCATATAAGCTTTACTAGCATCCCAAACCATTTCAATAGAAGTACCTTTATGCATATTAATTTTTAAAAAATCCTTCATCTGTTTTTTACACTCTTCCACATTTTCCTGATTTCTAAACAAATTTTCATTTAAACGCCAGGAGCGCCTATCCCTATTATCTTTTTCTATCTCTAACCATACTGGACTATGATCAGACATAGTTCTTGGACAAATCTTAATCTTCTTAATCCTAGAAAAGAAATCATTAGTAATTAATATGAAGTCAATCCTGGAAAAAGATTGATGTCTATCAGAGAAAAAAGTATAGTCCTTTTCTTGCAAATTTCTTTCTCTCCAGATATCTCGCAATTCCAAATCGTCCTTCATCTCAAAAAAAGATTTAGGCAGTTTAGCATGACTTGGGGTACTTTTAAAAAGACCCCCTTTGTCCATTTGTACATCCAAAATGCCATTCCAGTCCCCCATAAAAATACAAGATTTATAATCCCACTGAGTAATCCTGCTGTGTAATAAACTATAAAAGTCTGCTTGTTGTTGGTTAGGAGCATATAATCCAACCAGAAGCGTTTTCTTGCCTTCTATTAACAGTTCAATTATAACATATCTTCCTTGTTTATCTGCTTCAATTAACGCCACTGTCAAGGTATTCTTAACATAAACAACCACTCCATTTTTCTTATCCATTGCGGAAGCAATAAATTGTGTACCCAGTCTTGAGTTTAACAAATACTTTTGATCCGTGACTCTAATATGTGTTCCTTGTAAACAAATAACATCATTCTTAAATTGTTTTAAATATTGGAAAACTTTCTTTCTCTTTTGTGGTGAATTTAAGCCATTAACATTCCAGGTTAGAAACTTTGTCGCCATCTTTTGCGACCTGAAGCTTTTGGAGCGCTTCTTCCAAAATCACCTGCACTCTCTTAGGTCGCGCTCCTCCCACAGCTTCACTGTAAGTAAGTTTTGGAGGTGCCATCATAACTTTCTGCTGTTCTTGTTCTTGCTCTCGTCTCATTTGTCTAGAAGCAGCACGTGTCATTCTCTGATCTCTAACCTCCTCTGATGATACTGAAATTTGATCCACTCCTGTAGGTTTCTCTTTCATCTGCGTTGTTCCTTCAGCACCTTGTAAATTCTCACTGCGTGATTGAGACTCTCCCTCACCATTCTTGTTTGTAGATTCCAAAAGTGGTATGGGGACTGCTTTTAAAACATTGGTATAAAAATCACGTGCCTGCAGCACTGTAAGAAGACGATGTCTCATGCCTTCATGCATCACCACCATACCCACTGGTATCTCCCATCTGAACTTAATATCACGTCTTCTTAATTCTTGTGCCAAAAAAGCAAATTCCTTCCTTCTCCTTAGGATTCTTGGAGGGATCTCTTTTAAAATCAAAACTTCTTGTTCAGCAATTGCAAATTTATTATTGTAAAAGGCTTGAATAACCTCATTTCTAATTGCTCTCTTTGTAAAATAAACCACCACATCTCTGGGTAATTTCCTTTGTCTTGCAATCCACGAATTAACACGGAAAATTTTGTCTATATCCTCCATAATTGCTTCTGCTGGTCGCTCCAAAACACCTTCCAAAGCCTCTGAAACTATTTTTTTCAAATTTTCTTTAGGATCCTCTTTTAAGCCTCTAATTCTCACAGCGAACTCCATCTCTCGGTACTGTACCAAGGTCAAATCGTCATCAATTTTATCCACCACATTTTTAGTGTCTGTCATTTTTGCATCTAATCTGATATTATTTTGGCTGAGATCTTCCACTCTCTCGTCCAGGCACTCTATGCATACAACTATGCCTTGAAATGCAAGTAAGATGTCTGCCCTCATTTCAGTAAACCTCTCATCCTTAAGATCAACTAGTTGTTGAGATTGCTTTTTCAAAGCCTCTTGCAAAACATCCTGCAAATCTTTAACTGTAAAAGTTGGTACAGGTGCAGGTGCAGGTGCAGAGGGGGGGCATTAAGGCTTGTAACGAAGATTGCTGCACCGGAGAAGCCCCCGCACTTCTAGGAACTTTTGAAGATTTGGCAGCCATTTTCACCCACTATTGCCTGCTACGCACTTTCACTTTCATCAAACTCCACAAAGTCCACCGAGTTAAAGATCATAAATTGACTTTCACCTGATTCTCCTGTATCGCTCTGCCTGCATCCAAGTTCTCTAAAGTTCTCTCTTGCTGGCAGGGATGGTTGCTAATGCCCTGCTCTGCTCCAAAAGCAGAGGTGCCCCGCAGTCCAGAGCAAACACAGGCTTCGGGGGGGCTCAATCCTTCAGCCGCCAGAATTTTACCTCTGGCGGCCCCAGAGAGCTCTACCCCTACCTGAGTGCTCAGCCCCTCCTCTTCTCCCGAGGAGCGGGCTTCCGAGCCGTCAAAACAGCTGATCGGCGCTGTTTTCGGCGGCTCTACGGAGACGACGGGGCTGACAGCCAGAATGGCTGCCTGCGGCGAAGCCTTGCCACCCGGAAGCCCCATGGTTCTTGGGTTGTTTTCCCCTTTAGGATTTTCATCCATGGGATATTTCCTAGGTTCTCTCTTGATTTTGTTAAAGTCAGCTCTTTTGAAGTTTAAGACACTGGTTGGATTGTTTTCTGTTGCTAGTGTTTGCGTTATATTAAATTCCAGTATGACGTGGTCATTTTCGCCCTAGGGTCCAGCAACTTCAACTACCTCTATCACTTCTTCTCTATTAGTTAGAATTAAGTCCAGTATGGCTTTTCATCTAGTTCTCTCCTCCACCTTTTGGATGACAAAGTTGTTGGCTAGGTTGGTTAGGAATCTGTTTGATCTCCCATTCACTGTAGTTTGTCTCCCAGTTGCTATCTGGGTTGTTGAAGTCTCCCATTACTAATGTGGTATGCTTCCTACATACATTTGTTAACTGGTTGCCAAAGAGTTCATCTAGTTCTTCTGATTGGTTGAGTGGCCTGTAATATGGTAATGTCACTTTTTTTCTCTTTTATATTGACCTCCAAGGTCCCTTCCAGCTCTGTTCTATTCTGTTCCATTCCATTTCATTCTGTTCCATTCCATTCCATTCCTTTTTAATGATCTGCACTCCCTAGTGGTTATTTTACTTCTGCTTACAGAAAATTGTCTAGTTTGGTTGTCTTTATGTATATAAGCAGAATGTAGCTTCCCACATACAAAACTGAAATTTTGAAACAGATTCAAATTTTTGCATGTGGAAACCACAATTCCTTGAAGAAAATTAATAAACTGGGGGGGAAAAAGAATTTTGGAGAGAATATAGTATCAAGAAACCAGAATATAATAGAGTTGGAAGGGACCTTTGAGGTCTTCCAATCCAGCTCCCTGCTCAAGCAGGAGAACCTATACCAGTGAAGGCAAACCTTTTAGAGACTGAGTGCCCAAACTGCAACCCAAAACCCACTTATGTATCATTGGGTGTTGGGTAGGCATGGCCCTTTGGGTGGATGTGACCAATTGGGTGGGCATGGCTGCAGTGTTAATGGCAGACTGGGTGGGACTAAAAAGTTCAATCAATTCCAACATTGGGAGAACTTTTTTTCCCTGCGAGAAGTTGAAATTGATTGAACCTTTTTTTTTGTACACGGTAGCGGAGGCCTAAAGTGAAAAGGTTTTATAAAACCCAGTTGAAGGCCTAGGACTGGGGCGACAGCGTGCGTGCCCACATAGAGGGCTTGGTGTGCCACCTGTGGCACCCATGTCATAGGTTCGCCACAATGGACCTATACCGTTTCAGACAAGTGACTGTCCAGTCTCTTCTCAAAAATCTCCAGTGATGGAGCACCCACGATTTCTGAAGGCAAGCTGTTCCACTGGTTAGGAATTTTCTTCTTAATTCCAGGTTTCTTCTCTCTTTGATCAATTTCCAACCATTGTTGGAAATATGTTCAGTCCAATCAACTAGATCACACCTGTGTATATTAATTGTGATCTCTACCCCAAAACAAATTGTAATTAGTGGAAGTTTTTATTAGTGAAAATCTGAAATAAATTAAGGATCATATTGTTAATAAGAAGTATGGATTGTTTCACATTAATAAAACAAATAAATAGATTCATTACATAATAATAGTAATTTGTTTCTGAGCAAAAGGAGTTTTAGCAGTGCTTCCACTTAAAAACTTTTGGGAATTATGTTTTTTTAAAGCCACAATATTTTACTCTTCCAGCCTGAGTCACATTTCCTTACCAGATGTTCAGGCTACCTTGAATATGTATTTAGAAATGAGCCAAGTTTATTGTTAAATAGATTTGTCTATGATGCTAGGACATTAATAGTTGCTCTGAAGTAAATCTTCCACAATTTATTACAATTTATTTACTTTTGTGAATTCTAAAAGGAAGGGTCAAGCTTAATTATCAAATGAATGATTTGTACATAGAAGATCCCTAGCAAGTGAACATGAGGTTGAATATGTTTCTACCTTGAACCCTGGGCAAATAGGCCAGTGGGCCCCTACATTATTTGGCAGTTTCCTAATTATGCCAGAGGACCAGATTTTTACTCATGTTCGTTTGTAACTTTGAGCATTTTCCTATTTCCTTACAAAGACCTAAGTGGAAAAATATATTTGAGCTTTCCCCAGTCTAGACATCCTCCAGATGTGTGGAGTTCTCAGTTGGCATGACTACCGGTATTTCTTTTTTTTATGTATATATTTATTATGTATTATCAATAGGAATAAAATACAAAACAGAAAAAAAATATACATCCAACAGTAACAACAACAAAAATTGTACATAAAAGAAAAAAAATGACCAATCATTGAATATTAAACATATAAAAAAATCCATCCTGGCTGGATGCAGAGAAGAATTTTTTTTTTAAAAAAACCCTGATAAATTCTCCTCCTCTTACATAGTGGATTTAAAATAGTTATAATCTTTCTCATCTTTATTTAACAAGAAAAATATATAAACAAATATTTCAGATGAGGAGGTTTCTATCTAATAATGGAATTGAATTGGCAGGACCATTTCCGAGAAATCAGACAATTGAAATACATACATCTAAACAGCTGACATATAATCAGGTATATTACCTTGTGGTGTTTTCATGTTTCATTTATCTGTACATGTTGGGAAACCATGATTGTGAACAAGTTAACAGCATTTATAAAATTAATGCAATATAGCTTTTTCTTGAGCTCACTAAAGAAAAATGCTGTAGGCACTTGTCCTGCAGAGCAAATTTTTGCAAAGGCAACAGTCTATGTTTCCATAAAATTATGTAATCACATTCTTTCTTTACAATAAAAACTTGAAATATACATTATAGTATAAGAGAAAGAATGTTGCTTCACTAAAATATCATGTTTAATAGTAGATATCATTTATCATTAGATTAAATTTACTGATGATTTCTTGTGCTTTCCTCTTTATTTACATGACCCTTTTCCCCCAGTGTTTTTAGTTACCCTTTTCCTTAAGGCTCATCTTATATAATAGCTATCATGATAAATGCATTTCAACAATCTATGAATAATAAGTATTTAAAAAAAATAAGGTATTTTAGGTTCAAAAATTTTTGTTGGAGTTTCTGCAGAGAAATAGAGAGAACATACAGATCAAAGATCTCATATGCATTGTAAATTGCCTGCTGACAAGTGCTTACTCTACAGAAGTCACTGCAAAATTTTCACTGCTAACAAAAATTACTTCTTTTCATTTTCTGACATGGCTATTGTGGGTCATGTACTTTATTTCATGTTTAATTCTATCCAATTTGCTTTCCACAGTATGGAAGTATAATCAGTGGTTAAACAACCAGTGTTTTTACAAAGCAGTTGAAACTATGGGGAAAACAGAAGTTGAAAGAGTGCTCAGCCAACATCTGTGCTTTTCAGGGATGTATTAGTCTCAACAGCACAGCTTACCCACTGTAATTATACATATCTGGAGAACATTTCCTAACAAGATTTTTTTAATTCTATATATTGTGCATCCTGAAATATTCTGTGTAAATGTGTTTGTAGAACTAACTAGCAATTCTTTTATTCCAAATGACAATTTTGTTGGGTTCCTGTGGCAAGGAAAAGGTGAATGTAGTGAAAATACTGCCACTCAGTTTGTTACAACAGTGTACTTTATTGTACATTTTAAATGCTAACATTCATAAATTTTGAATCATATAATCATAGAACTGTGGCACTGGAAGGAATTGCAATGATAGTTGTCCAGCTTCTTCTTAAAATGTCCAAAGTTAGAGAACTCTTGCATAAATTGATTGTTGCATGTTGTACATAGATGAGTTTCCATATATATAAATGAAATCTACATAGCTGCAAATTATTCCCATTATTTTTGTCCTAGTAGTTTATGTGATCACGATAATAGTTTATAAACTTCTCTGTAGCTCTTTTTTATGTTTCTGAATAAAGCTATCACAATTCCCTGTTCATGTTATAAACAAATATTTAAAGGCTCATCACTGAGTCCTGATGAAAAAAAGATCCATTACTAGCTACCAGAAACAAAAATGTGAATACTTTAACCCTGCTCAAATAACCCCACTTTATATTCCTTCTATTTCTTTTTTAAAAAACACTTGATCTTTAGCCTCTTTAAATAATATCCCATAAGTTGATTTCATATCATTCTCTCTTTATCTCTTCTCAGGAACATCTTCAGTAGTTTAATACATTCCTTTTGTAAATCCAAGATAAAAAGGCTTTTTCAAGTCATTCTTCTGATTCTTATTTGTATGTTCCCTTTAATCACCTGGTTTCATGTGTAAATCCATTATTACATCTTTTTCCATATCACTTTTGTAGTCCAACATTTTTAAATGTTTTTTTCAAATCCACAGCATCATTTTCCCTATCAGTCATGTAGTCTGACTTTTTTTAAAAATCCATTTTTAAATCCACATTCAAATCAGTCTTAGTCTCTATTTTGTCCAATAAAATCTATTCTCACTTATGTAAAGGTAAAGGTAAAGGTTCCCCCGCACATGTGTACTAGTCATTTCCAACTCTAGGGGCTGGTGCTCATCTCCGTTTCAAAGCCGAAGAGCCAGCGCTTGTCCGAGGATGTCTCCGTGGTCATGTGGCCGGCATGACTAGACACCAAAGGTGCACGGAACGCTGTTACCTTCCCACCGCAGTGGTCCCTATTTTTCTACTTGCATTTTTACGTGCTTTCGAACTGCTAGGTTGGTAGAAGCTGAGACGAGTAACAGGCGCTCACTCTGTTATGCGACACTCGGGATTTGACCCGCTAAACTGCCGACCATCTGATCGACAAGATCAGCGTCCTAACCCACTGAGCCACCGTGTCCCTTCTCACTTATGTAGCCTCTGTTAAAATCCACTACAATGGCAGATAATCTTGAAAGTAATTTCTGAGTACTTCATTCTCAAACAATCCTAATTTCTTTTATAGTCAAATAATGTTCCTCCATTTTATTAATAGGCTGCTTCTCCTTTAGTTCTCTCTGGTTCCCTCTAGTCTAGCTTTAAAGCCCTCTCTTATCATATGCTTGTTTTCCAATCAGCAAAATGTTCTCACAGGAGGATTTCTTATAATTTCAAAACCTTCATTTATACTTTTGCAAGATTTTAAACAACCTATAAAATATTCTTTCAAGTCCATCTGGCCTCTTAAGTTTTTAAAATCAATATTCTAGTCCCACTTTTGCTGTTTTTCTCTTTAATCCTTAAACTTACATGAAACTATTTTCATGAAGGGTAGAAGGAAACTCCCCTAGTGTGATGAAACTTGCATTTCTGACTAAAAAAAATATATCAATAACTAGCAATTTCCTAAAGTGGTTAAGAAAAGAAGTGGGCAAATCCAGTGTCCAAATGAAGGCATCAAACTTCAGCTTAGGCAAGATAAATTTTCCCCTGGCTTCTAGGGCTTTGAAAATCCGCTGAATATTGCTATTTTACAATCTGTTCATGGGGAGTCTGTATGAGCATATTTGAGGGTGATTCTAGTCCTGTTCTTGATCGGAGGAGTAAATCCGTTTACTGGTTCTTCTTTCTGCTGCGGCCATTGGCTCTGCTCTCATGGAGCTGTCTTCGCTCTGCGTTTGCTTCCCTGAAAGTCCCTTATCATCTTTGTTGGTGTCCTCTGAACCTTTTTCAGACTATGTATGTCTGAAGCAGGGCTTTTCAACCTTTTCACCCATTGTACCACTTTTAGGATAAGGCAATGTCCGAGTACCATCAGTTGCCCAGCAAGTTGTCAAAAACTTGACCAAAAAAAGGGGGGGAAAATGATAAAGTACAGGTAGTCCTTGACTTACAACAATTCACTTAGTGACTGTTTGAAGTTATGATGGCACTGAAAAAAGTGACTTATGACCATTTTCCACACTTATGACTGCTGCAGCATCCCCAGGGTCATGTGATTTACATTTGGGTGCTTGGCAACTGATTCACACTTATGACGGTCACAGTGTCCCAGGGTCATGTGATCACCTTTTGCAACTTTTTGACAAGCAAAGTCAATGGCAGGGTGGGTGGGCAGCTCATTACTCAGGTTGCAGGTGCCTGTGTAGGGGGAATCCATGGGTCTCTGGTGGAGGGGGGTGGGACTGTGGTGGGTGCCCTCCTTCCTCCCTCTCTCCTATTGTCCCTTCCTTCCTTCTTTCCTTCCTTTCTTTCCTCCTTCTTTGTCCCTTCCTCCTTCCCTCCCTCCCTTCTATTCTCCCTCCCTCCCTCCCTTAGGTTGCAGGGTGCCTGTGTGTGTGTGTGTGGGGGGGAATCCATGGGTTACTATTGTGAGTGGGCAGGAGGGAAACCAAACTTTTCAAAAGGCATGTTACTGTTTATCCCTACCTTTCTTCTTTCCTTCCTTTCTTCCTTCCCTCCGTCCCTAAGTCTAAGGCTTGGAGGGGGGTGGGAGGGGCTGGTGAGGAGTGAGCAGAGAGAATCCACCAGACTCTGCCTCCATCTGCAGTTTCTCCCCCAATTGATCCGCTCCACGTTTTCGAGTGGGGCGCCTTGCTTGCCAGCCTGCCCGCCTGCC
Organism: Vipera berus; assembly: GCF_964194415.1. Taxonomy (NCBI): domain Eukaryota; kingdom Metazoa; phylum Chordata; class Lepidosauria; order Squamata; family Viperidae; genus Vipera; species Vipera berus. The sequence continues at coordinate 71,415,099 of NC_138206.1, forward strand.
CAGTTCCTATGCCAGGTGCGTCCTTAGGGCTGAGGCAGGGATAGGCAACCTTGACTCTTTTGTGACTCGTAGACTTCAACTCCCAGAATTCCTGAGCCAGCATAGCTGCTCAGGGGCTGCTCCGGCTGCTGCAATTGGACAGCCTAAGCGGCAGAGAAAAGCCAGCAAGCGAAGGCAAGCGTAGTCAGGCCACTTGACACAGCTGCAGGAGAAGACACCTTGGGGGCGGGGTGGTACAGCTTCCTTCCCCAGGAGGAGCTGGCAGGCCAGGCGGCAGCCGCAGCAGGGCTTCAGCTTCCTGGAGCTGGGAAGAAGGAAGCTGAGCTTGTTCCGGATCCTCGTGCACCACAGTGGGGCAGCTCCACCCGGGGCTGGCTGCTCCTTCCTGTGGCTCCCAGTGTGCGTCTGGAGGATGCTACCTCCCGCCTGCTTGCTCAGCCTTATCTATGCTGAGACAAGGACACCGCGTGGAGAAGCGGAGGGAGAGGAGAGAAAGGGAAGGGAGGAAAGGAGAGGAGGGCGCCAACGCCATGCCTCCCTTGCCCGCCCGCCACCACAGCAGCCTCCACCGGCTGGAAGCAGCACTGCACGGGAGCCTCCGCGTCACAACCAGGTGGGAGGGCTGGGTCCCAGCCAGGCAACCAGGCAGGCAAAGGAGGACAGAGGAGCAATGCACAGCCAGGGCCCTGCCTTGGAGATGTCTTGGCCTTTTAGATCCCCCGTTCCAGCCAGCCGCTTTCAAGGGCAGCTATGGGTTGTCAATTGAAAAACATGGGGAACAGCAGCAAACCATGGTGGCAGGCACTGGGTCACATATCCCACTCGGTGAAATCACCTCAGCAAGTCTTAAGTGGAGCTACCAAATCTGAGTTGGTGATATCCAACAGGCAAGAGAGGGCCTCACAAACAGGACAGCCACACATGGCAGAAGTGATGCTTGGGGCTGGAGGGGAGGCTGGGCAGATTGCAGGCACTGGCGGTGGTGCTGGCACAGAGGGTGCTCATGCGTGCAATCACCCTCCAGCCCCGAGCAGCACCTCTGCCGTGTGGATCTTTCCCGCTCGCATGTGCGTTTGCCCTCTGCGCCACTGCCCACAATCTGCCCAGCCTCCCCTCCGGCCTTGAGCAGTGCCTCTGCTGTGTGTGGCTGTCCTGTTCACATGTCTGATCGCCCTCCAGCCCCAAGCAGCACCTCTACCATGTGATCGCCTTCCATCCCAAGCAGCGCCTCTACCGTGCAATCACCCTCTGGCCCCAAGCAGTGCCTGTACCGTGCAATCACCCTCTGGCCGCAAGCAGCGCCTCTACCATGCAATTGCCCTCTGCCCCAAGCAGTGCCTCTACCATGTGATTGCCCTCTGCCCCAAGCAGCGCCTCTACCATGTGATTGCCCTCTGCCCCAAGCAGCGCCCACAATCTATCTGGCCTCCCCTCTGCCTGCTTTACACAACTCCTCCTGGGCCGCCCACACCCGTTAAACCTCCCGCCACCATGCAGGGTAAGGTGACCGCCCCTGCCCCCACCCAGGGGGCAGGGGCGCTTGCCTCCTCCAAGCGTTTTTTACTAACCTGCTTTCAGCTGCATTCTGTTTCTCCATTCCCTTCTCAGCCTTCCCCACGTTTGTGGGGGTTTCAGTATAAAAGAAAAAAAAGTTCCATGAGACTTTCTAACTTCTCGCGAGATCTCATGAGAAGTTAGAAAGTCTCATGGAACTTTTTTTTTGTCCCACAAACACTGAAAGCTGAGAAGCGAATGGAGAAATGGAATGCAGCTGAAAGCAGGTTAGTAAAAAACGCTTTTTTTACTTTTTTCCCCACAATTTTGTTTTACAGTGCTGTTCAACGAGTCCTTCGCGTACCACCAGCCATGTGCTTGTGTACCACTAGTGGTACGTGTACCACCAGTTTTAAAAGCCCTGCCTTAAAGAAATAAACTGTCCAGAATTGTACATAGTAACTCCAGATATGCCAAATGGAGACAATGATTTTAATGATTTTTGTAACATCTTTCTAATGCAATCCAGAGCTGGATTAGTCCTTTTAGTAGTTGTCTCACACTGCTGATTTATGTTCAGCTTATGGTCAGTGACCACACCCAAGTCTTTCTCAAATGTAATTTTCCAAGCCATGAATCTCAAATTTTGTATATGTGATCTACATTTTTATTCATAAATATAACATCTTGCATGTATCCCTGCTCCTTTCAGCCCAGCCTTCCAATGCATGCAAAATGCATCCAATGCATTTTGTCATCCAGGCTGTTGGTTTGACTTCTCAGTATATAAGCGTGCTCTTATGCTGTGGAATAGGTTGTTAATTATTCAAGGTAGAAAATAAAAACATTGTTACATGGAGAACCTGTGGAAAGAAAGACAGACTACATATATTACTATAAGTGGTTTTCATGAGCTGAGATAATGAAATGCTGTATACCAGATTTTAGCTTCTCTATTTGTTAACTATTATTTGAAAGGTACAGATGAAAAATCATTACATAGTACTTCTGATTGAGTCCAGAGAAGACTATTGGGCTGTTTATTTGGAAATGACTACCTTTTCTCAGTAAACCAGAACCTGAATTTACATATTATTATATAGCTTAATCAAATTTGCTTAGTTTGGACTGGTATGTTATGTGAATTTGTATGTTATGATGGTAAATGAGATTTATGATTTAACATGTTATGTTTATTTCATAAATGTTAACTCATCCAATCATGCTGTACCATCCTATTGTCTCAATCAATTATGTTAATCATATTAATAAGCATATTCATTGCTTATACATTTCTTAAATTTATATCCCTTGTTTTCACCAGGATAGTACAGAAAGAAATTAGTTGTACCAATCAAGGAGATTATTCAGGGTTGAAATGAGGGGGTAGCACTGAAGATGTTACCTACTTTGGTTAATGAAATGTCTGCAAAAAACCTTCAACAAAAGTCAGAGAGCACCAAGGACCCCTCAGAACTTAATTGGCATTATCTCCATAACAAGTTGCAAAAATGCTTGGGTTGATGCTTTCAGATTGTACTTATGATATCCTGGTCTACTGCACAGGGAATAAAACCTAGATTTAAATCTAGTTTTTCCAAAGCCAAGTCCCAAGCAAAAAAAGACCTCCCATCCTTTTTTTTTTTAAATGACCATATGAATAGAAATAGTCCTTAGTAAAGTTAGCTGCTGATATTGGTTTTGTAAGATATAGCAAGGAGATTTCTATACAGGATAATGAAAAGAGCAGCATTCGACAATGAGAATATTACATCAAACTTGATAACACAGACATGTTCAAAATTAGATATGCTGTATTTCTTTTATCATAGTGTAAGTTTGTGTCAGGAGATAATGTGAAATGCATTGTTGCTAACCACAATAATGCTTTCAGGTAATACAAATGAGATGAAAGAATTCAGAGAGTTCTGAGAAACAATTACCCTTTTGCTTCATATTCTTTTTTTCTCTCTGTCATTCACAATATAACACAATGAAAGCATTACCTTCCCTCAAACTCTATTGTGGAAGATGATAGCAGCTTTCTAGTGTTGATCTCAGCAACCACTATATAAAATATGCTCCCTATGATTCAGGGAGTGGTAAATGACCGTTAGTCTGAGGAGCCATTCTTCATGAACCTGTACAGTCCCTTTTTAAAATAATACAAATGGGCTGCCATTAACAGCAACTGCTGATTTCTTATTCCACCGTTTGTATGCTAAGTAAAGATAAAATTATTCTATTTTTCTAATTTTCTAATTTTCCTGCATCTAGTTTCAATGATCGTGAGTTGTGAGTGAGAAATAAAAAAATTCTATGCAGTATCTAGATGCTATATGATTTGATATACCTTCCATCACATTTCTCCTTGCTTCTTTCATTCCAGGCTAAAGAAATCCAATTGCTATAATATTTTTCCATTGGCTAAGCAGCTTTAGCTCTCTAAACATTTTTGCTCCGTTTCATCATTTTGCAAGCTGATTTATTTCAGCAAGCATTGTTTTTTGTATTTGCTTATTTTGTCACAAATCATATTTTCAATATGTATTGGTTGGTCATAACTTATATTCCTGAGAACATATGTGAAGCGTAACCAAAAGTTTTCTTTATTGTGCCTCCCATAATTTTTTAAAAAACAACCATGGGGTAACATTGGCTATTTTCCAGTCCCACTCAGATGCTGAGGTTCATGAGAATTGTGAAAAGATCAGCAATATCATATTTAAGATGTTTTAAGAAACCATTGATACATATTGCCAATTTTAGGGAGTAATTCTTGAAGGACACAATGCTAGATCAGTCATGGTTGCTGTCTTAAGAGAGTGATTCCAGTTTTTTTAAAACAACAACAACAACAACAACAATCCATATCTCATCATTGTGTAGAGAGAAAAAGTGCTGCATGCATTAGTTTCTGCTGGATGGATAGATAGCTTCTGTGTTGCAATTTTCCACTAATTGCTACTAAACCTGGCTTCTTCACCAACCTTCTCAGCCAGGAAAGAAAGTGGCTATAAGTGGACTTAAAAACTATACAGTATGTTTCTATGATCTTCAAAGTCCCAGCGTGGAAGAAAATAGAAAAGGAGAATTTAGAAAGAATCCAACAATTATAGTAAAATGCCATGGGGACACTTTTTATGGTTATTTATCCATACATATTTTAAGTTGAAGATATACCTGACTTGTCCAATCCTGTTGGGTATTCAGCATCCAAAATTCTCAAACAGTTGGCCATGTTAGTTGAAGATTCCAGCAGTTTATATTTCCAACTCATATGGAGGGCACTAGTATAGGAAAACTAAGCTTGAGAGAAATGTATATTGTAAAGCATATTCAGTGACTTCATTCTAAACATATTTCCCTTCCAAGATTGTTCTCCCATAAGCATTGTATAATATCTCCAGCTGAATGACTTATTCATTATTTCAGCAGTGTTTAAAACTGTGCATTTTCTGTGTCCCATCCAAGTAGATCAGACATCTGCTTTGCTTTTTGTCAGGAATGTTTATTTTTACAGCAGTTGAGAAGTTGACACTGTCGTAGGTTCCACTGCTAATAAGAATGGAAATTAAACAAGCTAATAAACCAAATTTCTATTATCTTCTTATATTTTAGAAGAGATTTTAGAATAATCAGAAATAGGAATGAACCAGGAATATTTGTTAGTATGCGTTTATTTAAATATTGTGGTTAATTCTTAAAACTCATGGATTATCTTTCAGTCACCAAAAGCTTTGAAAGTATGATGAAGAGAGTGCTCTCCATATATTCTCTTTCTTTGGGGAAGCCACCAAGAAAATAATTCCTACTTGTACATACATTGATATGGAACGTATGTTTATTACAATCCTGGAATTACTGAATAAGGTCTTTTCTACACTTCAGATCCTTTCGTGTTTTAAATATTTTGTTTAAAAACAGTCAGCTAATTTTTGTTAGATTCAAGGCATAGTTGTCTGGAGATCACTGAGCAGTTGTCAGCTCACTTGGTATTCATCTGTTCAGGATATTCCACGAAACCTGATCCTTTTCTCTTATTCGTAATGGCTGGTGGTCAGAAGCCATTGAGTACTTTTCCTTCCTCCTTTTCTTTGGTTTGGCTGCCTTTTCCTGATCTTTTCCACTTCCAACTCTGGGGGAAAATAGCTGAGCAAAGGGAATACAGGAACAAAATATCCTATTAGAATCAGCCTTTTTCCTTCTGCTGAAACAAAGGATTATTGTAGAGAAAATAAAGAAATAATAATGGGGAGGGAGAGCATTCAAGCTGCCAAAACTGATAGCGATTAAAATTGCTGGGGTGGTGGTGATGGTGGTGGTTATATATATGAAATGGATAAAAATATCTTCATAATTTAATAAGGATTGGTCCTAATCTGAGGACATTTCCAATGACAAGGAGATTCAGATGACTGGAAAAAAAAGTTTATATAAAGCACCTTTTACTATCCTGGATACCCTTCAGATGGATGGACCAGTTCCCACAGTTTCTTAAACCACCATTGCAGTTACAGAGATTTCTGAAAATTGAACTCCACACCCTTGTTGATGAAGTCTAATCTAGGAATAGAATTTTAAGTGGGTTGGTGTCATCACAGTGTTTCCCTATGTACATGAGAAAAGCACATCTTCCTTCCCATGTCCTTACCAGTTTCTATAGAGGCACGATTGAAAGCATCCTGTCATATTGCATTACTGTCTGGTTTGGAAGCATTACTGCTTCAGACAGGAAAGAGGTACAGGGAGTGGTGAGGATGGCAGAAAAGATTATTGGTAGTTCATTTCCTTCTATCCAGGATATAGTATATAAGTGATGCTTGAGCAGGGTCCACAGCATTGTCTGTGACGCTACATATCCTCTTCGTGACTTGTTTTCCTTGTTACCTTTTTTTGGAGAAAGCTTCATCATATCTGAAGCAGAACATCCAGATTAGTCACAGTTTTGTTCCATATAGCATCAGCCTTGTGAATTCTTTTTTAATGTGGGCCAGTGTGCTTACAGTAAAAAATGACAATAAAGATTATCCTATCCTATCCTATCCTATCCTATCCTATCCTATCCTATCCTGTCCTGTCCTGTCCTGTCCTGTCCTGTCCTGTCCTGTCCTGTCCTATCCTATCCTATCCTATCCTATCCTATCCTATCCTATCCTACATAAATAATATCTAGGAAAGGGCTGCCTTTTTCTTTTTTTCTAAAATTTCCCTTTTGTTTGTATGTGAACTACTGTGTCAGCAACACACAAATTATTATTGCCTGATTTCTGTTCACTCTAAATTGTAAGAAAGTTTAGAACTGTCTGAAATGGCATTTGAAAGCCACATTTTCCAATGCATTTTTTAAAAATATAACAAATCACTGGATTGTTTCTAGGATTTACTTAAGATAGATTGGAAAATGCATCTAATTCCCTTGCAGTCCTACAATTCAGGTTTATTCAATCTGGTGAATGCCAGATGCATTGAATTACAGCTCATAATCTTCAACCAGCAACCCTGTGTTACTGCCCTGTCTTCTTTTCTTCATTTTAATCAATACTTGCACAAGGACAAATATATTAAATTTTATTCAAGGCTAGCGAATTAACAATTCCTAGAGAAGGTGAAAAAAGAAGGGGGAGATATAAAAATTTTGGTCACAATCTTTTGCAATAAAAATTGCAGAAACAGAGGTGGAGCGCCCTCCTCCCAAGTAGTCGGGTCACCCTGCACTGACTCGTATCTCCTCTCCATTCTCCATGCTCAAGGATCGGGTGGGGGAGGCAGCTGCTCATCTCCGGAACTCCATTGCTCCTCTGCTCTGCTGTCTGCCCTGTTCATCTCCTCCCCCCTTGCTCGGTTATCCTGCATCATCTCTTCCTCCCTGGTGACCCTTCCAAGGCCCAAGGGACCCGGGACTGCCTTATCTCTTCCGGTCATTCCTCCTGGGCAGAGAGGCAGTGCAATCTCCCTGTGTTGGGCCCATCTCCATCTCCATCTCCTCCTCCTTCTCCGCCTCAGACCTGGACTCTGACAGGGCCATGACAGCACCTTTGGGATAATGTTACACTGAGTTTCTTTTTTGTTTGTGTTGCTTTTTTATACTAAAGAAAAAGAAAAAGGAACCAAATCAAAAGGAAAAGGAACAAAGTAAAAAAACAAAGCAAGAATAAAAATCTTTGTGCGTGGGGGAGTATACACACACACACACACACACACACACACACACACACACAAGTTTTTAAACATCAAATCAAATTCTGATCCCATGGAGTTTTACCGATCAGTTTTTCCATTGTGTTGTTTAAAACAGTGATCTCCATCCTTTCCGGACCGGTGGTGAAGTTGGCAGCAGGGGGAAGAGGATGGTTTCATGCACATGCATGTGCCACTTTCATAAAAGCAATGTTGTGCATGTGTGTGTGCTTACCCACCTCTTCCGTGACCTGGTTTTGAACTGGCTGTGGCCCGGCACTGGGTTGCAGACCCAGGATTGGGGACACCTGGTTTAAAAGCTAATTCATAGGAGGTATATCATAAAGTCAGGATTTTAAATCAGGTGTAAGAAAGTCTTTCTATCAAATTAATACAATATTTTAGCTATGTTCTAGCTATAGTTCCATTCCTTCTGTATCAATAGATTCCAATATTTAAGATACAGTTGAATGTCATTTTACTTCTTTAAATCTTATTTCCCTCTCCAAGACTGTGTGAACTAAGTCTATTGTCTAAGATTATATGAACTAAATCTATTGAATCAACACAGGACAGTTGTAGAGCAAGATCAAATTGTATGCCAGGGTCCTTCATACTATTCTTAATACTGTACTGATATACTATCCTTAATACTACTGAATTGAAGTTGCAAAATATTTTGGGTTGCCAATAATTCTGTAAAGTTTTTTAATAATTTAATTTTAGACTTCTATCTATTTAACCTTCTTTTAAACACCAACCCTTGGTTTTGCTAAAGGTGAGGCTTTAAGTGCTTTATTCTGGGTTTTGGGGTTTGTTTTTTGCAACATTCCAGTATTTATTTTAATGATAAATTGACTATAAAATATAAACTGTTGATTTAAAATCATCCAAAATATGGAACGTTCTATAGAAAAAGTAGAACAGAACAGAACAGAGCTGGAAGGGACCTTGGAGGTCTTCTAGTCCAGCCCCCTGCTCAAGCAGGAGAACCTATATCATTTCAGACAAATGATTGTCTGGTTTCTTCTTAAAAATCTCCAGTGATGGAGCACCCACGATTTCTGAAGGCAAGCTGTTCCACTGCTTGATTGTCCTCACAGGAAATTTCTCCTTGTCCTGCCCTCTGGTGCTTTGGAGAATAGTGTGGTGCCCTCTTCTTTGTGGCAGCCCCTCAAATACTCTTATTATACCTCTTTTTATACAACCCAGGGTTGTATTAGCTTTTTTGGCGGCTGCTGCACACTGCTGGCTCATAGTCAAGTGATCATGCACTAGGACTCCACTCCACTCCACTTGTATTCCTGTTTAATACTTGGAGGCTTGTGTTGAGTGGGAAATGCTGCATGTGATGACATCATGCAACTGGAAATTATTGGAAAGCAAAAAGTTGGCAATAGGAACCTCTCTTTCTACCATCCATGTTTTGTTAGTCTCATTACTTTATAATCAAATGAAGACAGAATTTTAATTAGCTTATTATACTGTGTTTCTTTTTTTTATTGAAAAGTTTTACAGTACATTTTTGAATACAAAACCCCTCCCCTCCCCCTCCCCCTCCCCAAACCTCCCCACCTCTCCCCTCCCCTCCCCCCTCCCCGACTTCCCAGAGCTAAATACAGGGTATAAAAATACAAACAAACATAATCTAAAATATGAAAACAACAATAAAATATTAAATTCTATCGCACTTTAACTCTTAATAAAATAACTACAAGCTAGTTATACATCATGTAAATCCACTACTTATTCAAATGCTAAGTGAAACTTTTTAGTCCCATATTTATTCTGGATATAATCAATCCATCTTCTCCACTCCACAATATATCTCTGTTGCGATTGGTCTTTCAAATACGCTGAAATCTTTGCCATTTCCGCCAAATTGGAAACTTTTAAAGTCCATTCTTCTATAGTCAGCAGTTCTTCCTTCTTCCAATATTGCGCTATTAAAAGTCTCGCTGCCGTAATTAAATTCAACATCAACTTAGTGTCCACAACGGTAGTATCTGTGATAATGCCCAGTAAAAACAATTGCGGACAAAACTTTATCCTTTTCTTGAATATTTTTTGCATATTCCACCAAATTTTAATCCAAAAAGCTTTAACCCTTTTACAAGTCCACCATATATGAAAATACATTGCATCCTCACAACCACACCTCCAACATTTGGGCTGGCAGTTCGGATACATACTTGCTATAGGAACCTCTCTTTCTACCATCCATGTTTTATTAGTCTCATTACTTTATAATCAAATGAAGACAGAATTTTAATTAGCTTATTATACTGTGTTTCTTATTTGCATTTATTTTGTAAATGGTGCTTCCTCCTATATTCTAACCTTGTCTTTAAAATTGCAAAAGCATTAAAAAGATTATGGGATCACTTCTTAATAAACAATATTTCTTTAATATTTAATATTTTTCTTTTTCTGTTTTGATCAGTGGAAAAATTGTACCGTATTTTCCGGTGTATAAGACGACCCGGCGTATAAGACGACCCCCCAACTTTTGAGATGATTTTCATGGGTTAAAAAGTAGTCTTATACGCCAGAAAATACAGTATATTTGTTAGTAAGCAATTGTATTCTTCTTTTCATTTTAAATAGAATCCTGTCATTCTTTTTCTCTTTAAAATAGGAAAAGACCTTAGTTCAACTTTGCTTGTTCAAATATTCATTAGTGTTGCCAGTTATTGGATTGGTGCCTCAGATGGTTTTGAAAAGGTAGAGTTTTTGATAATGAGTTCGCTTTGGGTGTCTACATAATGGAGACAAAATATACCCAAGACAGACAGGTCATAGCAGAGAGTTCTGACAAAACGTGATCCACTGGAGAACGAAATGGCAACCCACTTTGCCATGAAAGCCTGATGGACAGTACCAAAAGGCAAAATGATATGACGCTGGCAGATGAGCCCCTCAGGTCAGAAGGCATCCAATATGCTACTGGGGAAGAGCAGAGGGCTAGTACCAGAAAGAATGAAGCGACTGGGCCAAAGCCGAAAGAACACTCAGCTGTGGATGTATCTGGTGGTGAAAGGAAAGTCCGATGCTGTAAAGATTTTTTCTCCATAGGAACCTGGAATGTAAGATCCATGAATCAAGGAAAGCTGGACGTGGTCAAACAAGAGATGACAAGACTGAACATCGACATCTTAGAAATCAGTGAACTAAAATAGACAGGAATGGGTGAATTTAATTCAGATGACCATCAGGTATACTACTGTGGGCAAGAATCCCTCAGAAGAAATAAAAGAGTAGGAAAAGCAATACTGGGATACAATCCCCAAAATGACAGAATGATTTCAGTTCAAATCCAAGGCAAACCATTCAATATCACAGTAGTCCAAGTCTATGCCCCAACCACAAGTGCTGAAGAGGATGAAATTGACTGGTTCTATGAAGCCCTACAGCACTTTATAGAACTAACACCAAAAATGATATCCTTATCATCATGGGGGATTGGAATGCTAAAGTAGAAAGCCAAAAGATAACCAGAATAACAGGCAAGTTTGGCCTTGGAGTACAAAATGAAGCAGGGCACAGGCTGATAGAATTTTGTCAAGAGAATACGATGGTGATAGCAAACACTCTTTTCCAACAACCCAAGAGACGGCTCTACACATGGACATCACCAGACGGCCAACACAGAAATCAGATTGACTATGTGCTCTGCAACCAAAGATGGAGAAGCTCTATACAGTCAGTAAAAACAAGACAAGAGCTGACTGTGGCTCAGACCATGAGCTTCTCGTTGCAAAGTTTACACTTAAACTGAAGAAAGTAGGGAAAAGCACTAGGCCACTCAGGTATGAATTAAATCATATCCCTGTTGAATATACAGTAGAGGTGACAAATAGATTTAAGGAATTAGATCTGATAGACAGTGCCTGAAGAACTTTGGACAGAGGTTCGCAACATTGTACAAGAGGTAGCAACTAAAACTATCCCAAAGAAAAAGAAATGCAAGAAAGCAAAATGGCTGTCTAAGGAAGCTTTGCAAATAGCTGAGGAAAGGAGGGAAGCGAAAGGCAAGGGAGAAAAAGAAAGATACGCTCAGTTGAATGCAGAATTCCAGAGAATAGCTAGAAGAGATAAGAATGCCTTCTTAAATGAGCAGTGCAAAGAAATAGAAGAAAACAATAGAATAGGGAGGACCAGAGATCCCTTCAAGAAAATTGGAGAGATGAAGGGAACGTTTCATGCAAAAATGGGCATGATAAAGGACCAAAATGGCAGGGACCTAACAGAGGCAGAAGAGATTAAGAAGGGGTGGCAAAATTACTCAGAGGAACTATACAAGAATAAGCCTAATGTCCCTGATAACCACAATGAGGTGGTCACTGACCTCGAGCCAGTGGGCCTTAGAAAAACTGAGCAACAACAAAGCTAGTGGAGGTGACAGTATTCCTGCTGAGCTATTCAAAATCTTAAAAGACGATGGAGTAAAAGTGCTACACTCAATTTACCAGCAAATTTGGAAAACTCAACAGTGGCCACAGGATTGGAAAAGATCAGTTTACATTCCAATTCCAAAAAAAAGGCAGTGCCAAAGAATGTTCAAAGTATCACACCATTGCACTCATTTCTCATGCTAGTAAAGTTATGCTTAAAATCCTACAAACTAGACTCCAGCAGTATGTGGATCGAGAACTACCAGAAGTACAGGCAGGATTTTGAAGAGGCAGAGGAACTAGAGATCAAATTGCCAACATACGCTGGATCATGGAGAAAGCTAGGGAGTTCCAGAAAAACATCTACTTCTGCTTCATTGACTATGGTAAAGCATTTGATTGTGTGGAGCACAACAAACTGTGGCAAGTTCTTAAAGAGATGGGAGTACCAGACCATCTTATTTGTTTCTTGAGAAACCTATATGCGGGTCAAGAAGCAACAGTGAGAACTGGACACAGAACCACTGATTGGTTCAAAATTGGGAAAGGAGTCCGGCAAGGCTGTATACTGTCACCCTGCCTATTTAACTTATATGCAGAGCACATCATGAGAAAGGCAGGGCTAGATGAATCAAAAGTTGGAATTAAGATTGCCGGGAGAAATATCAACAACCTAAGATATTTAATTTTTAATTTATTAATATTTCTATACCGCCCTTCTCCCGAAGGACTCAGGGCGGTGTACAGGGCAAGAATAAAACACAGAAATTTACAAAAGATAAAAGGTAATTAAATACATGCCCAATTAAAAAATACAGTTAATACATACTAAAAACCCCAATAAAAATAGTAAAAACCCCACCAATCCCCCCTCAGGCCAGGCCGGCTTGCTCGAACAAGTATGTTTTCAGATCGCGGCGAAAGGAGCGAAGATCGGGCGCCGTCCGGAGCTCAACCGGTAACTGGTTCCATAGCTCCGGGGCACCCACAGAGAAGGATCTCCCCCTGGGGGCCACCAGTCGACATTCTCTGACCGGTGGCACCCTGAGGAGGCCCTCTCTGTGGGAACGCACAGGGCGGAGGGAAGTAGACGCCGGCAGATGATACCACTCTAATGGCAGAAAGTGAAGAAGAACTAAAGAGCCTCTTGTTGCGGGTGAAGAAGGAGAGTGCAAAAGTTGGGTTGAAACTTAACATTAAGAAAACCAAGATCATGGCATCTGGCCCTCTCAATTCCTGGCAAATAGATGGGGAAGAAATGGAGGTAGTGACAGATTTTATTTTCCTGGGCTCCAAGATCACTGCAGATGGGGACTGTAGCCAAGAAATTAAAAGACGCTTGCTCCTAGGTAGGAAAGCAATGGCAAATCTAGACAGCACACTAAAAAACAGAGACATCACCCTGCCAACAAAAGTGCGTATAGTCAAGGCTATGGTCTTCCCAGTTGCAATGTAAGGCAGTGAAAGTTGGACCATAAGAAAGGCTGAGCGCCAAAGAATTGAGGCCTTTGAACTATGGTGCTGGAGAAGACTCCTGCGAGTCCCTTGGACTGCAAGACGATCAAACCGGTCAGTCCTAGAGGAGATCAACCCTGACTGCTCTTTAGAAGGCCAGATCCTGAAGTTGAAACTCAAATACTTTGGCCACCTAATGAGAAGGAAAGACTCACTGGAGAAGAGCCTAATGCTGGGAAAGATTGAGGGCAATAGAAGAATGGGACGACAGAGATCAAGTTATAACACTTTTGGATGATCCTAGAGAACAGAGGGTGACGCGTGCTGCTTTAAAACGATCAAAAAAGATAAAAGAACAAGAACAGCAGAAGTCTATGGAACTTTCACAACGTACTTACAGCCAAGTAGTGGGAGGTGGGAAAAGATTTGGGTGAGGAATGTAAAATTTAAACAAGTTTGAAATCTAAGAGAGAATTTTTACAAAATGTTTTATAGATGGTATTTAGATTTTAAAAAGCTAAGTATGTATCTGAATCATTAGCCTAAATGTTGGAGGTGCGGTGATGAAGACGTAATATATTTTCATATATGGTGGACTTGTAAAAAGGTTAAGGCTTTTTGGATAAAAGTTTGGTGGAACATACTAAGTTGATGTTGAATTTAATTACGGCAGCAAGACTTTTGATAGGTTAGTACTGGAAAGAGGAACTGCCGACCATAGAAGAGTGGGCTTTAGAGGTTTCCGACTTGGTTGAAATGGCGAAGATTTCGGCCTATTTGCAAGATTACTTGCAGGAACGCTATATTATGGAAGGGAGAGAATGGTTTGAGTTTATCCAGAATAAGTATAGGGTTAAGAAGTTTTATATTTGAATAAGGCTTTTTTCTTTGTTTCTTTTTCTATATTAGTTTTTTTTTTTATATATATATATTTAATATTACTAAGGTTTGTTTTATCCTATATAAGCTAGAGAGTGATAGATTTTAGAGTTTATGGTTGTTAATATATGGTTGTTTATGATTGTTTTTTTTTATACATACCTTGTATTTAGCTCTGGGAAGTCGGGGGGGAGGGGGGGAGGGGGGGGAGGAAGGGGGGGAGGGACAAGGGTGGGGGAGGGGGGATTTTCTAAGGGAAAAATTGTATGTTAAAACTTTTCAATAAAAAAAAAAAAGAATGGGACGACAGAGAATGAGGTGGCTGGATGGAGTCACTGAAGCAGTAGGCGTGAGCCTAAATGGACTCCAGAAGATGATAGAGGACAGGAAGGCCTGGAGGAACATTGTCCATGTGGTTGTGATGAGTCGGACACGACTTCGCAGCTAACAACAAAAAAATTTGTAACTAGATATTTTTTTTTAAAAAAATGCAATTGTTTTTTTTAAAAAAATGCAATTACTTAATTTTTTTTTAAAAAAATGCAATTACTTCCAAACAGAGTATCTAAAAATACTCTGTTTGGAAGTAAGGATTTAATAAAGGGAAGGCATTTGGACCTCTAATTGAGTGTATATGTTACAGGTAGTCCTCGACTTACAACAGTTCATTTAGTGACCCTTCAAAGTTACAACAGCACTGAAAAAAATGACTGATGACCATTTTTCACACTTATGACCATTGCAGCATCCCCATGGTCACATGATCAAAATTCAGACGCTTAGCAATTGACTCATATTTATGATGGTTGCAGTGTCCCAGGGTCTTGTGATCCCCTTTTGCAACGTACTGACAAGCAAAGTCAATACGGAAGCCAGATTCGCTTCACAACTGTGTTACAAAGTTAACAACTGTAGTGATTCACTTAACAACTGTGGCAAGAAATGTCATAAACTGCAGCCAAACTCACTTAACAACTGTCTTGCTTAGCAACATTAACTTTGAGCTCCATTGTGGCTGTAAATTGAGGACTACCTGTATTTTGCTTTTAGTCTGTATATTGTGCCTGTATCCCATCTCATTATTTTGTATTGAATGCATGCTTCCTGCTGAAGATTGGACCTTGAGCTGTAAAACACTTATTTATTGGCTTTTTTGTTTTATCAACTTCCTTTGTTTCCACCTGTTTTTGAGTTTTTGTGCATTTTGTGCAGTTTTATCTTGTTCAGTTAGTCTTGCTTGCTGAAATTCTAGCCTTTAGTTATCCACAATGAACCTTCTGGGCATCTGAGTTGGTTTTCCAGCTCTTCACAACTCCTGCCCCAATTTTGCATGTATTTGAGCATTCAGTTCTCTCTATGCTCACAAACATAGCCAATGGAATATAAGAGTATTTTTTGCCAAGAACCCCAGACAGAAAAAGATTGATAATCTTAAGAGTTCTCATGCAAATTGTTTTTAATATTTGAGCTTAAAAATATGTTTAAAATGAGGGCAAAACTGATGACCAGAGTGAGCATTTTGAACTACAGATAAGGTTTAGTTAGAAATATTATTATATATAATTTTGTATTTCCACACTCTTCATTCATAAAAATTGTAAAATGTCAAAAAAATCTTGAAGATGAAAAGCAACAGGTCCCTAGTCTAATACCTCTACAACTATTATCTATTTTAACAATTTACTGCATTTTCAAAACAGCTAGGCTTAATTCTCTTTCCTCTTTCTTATCTGGTTTTCAGTGACTAAAGTTGTAAAACATGTTGCTTTCTGGAATGAAATTTGTATTTTCCTGTATAAGGCCTTGTGGAGGCAGCTTGTTCTAGAAAGAGATACAACATTGCTATATTCTGTTCTAACTCTGAAAAACTGACGAGGATCTTTGGAATTAAGTAGGGCAAATTGCCTGGATATATTCAGTTTTGAACAAGTACTGCTTTGTGTTTTGGCATCCCCATGCTTTCCACCCCCATCTTTTGATAGCTAAAGAGACAGTGAGAAAAAAATAACCAGTAAAAAGAAAATGAGAGAAGGAAGAGGAAAAAATGAAGAATATTAATGGATGATATAAAAGTTGGAGGCATCACTTTAAATCCTTTGTTTACCACTAAAGTATTAAAAAGTAACCTTGACTTTGTACAATTAAGATTAATATCCTATCCCTTAAAATCTTATTAAATAATAGGATACATAAATAAAAAGTACCAAACCTTTTGAAAAATCCTTCAGAATTTCCAGAGTAGCAATTTTTCTGAACTGTCCCTCTCTCCTCACCTTATGATCAGGTGAATTAGGGAGGGGCTTGTCTGTCTCAAATTAATTTCTTGGAATGGATTTAAGCTGCTCTTTTCTGATTGTTGCCTTGGTAATAGATTTTCCTACTGCCCTTCAAGGCCAATGCCTATGCTTTCTACAACTTCAGGTAGACTTGAGCAGCAAAAAAGCATTCTATATTTCTATCTTTCCTTTTTTTATATTGAAGGAACCTAGTTGTGCACATCAGCCCTCAGTCCTTCATTATTTACTCAAGTTCTGTAAATGCCTTCTTCTGCCTTCTTCAATATGCCATCCTATAAATGAATTGTGACTGACGTTCCTGAGTATCTGGCCACCTGGGTCAACAAGCTAGAAATCCTATGAATTAGAATCTCAATATATCTAGAGAATATCAGGTTGGAGAGGCCATCAAACTTGAAAATTTTGTAGTAGCACCTGATTTGCTGAACTTTTACAGAACTAAGCAATTATATTTAATATGTCAGCTAACATAGCCATAATGGATAGAACAGTTTAAATCAAGAATAAAGATGAACTATCTTCCCTCTCTCTCCCTCTGTGTGTGTGTGTGTGTGTGTGTGTGTGTGTGTGTGTGTGTGTATTGAGGTTGGATGTGGGACAATTTAAGCATAACTTTAAAAATGGGAGGCATTGATATGGGTTTAAAAATTGCAGCAACCACACTATAATACTTAGACAAGTATGTTTTTCCCCATTTTCATTAATATTAACTTTGTCCCATTCTTTCTTGTTATACTGACAGTATTCTCAAAATAAAGCATTGGGCACTAAAACTGTTTTGTAACATCATAGTTGTTCATAGGATAATTCATTTATATTACATAAACATATGATTGCAATACTTGCTGCATGTCCATGTATATGAAGTGCCCACAGTTCAGATAGGTTTTTTAAAGGGTTTAAGTATATTGAAGAGAACCAATTTAGTGCAGTGATTAAAGACACGGGGCTAAAAATCCAGAGACTGTAAATTCCAGTCCTTCTTTGGGCACAAAGCCAGTTGAATTACCTTGGACCAGACATACTTCTAGGAAAGAAGCAATGGCAAATCACATCTGAAGATGTTGCCAAGAAAACTGCACCAGGAGTAAAGAATGGCTATAACCTTTATGAGACTGAATATACCTGTGGTCTCTCCTCTCCTCTTGTGGGTCATGGCCACAGTTTTCACTTCCCAAGAGGGTGGGAAAAGTATAACTAAAATAGGAAGTTTTAGGTGATATTGTTGCACCCATTTATCCTTCCCTTATACTAAAAATATTTCTGGGTTATTTATGCCGTTATGTTGTGCCTTTTCATTCTCTCAACTCTCCTCAGTTCGAGATGTTTAGAGGCAGGGTTTAGCACTAAATGCAACTGCAAATGAACATTTTTCATTTTGTGCTTTATTTTTGTTGACTCATTCTTCAATTTCCATTTGATGTTGCTTCATTCATTCATTTTCATTTCATTATTGTCAGGTTCTTTTTATCATCCATTTCTCATCTGTTTACCAGCATCAAATTCCTGGGTGTGCAGCTAACAAGTAGGCTGGCTTGGTCGCTCAACAGTGAGAAACTGGTGAAGCAGGCACAGCAGCGCCTTTCTGCGTCGCATGAGAAAAGCTCATCTTCCTTCCCCTGTTCTGACCACTTTCTACAGGGGGACGATTGAGAGCATCCTGTCATACAGCATCACAGTCTGGTTTGGAAGCATCACTGTTTCAGACAGGAAGGCAGTGCAGAGAGTGGTGAGAATGGCTGAAAAGATCATTGGCAGTTCCCTCCCTCCTATCCAGGACATAACACAGAAGTGTTGTTTGAACAGGGTCTGTTAGATTATCTGGGACACTACTCATCCTCTTCACAGCCTGTTTTCCTTGTTACCTTCTGGGAGGAGGCTTCGTGGTATCCGTAGCAGAACATCCAGATTCAACCATAGTTTCATTCCATACAGCATTAACCTTGTGAACTCTCAGGCTTCCTCCTTCCGTTATATATTCAAGATGGACAGTATTTAATATTTAACATTTGTTATGTATATGTAGGGGGATGGGTCTATACATATGCTGTTTATAGTATGTTTTAGGTGTGTGTCATGTACGTGTTTCACTTTGGGTGCAGTTTCCATCGTCCATTCATCATGGATATTAGCCATAAGAGTGATGCAGTTCAACTCAGGAGGGGAAAAGATAGTTGCAAAGGTCTGCTTCTCCTCTCCAATCCCCAGTCCTTTGTATTGCTAAGCATTGTGATGCAATATGTCTTATTAATTTCATGAATCCCTCTTTGGAAAATAAATTGAAGAAGTAAAACAAAACTTCTTTCATTTCTTCCTCTGCGTTTGTTTGTTTCTCAAAGAAACATATGGAGAGTATTTGTTTCATTTAGAAATAAGTGTATACCTCTGTGATTGCATATAGATAGCTAATTAGCACCAGGAACATGCCTTTAATGTTATGCCTTCAAACCATCTTCTGGTCTTCCTTGCTTTCACAGCGATGAAAGTGATCTCCCTAAAGTGGGAGAAGACCCTCTGCTGAAGACCTTACTTCTGAGGGCTTCTATTTATGTACTTCTATTTTCTGGGTTATTCCTCACCAACATGGTAGCATCCAGATATCTTGGAATGCAACTGACAGAACTCTCAGCAAGCTTAGCTTATGCTAGCTGGGAATTCTGGGAGTATTATCCATATGTATATGTGTGTCTCTGTGTGTATGTATACGTATATGTATATATATATAAGGTACCTGATGAAAAAAGATAGGTTATCCTGTGTTGAGTGTGAATTCTGGGTGATAATAATCCCGGCACCAGATTATTATTTAAAACAACCTTTTGGTTCAGGGTTTTAAATGCTGCTTTTTCATTTATCTATATACAGCTATGTACTGAAAATAGAAGTCAGAGCAGTTTAGTGATCTCAGCTTTGAATTCCTTGAGTTAAAGGGTCTTTTCTATACAATAAACATGCCACATTTGTAGCTGTGCACTGTAGCTAAGATGCCTGAAATTGGTCAGATTAATTATGGTATCAGCCACTGTGACTCAGTCATGATTCTTCATGTGTTCCTGGATTGAGCACCACTAAGGAAACATGTAACTTTTAACCTTCTCTAGATTTATTCCAGGAGTGAAACTTCATTTGTAGTATAAAACAATGTTAGGAAGGATTGGATTTCTTGTGGACAATAGATGCACCTCGAGTTTAACAGAAGTGCCAGAAAGAGTAGCTTTGGTTGTTCAAAGAGGAATTATAGTTTAAATACAAAGATAGTCATTTGGGGTGGTCAGATTTCTATTTGTTACCTTTAGAATAAATATGCGTGTAAAAACGTATCCGCAGACTATATCTTATTATGTGTGGAACAATATATTACTTTTGTAATGCACTGGCTTATCTGTTCATACATCCTGAATCAAATATGTATCCATGTCCTTTGGATTTTCATAGGAAATGCTACAGTACTGCATTATATGTCCAATGTTTCATTTTCACTAGGAAAGCAATGATATGAAAGGAAGTAAGTAACAGCTGCCGTTTTTGAGATATTAACTGCGGGGGTTTGCTTTCTGTCACCCATGTGTGCAATCTGTTAATACACATCCTGTTCATTTTATATCTGCATTGTGAAATTTTTACTGAGCCATCGGATACAAGTAGCACATTATGTCCCAACCGTGGTAATATGCTAGTGATCTTGATATGTTGAAAATCACCACAGTATTCTCTATGTTCTCATGCTTGAAGGCATAATATTCTCTCACAAACATCAGTTAATTTGTGGATATTGAACTCTCATTTTTATTGTAAGGTAGGAGGGCAAGCTCAGGTTGTTCCTTGATGAGACATATACCTGTGCAAACCCACAGTGCTGTGTTAACACACTACCTTCAGTAGGAGGCAGAATTAAGTAGTTCAACAGACTGACATGGTGTGAAGTTTTATACGGTATGTTCCTGGGAAAGGATATAAATATTTTCTTCCTATGTTTTAAATACTGCATTTGTTTTGTTTTATTTTAAGCACTTGTTCTTCAGCTTCTTTGATAAATATGATAACCCTTGCATAGAAGCAAGTACTGGTAAAGAAAGGGACAAGAAAATTTAGCATTCTCAAGCTTTAACATTGGGTTGTTGTTCCATACATTGTTTAACTGTATATAGTTTTTAGTCACTATATAAGTGTTACATTGGAATGATTTATGTTGGAATGAACAAGTAATTAGGAACATGAATTATTGCTTATATTGTTGCAGAATGAAGCTCTCGTCCTTAGCCCATCATGCTAACTGCTATATTGACACAGAATAGATATCAAGGAGAAATATGAGACAGTTTAGTTTCTTACTGAATTTGAACATCTTCATTTATTTACTGCTTTGGACAACACTAGTTCCTAAAACTAATTGCACATTTTTGTTTTGCATCACATTAGATTTCAGGGTGCCATTTCAAATCTTCCCCTAAAAATTGGAAGCCAGGATTTGTGCATAAACATAATGAACTTTTTGAGGGTTATTTAGATCAAAGATGGGAAATCTGTGGCCTCGTACATCTTGTCAAATGTGAGATCAAACTCTTTAAAACACACTGTGATATTATTGAACATCCAGTTTAAGAGCACAGCCTGACTGTAATGTAGCTTGTACCCTCCGTAGGCAACTGTCTAGTCTGTGCCCTCATGGTTTGATGGTCAATGTAACAAATCTTCTGTATCACATATGTTTGGGGGTTCTGAGCCATTTCCTATTTGGAGGCTGCTTGGCAGGTGCTTCAGTACACTTTGTTTTGTTGTTTCTGGTCCTAAACAGGCAACAAAATAGGAAGTGTATCAAACATGTGGTGCAAAAACTTTACATGAATTTGTGGCTTGTCAGTTCCACACACAATTTAGGCTATCCTATCCTTCTTCAGAAAGCATTGGAGAGATAGCCTTGCTTTTTTTTTCTGTTGTCAAGCAAAGCTTGCAATATTTTCTCCTTAAAATTTATGTCTTGTTTCATTAGGTTTATGAAAGTTGCAATATTGTGTAACAATATGTTAAAAGTATACCAGTAGGGGCCATCAAATATCTATTCAAAATTACACACCAGATATGTTCTTCTATATCAGGGGTGTCAAACTGCCGGCCCATGAGCCAGACGTGTCACACGGAAGCTGCGCCCACCCCATTGCCGGCAATGGCAAAACTGTCCCAATACATTGCGTGATGTCATGTGACATCGCAGGTTTGGCATGTCTGTTTTATATGTAGAAGATACTTCATTATACTTAGAATAAGTGGTACAATCAAGTGTCTTCTATACACAATGAACACTACCCTGTTTGCTAATTTAAAATAAGTATCTTAGGGGGCTCCTACTGCAATTTTAAATATTTGCAAAAGAATTGCTGAGTTTTGTAGCATGTCAAAATACTCTAAAATGTTACATTTGAAATGAATATAACAAAGTGCATTGCAGCGTCATGTTGTTAACTGTTTTTCCAGCAAAAAAATTAGATAACAGAAATAGGTTTCTGAAAATTTGAATTTGTGGAAACTGTAACAAAGGTTGCATACATTTTCTTGAAGAAGCTACACAATCTTTTAAGAATTATTATATTTGTTATTTTATGTGGTAAATAAGATATGGTAAACAAAAGTTGATTACAAAAGAAGGTGACACGGAGCCTTCTGGTTTTGTGAAATAGCTCAGCAGCTGAGGGATCACGGGGCTCTGCACCCTACAGCCAATTTCTGGCTGCTAGGGGACCCTAAATGGGCCTGAAGTTGCCCCGTAGAGGCAACAAAGAAGGAAGGATGTCCCACCAATTGTGGAGAGATGGCAGTCGATCCGATCGGTTTGGGAAAAGACCTCCAGCAGGAGAAAGGCTAGCTTAACTTCAGAGTCTATCCCAAGCTACAAGCAGCCAAAACCCAAAAGCACTACTTCAAGCTAACTGTAAACAACATGTTTGGAACTGGGTAAGAACAGTGATTTTCTCTCTTCTACTTGAAAATTGATTTCCTGGAGAGAGAAAAAGAAAAACCCCAAGAAGCAAAAAGCCTTTGAAAGTGAGAAGGGGGGGATCTTTGCCCCACCCTCCTACAGATGGAAGCGGTGAATTAAACTTTTCAGGGGGAACAGAAATATACTGAAATGAAATGAATATAAGACTTAATTTGGATAAGTTTGAAATCGGTGGAATCTGTTAAGATTTTCCTTTTAAATCATGAAAACAGAAGTAAACAAGTATCTATTACTGACTGTTGCTGACATCAAGTGGTGGATGAAAATATACAACAGCAGTTGCTTTATTACAGGGATTGACAAAGCCCAGGAAAAGATAAGTTGGATTTGGTGACCTTCAATGTCTTAATAACAGAGAACAGCTTTGACAAAAAAGAAAGAAAATATTTTGGGCTATCTACAAAGTGAGAATTATAAACTCTAAAAAAAAAAAGAATTGACCTTTCTGGATTACAAATACCAACTCAATTGTGACTCTAAAGCTGTTTGCAGAGAAAGGAAAACCCTGATTTTTAGCTGTCATGGAAAACCAGTGATCTGTAGAAAGAATATACCAAGAAAAAACAAATATTTTCCAGAAGGAGATCTATTCTATGTTGCAACTAATCCAAACAACAATGATCTCAAACAATGAGGAAATTAAAAATAACTTTGAAAATATAAATGAACACATCTCCAATTTAATTTTACAACCCCAAAATTCTCAGATTATAAAAACAGAGAATGAGCAGAAAAAACAGACAAATGAATATGAGACAGAGGAGAGAGATTTCAAGATGGAACTTAACAATAGAAGAAAGTATGACTTAACCCAGATGGAAAAAAACTTACAGAAAATACTAGATATGGAAAAGGTAACCTGTACCCTAAGATTACAAAATAAGTCTGAGGACAAGAAAAAAGATTTAACAAAATGGATTCTGCCAGGAGAACTACAAGAACTTGAGAGACAAAAAATGATAAATAGAATCAAGAAAGAAAGAAAGGAAAAGATTCTCAATGAATACGAAGGGGCAAAACCTTCTTACAAAAACATGTTACCTGTTTTGCCTTTTGTACCTGCAACAACACATTTAAGATTATGGAAAGATACTTTGATTCAGCGAAGCATATTGATCAGGAAAGATGTTTGGCAAAAAGAAAAAAAGGCTAAAGTGAGAATTAAGTAATTAGATGATGGGATTTACCAGAGGGAATATTTAAAAATTAAACATCTGTTTGAATATGGTTAAAGAAATAGAAAGATTTTGGATATAAATGAAGATTAGTTTAAGAAGGATGAACCCCTCAAGTAACATAGTATTTTTTCTTTCTTTTTTTCTTTGTGTTTTGTTTTTTTACATGAGAAATAAAAAAAATGTTGGGATGTTTTATATAAAAGAAATGTTTTCTCTGGTTTTTTCTCTTTTTTTAAGATATGAGAAATGTAAAAGTGTTGGGATTGCTTGTATGAGAAAAAAGACTTAAATCTTTAAGTGTAACTATTTCTGAGAAAATCTTAACTGGTAAGAATGCTTTGAATATTGTGGGGAAAACAAATTTAAATAAGAATTCTGTAAACAGGATCTGTGATGAGGTAATTATTTGCAGAAACATGAGAAAAATGTCTGTATTTAATTGTCATTTGTTCAAATAATAATAACTGTATTAATTTAAGGTTGGCAAAAGAGAATATTATTGGAAGAAGAAAAAATCAAGCAAAGCCATTATATGGACTATAAAATTATAGAAATTGTTATTGACTGTTTTTTAAATACTAACCCAGACAACATACTGTTTACCAAATATTAAGGTGAGTATGTTAAAAAATCAATAAAACATATTTTTTTAAAAAAAGGTGACAAGACTCCTTAAATGTGACTGTACAAATATAGTCACGATACAGAAAAGACAAAAAAGAACCAGGGATAAAATTAGAGCAGACACAATTAGATAAAATCCTTTTAGGAGCAGAAGACCAAATGATAAAAAAGATATATCAATATTTATTAGAACAAGATATGCTAGAAGATCAGGTAAAGATACAATGTTAATCTGGAGTAAAAATTTTGGTTATGGTATAGGTAAAGGTAAAGGTTCCCCCGCACATGCGTGCTATTCATTTCCGACTCTAGGGGCCGGTGCTCATCTCCGTTTCAAAGCTGAAGAGCCAGCGCTTGTCTGAGGATGTCTCCATGGTCATGTGGCCGGCATGACTGGACGCCAAAGGCGCACGGAACGCTGTTACCTTCCCACCGTAGTAGTCCCTATTTTTCTACTTGTATTTTTACATGCTTTCGAACTGCTAGGTTGGCAGAAGCTGGGACGAGTAACAGGCGCTCACTCTGTTATGCGGCACTCGGGATTCGACCCGCCAAACTGCCAACCTTCTGATCGACGAGCTCAGCGTCCTAACCCACTGAGCCACCGCATCCGTTTGGTTACAGTATAGACCTAGACCTAGATAATTGGCAATCACTATGGGATAGAAACAGGAGGTTAACGCTAGCCATCTCCTATAAAGAGAATTTATACAAGATGTTTTATAGATGGCACCTCCCCCCCACAAGGTTAGCAAAAATAGATAAAAAAAATCTCACCGACATGCTGGAAATACAGAAAGCTTCCAGGGACTTATTATCCAAAAGTGCAAAATTTTTGGCACCGGATAAAAAAATTGATCTAAAACCAGAAACCTTCTTATTAGGGATTATTAATGATAAATTTAGCAAAGCATCTTTTTACTTATTATTGCATATTTTAACCGCAGCAAGTTTGGCCTATGCCCAAAAATGGAAAAGAAAGGAAACCCCTACTGAAGAAGAAATAATAAATAAAATTTTATCCTGTGCCGAAATGGACAGGTTAACTCTAGAGATTAAAAACAAAACTGAATCAGAGTACTACAAGCTTTGGAAAAATTTGTATGATTGGTTAGAGAGAAGGAGGAACGCTGAGATGACTATCGATTGATTAGCTGATAACGTAAAGACTTTTTACTAGCACCTATATTAGGATACAATTGAAAGATATTTAAGCACAACGTTGACAACTGAAAGATGGTCTACTAGAAAATTTACAGATGTTATATGTACATTTTGCTATACTTTGTTCTGTCATAGAATGTATTTTAATTTTCTGTTTTTCTTTCTGTCACATAAGGTAATACTAATAGCAGTGTTGTAGCCAGGGAAGTTGAATCGTGTCTACTTTTGTTTTTAAATGTACATTTAATAAAAAATTTAATAAAAAAATGTTTGTTTTCCAAAGCGTGAAAAACCATCTTTGACATACAGTAGAAAAAACATACATTTTAGAGTCTGCTTCTAATTTGACTTGGCTTGGGTCCTTTTGCTTAACTGCTAGGGTGGTTTAAAACAGGGATACAGTATTGCAATAACACTGTGATGCTTTCATCCTTTGTATGTTGAATGGAAAAGTTGAAAAATATCTATTCAAGTGGACTTGAATAGACTTGAAAAATATCTATTCACAGGACTTTTACAATTACATCAACATGGCCACCCCTGCATGTCCTCAAGTGTGACTTAGCATCCTTTTGTCCATTGTGTTGAATAGACATTGAAGTAGTCTGTATTCAGAAGCCTCATTAAGGTAATTGCTTGAATCTTTCTCATTTGCTTTCAGGTAGACTGGACCTCACACATTTCACAATCTTGTTGTACAACAGTTATAAGAGTATCTTCCTAGAACTAATCGGCAACAAATATTTATTAAGTGTTCTCCCCCTTTTACTATTGAGGCTGTGTAGTGAGTTTCCCCTCCTTGTATACACAATTACTTTATAGGCAGTTGTATGTAAAGACAGTGTAGCTTTCATGCTGTTATTTTAAAATAGTCTGGACACCAGGAGGGCAGAACAGAACGTGAGGATGATGTAGAAGGGCATTATTTATTTTCAATTTGAGGATGAGTTCTCGCTAACTCATGCATGATTGCCCCTGAATCCTATGCATTGCAGAAGGGGTGAGGCTAGCCTCACTGGAAAAGGAAGGGGCAGGGCTTGCATACTGGCATCCAGAAATTCCACCCCATTATAAGACCAGAAATGGAATTTGTGCTGCACAAAAGGCTTGGAAAAGCCACAGCCACTGTTTTGTAAAGTAAAGTAGATCACAGCTTACTTCTTGGTCAGTAGAAAAAGTGGGATAGACAGTAATACCCCCAGATGGATTTGCAGTTGAACTCAGTGGTCCTTAATAGAACTATATCTATGTGGACAGAAGCATGCAGTGCAGTACCTGCATGCTTCCCTCCAAGTTGCTCTTCAACATCTTCATAAATGACCTAGATGAGGGGATAGAAGGAAAACACATCAAATTTGCAGACAATTCCAAGCTGGGGATCAGGGGAATTGCCAACACTTTGGAAGATAGACTCAAAATTCAGAAGGCTCTTGACAGACGTTAGTATTGGGCCCTATCCAACTAAATGCAGTTCAGTAGTGAGAAAAATAAGGTCCTGCACTTAGATAGGAAAAAATCAAATGCACAGGCAGGCAGTACCTGGCTCCACAGTAGTAGCTGTGAGAGGGATCAAGGTGTCCTATGGACCACCACTTAAGTATAAGCCAGCATTGTTTGCAACTTCCAAAAAAGCCAATGCAGTCCTAGGATGCACCAGCAGAGTAATAACATCAAAATCACAAGAAATGATAGTGCTATTTTATACTGCATCAGTAAGGCCACACTTGGAATACTGTATCCTGTTCTGTTCACTATGATACAAAAAAGATGCTGAGCCCTTAGAAAGAGTGCAGAGAAAATGAGTGGCTAAGGGAACTAGGTATGTTTGGCCTAATGAAGTGGTGTGACATAATAATCATCTTTCAATTCTTGAAAGGCTATCACAGGGAAGAGGGGGTCAATTTATTCTCCAAAGCACCTGAGGGCAGGACAAGAAGCAATGGGTGAAAGCTCCCCAGAGGGAGATCCAACCTGGAACTAAGCAGAAATTTCCTAACTTTGAGAACAATGTCAGTGGAACAGCTGCCTTCTGGAGTTGTGGATACTGTATCACTGGAGGTTTTCAAGAAAAGATTGGACATTTATCCAGGATGGAATAAGGATCCTGTCTTGGACAATGGGTTGGATTAGAAGTCCTTCATGGTCCCTTCCGTCCCTGTGATTCTATATGCTTAGAGGAGGCCACAGGCAAGATTTTTTTCTTGCGTGAAAACACATCCATCATTTTGTGTATGCATACCCAAAATGGAGCAATGACATAGGATGGGGAAGAAAACACAGTTGTATCAAATTGCCCATAGAACACATAATCCTGAACTTATGCTGGTTTTTTTTTAAAAAAATTTGGATGGTTGTGGTAAATGAATGTACAGTGAATCTTAGTGGAAATAATCATGCTATATTTTGGGATGATCTGACTTCTTGTAATTCTTAGGTGGAATAATACATTTAATACAACCATTATACTTCATGTTCTCTATTATAGCCAGAATATTAGTTATGGAGTTTTTGTTCCTGCTTTATTACCAGGTTCTTTTCTGAGGTGGGAATAAACATGGGCAGTTGCTTGAATCAGAGATGAAGTTTATTCTGAGAGTGCAATATTCAGTCAGCTGTCAGAGGTGGCCATGCCAAGCCCTACCCTGCAAACCCTTATATAGGGAA
This sequence comes from Vipera berus, assembly GCF_964194415.1. NCBI lineage: Eukaryota > Metazoa > Chordata > Lepidosauria > Squamata > Viperidae > Vipera > Vipera berus. Next base: position 71,443,423 of record NC_138206.1, read on the forward strand.
AGCTTTACCTTTGATAGTCTAAAGCAGTACCCCTCAATCCTTTGGGCACCAGGGACCGGTTCTGTGGACAGAGGTTTTTCAGCAGATTGGAAGGGTAGTGGTTTTGTGTGCTACCTGCATCCCGCGGATGAGGCTTCGTTTGTTTGCGCAGCCTGATTTCTGGCATGCCGCAGACCAATTCCAGTCCATGGACTGGGGGTTGGACCCCTGCTCTAAAGCATACAAAAGCATTCCCTCTAGCAATTCCAAGAAAATACACTTGTCCTGAATAGAAATGCCACTTTTGCAGTCAAGCACTGTTGAGCTGTGATTTCTGCTTGTTTAACATTTGTTGATTAAAAGCAGTGATTTCTTTGGGGGAGAGGATCTTCTTTTTTTATTTGATCAAAGACATCTCAGGTTAAGTTTCCGACATGGAGGGATGTTTGCCTTATTATATTGATTTGGGGGTTTTTGCTGCCATTTGATCTTTTTTTAGAACCTATTTTAATTTACAATTTTGAATCCTTTGTCCTGATTACCAAAGAAGAATGTGTAGTGGGAGCACTATAATTTTCTTTCTACAATTTATATGTGGACTATAAAGGTTGGAAAACCAAAATTGTAGGAGTCACCTAACATTTTAGTATTAAGAGCTGATCTTTAGATTAATTTAGAAACTAGTATATTTTTGACAAGCAGAAGAAGCAAGCGGGTTTAATATTTTTGCATGTAATTACTAAGATTCAGTGGGCAAATATGTTGTTGCTTGAAGGAAACAGAAAAAATTAGATGCAAAACTACTATCAGTAGACAAAAACAAATCTTAAAAAATTGTTTCAGTATTTGAGTTGAGTATTTAAAGTTCATTGATAAATAAGCACCACAGCCTTTAATTTTTTTGTGCAAGTTGCTACTTAGCTCTTAAAGATTATTTCAATGATATCTACATGTTAAAATTTCATTTGTATGGGAGAATGTACAGGACATTGCAAGTGGAAAATGTTGCTTCTAAAAGTTGACAAAGCTGCATTGTAAAACAAGAAGAAACTCAGATTGTCCATTGTTCTCATTTTAGTTTGGCAGTAAGATGCCAATTCACTGTGTTTTTGATTGGATATTTTTTCATGTCATGAATACAAAGATATGTTTTCTTTCATCTTTACAGTGTTTAACCTCTTACTGGATATACTAAAATATCAAAGACTGGATTATATAGCATTAATATATTAACTATAGTGGAATGCATATTTTGTATGTATTTTCTCAAAATTAAATCTCACATGATTCCAGGAAAATGCCTATAGTAATAATATGGAAATATTTCATAATATTTATGAATATGAGTCTATCTATCTATCTATCTATCTATCTATCTATCTATCTATCTATCTATCTATCTATCTATCTATCTACCTACCTACCTACCTACCTACCTACCTACCTATCTATCTATCTATCTATCATCTATCTATCTAATCTTTTTATTGAGGTTGAAGTGTCAGACTGCTAAAGATAATGTCTTGCTTACATATCCATTCCACTCCACGATACATTTCCTATTTACAAAAACTGTTGTTCTCAAGTAATAACCCCCACATGTAGTTGAAATATATTGAAGCAAGAGGAAAATAGCAGTATAACCAAAATTTGTTCCAGAAAGATATCATGTGTGATGAGCAGCAATATTTTAAAAAGAAGCAGATATTACTGTATGAACTCACTTCAGAAGGGAGTCTGAAGAATTATACTATGACATAATCATGGCTGTGAGGAATTAAAAGGATTATGTTGCTTCAATCTTTCAGAAGAATTCCAGCTCATAGAGAGTGATATCAAGTGACTAAAAGAATTAACAAAAGGAATCGGATATGAAAAAATTCCGTTTGATTTATCTAACCTCTTATCCTGTTTACCTGGATACCTGGTTACCTATCCTGACCTACATTGGTTAAAAACCCTCTTTTTTATATATAAATATTTTATCAAGTTTTTATAGTTACACATCTTTAGTGCTTAATAAACACTGAGTTGTCTGGATTCACATATTTAACATTAATAGTAATACAACTTTCAGCCATGTATAGAAATTATCCCATGTTTGAAAGTATTCTGTATCTTTTTTCTCTTTCATTTTCAGTGTGAGCCTATCCATTTCCTCACAATCTAAACTTTTCCTGATTATGTCTTCTTCTGATAGTGTTTCTTCATTTTTCCAATACTGTGCAAATGCAATTCTCGCTGCTGCTAATATATATACTATTAAATATATACATTTTTTGTCATAGTTCTCTGTAATTATACCTAAAAGAAATAATTCTGGCTTAAAATCTACATGTTTTCTTAACAGTTTCTGTAACCACTTGTGTAATTTTGACCAAATTTTTTTTGCGTTAGGGCATGTCCACCAGAGGTGATAGAACATGCCTTGCTTTTGCCTACATTTCCAACAATTACTAGACATGTTTTTAAACATCTTTGCTAATCTTGCAGGTGATAAATGCCATCTATAAAATATTTTATATAGATTTTCTTCATAATTAGCTGCCCTTGTTATTTTATAGTTTTTTCCTCACAAGTTTTGCCATTTTTCTAATTCTACATTGTGCCCAAATTTTTTTGCCCAAGTTATCATTGTTTCTTTAACTTGTTCATCTTCCACCTTCAGGTTTAACAAAAACTTATATAGTTTTTTGATCAGTTTTTCATCTGATGACAATAGTATCAGGTCAAACACTGTTTGATCTTTATAGAAACCATATGTTTTAGCATCTTTTTCATATCTTTTTGCATTTGCCAATGTGGCCACCCATGATAGCTCAATACCCTGTTCTTCCAGTTCTTGTTTAGTTTGTAATTTCCCATCAAAATTCAAAATGTCTTTGCATGTCACAAGTTTCTCATTGTTGATTAAATTTGGGTGCACAAACACTTCCATTGTCAAGATCCATCCTGGTATTTTCATATAAGTTTTCATTTTTATCTTTTCCCATGTCAAAAGCAAGGCATTTCTTATATAATGATTTTGAAAGTATTTATGGATTTTATTTTTCCCATACCATAGAAAGACATGCCATCCAAGTTGTAGTCATGTCCTTCTAGGTATACCGTATTTTCCGGCGTATAAGACGACTGGGCGTATAAGACGACCACCTACATTTCCTGTTAAGTTATAGGGTTTGGGCTATACTCGCCGTATAAGACTACCCCTCTTCCAACGCACACCAAATAAAAATTTAAAAACATCAGATTTGATTTTAATATGGTAATTTTAATTCAAATGCTTATAACATGCAGGTACTTAGTAGGAAAACTGTCACTTATAAACATAAGGCTGTTTGTCATCAAATATGCAAACATAAAACAGTGCAAGTGGATTAAACTTTTCCTAATTCACTCTAAAGCTTTCCCTGCACAGACCAAATGGGAGATCCGCTCCAGGTTTTCCAGCCAGCCCGCCCAGTTCCTGAGTCAAATGTGTCCTTAGAGCTAAGCAGCTGCTCTGACTGCTGCATTCCCCACCTGCCTTTCAAGTTGGGATAGACTGCAGCTGCTCTTCAACTTTAGAAGGAAAGACGCCCAGACCCCAGCCTGTAAAAAATCACAGACTGCAGCTTCTTCTCCAATTGGTCCTGCTTTCCCTGCGCAGATCAAATGGGAGATCCGCTCCAGGTTTTCTAGCCAGCCCTGTCCCTAAAGTTTCAGCACCCGGCGTATAAGATGACCCCTGACTTTTGAGAAGATTTTCATGGGTTAAAAAGTCATCTTATATGCCAGAAAATACGGTAGTAGTCTTTTGTATCTAAGGGTTATCCACTCTTTTAGCCATGTTAATGCAGCTGCTTGAGAGTATAGAACTCAGTCTGCTAGCCCAAATCCCCCATTTTCTTTTGCTTCTTGTAGCAATTTTAGTCTTATTCTGGCTTTTGATGAATTTCAAAGTCAATGCATTTAATTCATCAAAAAAAATTCTCTAATTTTATAGGTATTGCTTGGAATAGGAAAAGTAGTTTTGGTAAAATATTCATTTTCACCGTCCTTATTCTTCCCAAGACTAATACTTGTAAATTTTTCCATCTTACCAAATCTGATTTTATTTGTTTTAATAGTTTAAGATAATTAACTTCTTTTAATGTCACACACCTTGCTGTTAAATATATCCCCAGGTATTTAACTTTCTTAACTATCTGAAGATCTGTTTTTTCTGACAATTGATTTTTTGTGTCTATCTGAAAGATTTTTAACTATCACTTTAGTCTTATCTTTGTTTATTTTCAATCCTGCAACTTCTCCAACTTCTTCAATTTTTGACAATAATTTAGGGCTTGTCTCCAATTGATCTTCTAAAATAAATACCAGATCATCCGCAAATGCTTGTAATTTATATTTTTCCTCTTTTATCTCCATACCTTTAATTTCTGGGTCCTGTCTAACATTTCTATTCAACACTTCTAGAGTTAAAATAAATAATACTGGAGATAGCAGACACCCTTGTCTTGTGTCTTTTTAAATATTAAAATTCTCTGTAAAATCTCCATTTACAGTTACTTTGGCCGTCTATGGTAAATTGTTTTAATTATATTTATAAAATTTTCTTCAAAGTTCATATAGTTTAATTGTTGTACCATAAATTGCCAGTTGATATTATCAAAAGCTTTCTGTGCATTTAAAACAATTAACGCCATTTGTTTCCCTGGATGCATTTTGTAATATTCCAAAGTATCTAAGATCATTCTTAGATTGTTCTTTATTTGTATTTTTGGTAAAAATCCATTTTGATCTCGATGTACAAATTCAATCAAAAATCTCTTCAGTCTTTCTGCTATTATTGAAGCAAAAATTTTGTAATCTGCATTTAATAAAGATATTGGTCTATAATTCTTTATCTGAGTCAAATTTGAATCTTCTTTTGGCATTAAAGTGATATTGGCTTCTATCCATGTATTTGGTAGTTTGGCCTCCACTAAAACTTCATTACATACTTCTTGCATTAATGGGCTTAGTATATCTTGTAGGCTTTTATAAAATTCTGCAGGTAGCCCATCTGGGCTTGGTGTCTTATCGAATTTTGTCTTTTTATAGCTTCTGTTAGCTCCATCATTGTGACTTTCTCATTTAGCATGTTTTTGAAGTTCTCTGGAATCTTTGGTAAGTTAGCATTTTCTATGTGTTGCCTTATTTTTTTTCCTGAGTAATTTCTTCTTTATCATAAAATGTTTCATAAAATTATTTAATTATTATTTTTTAATTATATCATTTTGGTATTGTAAATCGCCTCTCACCTCTTGCAATTTATTTATCTGTTTTTTCTTTCTGTCTTTTTCAATTTATAGGCTAACCATCTGCCTGGCTTATTAGCATTTTCAAAAAAAAGTTTTGTTTTGCTCTTTTGATTTGTTGGGCCATTTCTTCAGCTTCTATTAAGTTTAATTTGTGTTTTATTATCTCCATTTGATTTTTAAGCATCTTCCTTTGTGGGTCTCTTTGTAATTCTAATTTCGTCAATTCTTTCTTTAGCTTTGTTCTTGTTTTTTCCCTTGTTCTTTTTCACCATGTAAATTATGGCTAATTCTCTAAAATATGCTTTTGGCTGTATACCAAACGTTTTGGAATGATGTATCTTCTTTCTTATTTTCTTTAAAGAAAAATTCCATTTCCTTTGTTACTTTTTGTATAAAAATTTTGTATAAAGATTGATTTAATGCCCATCTTAGTTTTTCCTTTGTTCCTCTCCATGTCATCTTTATTGGATTATGATCCGCCCATACATTAGTTTCTATCTCAATCTCTTGTATGCTCATTCTTAGTTCAGCAGATATCCATATCATATCAGTTCTAGACCATGATTTATGCCTGTTTGAGTAAAATGTTTATTGAGATTTCTTTGTGTTTTTCTCCATATATCCTGTATACAAATTTCTTCTGCCATTTTAAAAAAAGATAGGTAGAATGTTCCTACCTTTTTTCCCTATTATACTACTTCTGTAATCTAGCTTTCCATCTACAATTGCATTAAAGTCTCCTTCTAAGCAAATATTTTGATATTCCATTTCCATTATTTTCTTGTGTAGTTTTTGATAAAATTCTTTTTGTTTGTTATTTGGTACATAAATTGTTACCATCAGTGTTTTTGATTTAACATCATTTCCACCATTAATATTCTTCCTTCTTCATCTGCATAATTTTTGGGGGGTTCATTGTTTCTTTTAATATATAAAGCTACTCCTCTTTTCTTTTGTTGTGCTGATAAAAAGAAGAGCTTCCCAATTTTCGGGCATTCCAGAAATGTATAATGTTGTCTTTTAATATGTGTTTCTTGAAGACGAACTGTATCCATTTTTAGTTTTTGTAATTGTATATTTTCCCGCTCTTCATGGGGGAGTTCAATCCATTTATATTCATTGAAAGAATCCTATTATCCTTCTCCATCTTCTTCAATTATATTTAGGTTTTATTCTTCTATTTGTTCTTATCAGTCTCTGTTCTTTTCCCTTTGCCCCTTCTTGATTTATGTTTTCTGTGTCTTCTTCCCTTTGTTTAGCCACCCCTTCTATTGCTGTCTCTTCCTGTTTTCTAGATTCCCATTCTGATTGAAATTCCAAGCTTCCTTCTTCAAAAAAACCTTTGTGTCTGTCATAAAACTCCATTGCTTTAAAGACAGAGTCCAATCTATATGTTTTGAAGTCCCAATTGAATAGTATCCCCTCTGGCATTAATCATCTAAAATTCACTCCTTTTTTAATTAGTTCTTTGGTCAAGAATTGATAGTCTCTTTGTGAGTCTCTTACCCTCCTAGGTATCTGCTTCAAGACTACAATTTCTTTTCCCTTGTATTGCAGTGGGTCATCTCTGACTCTTATTAATATCTCATCTCTTATAGATTTTTTGACAGATTTAATATGTACCTCTCTAGGACCTTTGTTTCTTCTTTCATAGCTTGAATTGACTCTAAATGTTTGATCAATCTCTAGCAGTTCTGTCATCAAGTCCACGAGATCATCTTCTTTATCTGTGGAGATGGTTACCAGCATCATATTCCTGGCTGTGCAGCTAACGAGTAGGTTAGCTTGGTCGCTCAACAGTAAGAAACTGGTGAAGCAGTCACAGCAGTGCCTGTATTTTCTGCATCGCATGAGAAAAGCACATCTTCCTTCCCCTGTCCTGACCACTTTCTACAGGGGGACGATTGAGAGCATCCTGTCATACAGCATCACAGACTGGTTTGGAAGCATCACTGCATCAGACAGGAAGGCTGTGCAGAGAGTGGTGAGGATGGCTGAAAAGATCATGGGCAGTTCCCTCCCCTCCAACCAGGATATAGCACAGAAGTGTTGCTTGAGCAGGGTCCATAAAATTAAGTGGGACACTACACATCCTCTTGACGACCTGTTTTCCTTGTTACTTACTGGGAGGAGGCTTCGTGGTATCCGTAGCAGAACATCCAGATTCAGCCATAGTTTCATTCCATACAGCATTAACCTTGTGAACTCTCAGGCTTCCTCCTTCCGTTATATATTCAAGATGGACAGTATTTAATATTTATTTGTTATGTAATGTAGGGGTGTGGTGGCTCAGTGGGTTAGGATGCTGAGCTTGTCGATCAGATGGTCGGCAGTTTGGCGGGTCAAATCCCGAGTGCCACGTAGCAAAGTGAGCACCTGTTACTCGTCCCAGCTTCTGCCAACCTAGCAGTTCAAAAGCACGTAAAAATGCAATTCGAAAAATAGGGACCACTACGGTGGGAAGGTAACAGCGTTCCGTGCACCTTTGGTGTCTAGTCATACCGGCCACATGACCACGGAGACGTCCTCAGACAAGCGCTGGCTCTTCGGCTTTGAAACGGAGATGAGCACCGGCCCCTAGAGTCAGAAACGACTAGCACACATGTGCGGGGGAACCTTTACCTTTTTAATATAGGGGTGTGGGTCTATACATATGTTGTATTTAGTATGGTTAGATGTGCATCATGTATGTGTTTCACTTTGAGAGCGGGTAACTAAATTTCATTTTTGATGTGTGCCGTGGTGCCCACAGTAAAATGATAATAAAGGTTATCTTGTCTTGTCTTGTCTTGTCTTGCCTTGCCTTGCCTTGCCTTCCATATGTTCTGAAATCTTAAAAAGTGAGATGCCTTTTCTATTTCCAAAACCACTATTGACTCTTCAAATTCTTTATTTGCCTGCATCAATCTTTGATTTTCATCTTTTATTTCTTCCAGCTTTTGATATGTTTCTACTGATTTGTCTTCTGCTTTCTGAATCCTTTGCTCATTCTTTGTAATCTTCTGTTGAAAGTTTTCTAATTGAGATTTCAAGTCATGAATTTCTTCCTTCATTTTATCAAAGTTATCTTTCATCTCTTCATGATTTCTCTTCGTGTCTTCTTTGTGTGAAGTAATAGCCTCCTGTATTGCTTGTAATGTAGTTTGTGTTTTGTTCTGGAAGCTGTTGGTTTTTTCTTGTTGTAACAATGTGTCAATTGATCTCTGATACACAGCATTGGGGGTAGTAGACGATGGTGCTGAGAATGGTTTTTTGCTAATTTTAGCTAGATTAGGAACACTCATTTTTATTCCCAACCTCCAGACCTCCTCAATTCTAATATATTCCCCAGTTATCAATCTTATACAAAACCTTCAATCTTATAATCAGTATTGCAATATGTCCTTTAAGTTTGTTTCAAACAATTCTGATAGTCTTTATCTGTAGTCTCTTGTAATCCAATAGGCTCCCCCCCCAACAGGGGAAGAAAGGAGAGAAGAGAGTTTGTTGTCCAGTTCTGTTCTTCAATCTCAACTCCAAATAATTATCCAAAAGTCCGATGTTATCAATCTGCTCCAATTTGTAGGCCAAAAAGAGTCCTGTTTATAAAGGTTGTAATCCATAGGGTCTCCCCCAAATGGAATCGCCAAGAGTCAGATTTCTTCTGTCTCTAAATAGTTCTTGAAAATAAAAATTATAATCCAATAGATTCCCCATGAAAAAAATTTATAACCCACTTTTATCTTTCTGCACCAACTCCAAGCAGTTATCAATAAACCAGAATCATCAATCAGTCAAGGTTTATAAACCTCAAGGCCCTACTATTCAAAGTTAATAATCCATAGAGCCTTTCCCAAAGAGAATAACCAAGTGTCAAGTTTTTTCTGTCTCTGAATAGTTCCTGATGTTGCAGCTCAAGCAATGTTTATAATCCAGGAAAGTCCGATGGCTTCAAAGTCATTTATATTTATAATCCATCCTGCAGAAAAACAGCCCAGAGTTGTTCTTCTTCAGATTGCAGTTCAGCTGCAAATCTGAAAGGCTGAGAAGTTCAGGCACATCAAAGAGCCTAGCTTGCTATCTCTGTCTGGGCTTCAAGCCAAGGTCATTCTTTCCGAACAGAGTGCAAAACAAAAAAAAAGTCTTAGTGGTTTTCCTCTTTTCCACCACTAGATCTCATTAAATATCTATCTTTCAACCAGGACTTATTTCTCAAAAGTTCAGTCTGGTATTTTTCAAAGCAAATAAAGTTTTTAAGATATTTTAAGTCTCCCAATTTTTTCAGTGTCACAATTTTAAATTATTTCCAATTCGGTTTTATAATGTGACTATTTTTCTCCCCAAAGATTTTTAAACCCCCACTGTTCTTCTAGGGGAAGGGGCACCAAGAAATCCCCCCACCCTCTTGCTTCTGGGAGTTTTGCCTTTTGGGATTCTTTTTTCCAGGGAGATTTTTTTTTAAAAAAAAGTAGAGCAGGAAAAAAAAGTACTCTCACCCAGCTCCAAAAACGTTGCTTAAATTTGCTAGTTGGTGCTTTTCCCCCTGGCTGACAGGAGCTTCTGACTGGCTGCCAAACTGCAGCCAATCTTTCACCAGTTGGTTTAGAGGGCTTCCTCAGATTGAACACGCCATCAATCCGTGATCTATGAGGGTCCCCTCTTTCTTCATTACCTCTCTGGGGCGATTTTAGGCCCTTTCCGGGGGCCCAGCAGGATGAAATTGAATGTGGGAGGAAGAGCCCTGCTTCCCTGTGTCCGTCTTGCTCCGATGCAAAACTGAAAAGCCCATTAAAAACTCTATTTTAGGGGCGATTGCACTCACCATTGCAGGAACCCTTTTCTTCTGCCTCTATCAATGCCTTCCTCTTTGCATTAACAGTTTAAAAGCTTACTTCCCTACATCCCAGAATCCCAATAGAAGCACTCATCAAGTCTCCTTGATGATGTGTCAAATTGACAAAAAATATCAAATCAATTCTTAATCTTGTGCCAGTATAAGTATGGGTGACACCCTCCCACACAACCTATTTGGCACAAAGTGGAGAATTGTGGTAACAATGTGCCCCAGCCCCTTTTCTGTATCCCCCAAAACATAAGAATAAAGCTTAAAACCAAGAAAAAGCACCCAGGAGCTGCTAAAAGTGAAAGAACACCATCTCCAAGTTTTTCCTCTAAGCTGTCAGATAGTAGCTGCAGGCAAACTGGCATGTGCCTCAGCTTAAAGGAAAGAAACAATGTTGCAATCACGAACCTGAATGACCCCAGTCATTGCAAAAAGTGGAAACATCGACTCAAGCCTGTCTACTCAAAAGAACTGGCTAGAAGCAATAGAAAGACGAAAGATAAGGGGATAAAAATAATTACATTTATTTGACAGAATTAAAACCCAAGGAAGCTGATACTTTAGACCCATCACTTGTTTTTACAAAACAAGTAAACCAATCAAATAATAAAAGCACATAAAGCAAGCCTTTAAATTACGAAATGCTGCAAAAACTGTATAAAAATCCTTGTACTCACCAAATTAAATTTTCAGCTGTCCCAGAAATGCATGCTGTTGTCGCTTCTGCCCAGTTAAAGACTTTCTTTTCGAGCTGCTGTCTTCATCCTTTATTTCCTGCAGCGTGCCCGTTTCTCTGAGCTGGGGACCCAAGCCAGTCTCTCCCAACAATATTAAAGTATTAATGAGAAGCAGGTGGTACAGTTATTAAGGCATCAGAGTAGAAACTGGAAGACTGTGAATTCTGATTGCACCTTAACCATGAAGCCAACAAAGTAACTGGGCAAATCACTCTCTCTCCCTCTCTTAGCCATAAGAAGCAGGCAATAGCAAACCACTTCTGAAAACACTGCAGAGAAAAACTGCTAGGACTTGCCCAGGCATTTGCCAAGAGTCAAGAATGATTTTAAGTCACACACATCACAGAACGGTGTAAATAACACATTTAATTCAGTTTCAGTGGCGTTTAATTGAGTTTGAATTTTTAAATTTTCATATGGTTTCACTGGACTCATATATACGTTTAACAATTGCAACTGATATCCTGTGCAAAAATGGCAGAAACCCATATTGCTGATTTATAGCAATTTGCCATCCATTTTGGCTTCTAGTATTTTCTAGTACTAGAAACAAACTAGGGATCTTGGGGGCTGCAGGGAGATAATTGAGGAAATTATAGGTCCATTAGTTTCTACTCAAGGTAATAGATTAAAAAAAACAGTTTAAAGTACATTTTTTCAAGATTATAAAAAAAAATCTTGGAGAACAATAAAACCAAAAACTATCTATGAAGAGTTTATTTTGGAATTATTGAAGATTATTTGAGCCCACTCAGCTTTCTTATAATTTTTACTTTAAAAAAATCTCTTGCAACAAATGTATAAATTGAAGAAACAAACCTTGCCAACAGATTATGCCAAAGGATCTGCTAAATCAGAAAAACAAGTGGTCAGGCATTACTTCTAAAGCTAACTATAAAAAAAACCGTACATTTTAATTAGGACATTGTTTTGCCCTAATGCAGCAAAGCCTCCATAGATTCTTTTTTGAATAGTTTCTACTGTACATGTGTTGTTATTTGCTCATCTGTGATATATTTGCTTTGAAAGAGGTTCAGTGAAGGATTTCAACATTTTTATAATAACTGATTAAAACTTTGCAGGTTTAATGTTGTTTGAAGAATCTATGGTTGTCCTTGTTGTGCTCTCTGAGCTTGGTTTCTTTCTTTCAGACATTTGATTACCCAACTAGGTAACATCATCACTGTTAGAAGGGAATAGGGTTTACTCTCTGTTTATATACTAGTGGGTTGCTCTGTCAGTGTTGGTGGGACTGTTCTTTGTAGTTCCTTGATTAGGTTGTTGCTTACTATTAGCTTGTTTGTCTGAGGTTGTAGTTCCTTGATTGGGATATTGTTCCCAAAGTTCAACCCTGTACTGCAACTATTCTCTTCTATCGAAGAATCGGTTATCTGTCAGAACAATGCTGTAGAACAGAATATTAACTGTTTCCCTTTACAGATTGTATGCCCTTTGGGTCTCTGTATCATTTCAGATGATTCCATCTTTAAATATTAAAACTGAGTTTGCTATACTGAGAATATGGAATAGATTCAAATGCAGGTTATGCCCAAAAGCAACTTTGTGGGTCTCAGCAGAAAAAGCATATTAAATAATAGGCAAAAACTAATAGTTAATATAATTGTGAGATACTGGAATTCTATCAAGAGGAATATCAAATAAAATCAAGTCACATAGGGGAGATGGGCAGCATACTAATTTAATAAATTTAATAAATTTGGCAGTGGGACATAGTTGTCAATGGTTTTCTTATTTACAGTAGTGGCCAAAATTGTGGAAACCTTTTGGGAAAAGTACAGTAGAAATGCCACCTTTGGTTAAGTTTCCACCAAATTTTCTTCTAATTTCTTTATAACTGTAGCCTTGTTCACTTAATAATACTATTTTACATCACTTTCTGGGCAACCAGTCAACTCTTTGCACCATTACTTTAATTTTATTAGGTTTTACAAGCTCACTAAATGAAAGAACACAAAAAAAACCCAACCAACTTGATAGCAATCACATAACACACTGACAAATGTCCTCCTCTCAGCTTCAATACATGACATCAGTAACTGAATCCTACTGTGATTTGATTCACTCATTGCCAAAACAAGATGACACTGACTGGCTCTCTAAACACTCATGCTCATTGGCTACAATCAGATGAAGGAAAGCTACCTGATATCAATCTAAGCAAGTTGTGCTTCCTTTTTCTGATTATTTGGCTATAACTTTTCATAGAATACAGTACAGATAATTGAACAAACTTTGTTGCATTACATTTATAGAGCCTTGGTGGAGCAGTGGGCTAATGCCTCCTTAAGTAACACCAGCTGCCTGCAATTAGTGCAGGTTCGCATCCCACCAGGCTCAAGGTTGACTCAGCCTTCCATCCTTCCGAGGTAGGTAAAATGAGGAGCCAGATTGTTGGGGGCAATTAAGCTGACTTTGTAATAATGCCGCTTGGGGGTGTGTGTGAAAGCCCTAATAAGCAGGCATATACATAGAATAAAGGCTACTGCTAAGCTTGTAAGCCGCCCTGAGTCTTCGGAGAAGGGCAGGATATAAATGGAATTTAAAAAAAATACATTTTTGATTAAATTATCTTTCCATTGATATATAATTTTATGGTACTACTCCAAAAAAAAGTGTCATGGTTCCGACAAATGAAACTCTTCAAAGAACTTCAAGGCATTGTTTACCTTAAAGAATCTTTATTCGAGTAGCATAGCTTCGGCACATACATGGTCGAAGCCAAAATCTGAATTCTCCTTCCCTTAACACATAGTATCAAACACAATTCCCTCCTCTAATTAGCAGTCATAAATCACATTCTCCAATTAGTTTGAATTGCAAGTTTTCCCTCCTGTTTTCCAGCCCACCATCTCTTATCATCTCTTATTTCAAAAGCCCCTGAGTTCATACACTTTTACAATATTGTTATGTCTAACTAAAGGTAAAGGTAAAGGTAAAGGTTCCCCCGCACATGCGTGCTAGTCGTTTCCGACTCTAGGGGCCGGTGCTCATCTCCGTTTCATAGCCGAAGAGCCAGCGCTTGTCCGAGGACGTCTCTGTGGTCATGTGGCCGGCATGACTAGACGCCAAAGGCGCACGGAACGCTGTTACCTTCCCACCGTAGTGGTCCCTATTTGTCTACTTGCATTTTTACGTGCTTTTGAACTGCTAGGTGGGCAGAAGCTGGGACGAGTAACAGGCGCTCACTCTGTTACGCGGCACTCGGGATTCGACCCGCCAAACTGCCGACCTTCCGATCGACAAGTTCAGCGTCCTAACCCACTGAGCCACCGCGTCCCTTATGTCTAACTACCTCCCATCAAATTCCTCCTCCTCCAGTATCATGTAATTCTAAGAATAAAGCATAGGAAAGAAAAAGGCTGCAACACCATATGTTGTAGAAGCAAGAACATCCGATGTTAGCAGTGTTGACATCTGGCCCCCCTTACAAAAAGGCAGACCCTGTAGTGTAAACAAAAGCATATGTTAGGGACTGTCTCTTGATTTGTTGGGGTGTTTCTTATAGAACCTTTTGATGAGTCTGTTGTCTTTCACATCGCTAGATTTCACCAAGTGGCTTCAGACAATGAGTATCCCTTCCATTGTACTAGGTATTGCAATTTCCCTTTAAAAATTCTAGAGTCAAGAATACATTTCACTTCATAGTGAGTCTGTCACGCCACTACGAGGGGCCTGGGTGCCTTCTTAGAGGGAGGTCTTAAAGTGGAATCCTGGAAAAGTTTCAACAAGCTGCACTGGAAGACAGGGTGAACTTTCCCTAAAAGCCTAGGGAGTTTCAATTCTACTATGACCGATTGAGGATCCTTATGATGGGGAAAGGCCCCAAGAATTTCAGTCCTAATTTCTTACTGGGTAATTTGAGGCGTAGATATTTAGTAGACAGATAAACCTTTTTCCCAACTTGGAATGTTCTTTGAGGAGCCCTGTTTTTATCAGCCTGCTTTTTATAGGTCTCAGAAGTCTTTTTAAAGCAATTTTCATGTTTCTCCAAACTTCTTCCCACCCCCTCACCCATTGAACAAGTGTCTGGGAAGTGGAGGGCACCTGGGGGTATTCAGGTATTGGACTGAACTCTTTTCCTGTGGCTACTCTGAAAGGCGTGTAACCGGTGCTGCTGTGAACGGAATTATTGTAAGCCACCTCTGTGAAAGGGAGGAGGTCAGCCCAGTTTGTTTGTTGGTCGGCAACATAGCATCTGAGATATTGCTCCACCATTTTATTAGCGGATTCTGCAGCCCCAGATGAAAAGCAGATGATAAGCCTTGAGATGATCCAATTAATTTAAGAAAACTCCTCCAAAATTCACCTGGTGCACCAGTTGCAGCCCTATCTAGACCGGGATGCCTTGCGTACAGTCACTCATGCGCTCGTGACCTCTCGGTTAGACTACTGCAATGCTCTCTACATGGGGCTGCCCTTGAGGACCACTCGGAGGCTCCAACTGGTGCAGAATGCAGCTGCGCGAGTTGTGTTGGGGGTCTCCCGATACTCCCATGTTACACCTTTGCTCCGTGAGCTGCATTGGCTTCCAGTTGCCTTCCGGGTGAGATTCAAGGTGCTGGTAATGACCTATAAAGCCCTACATGGCATGGGTGCAGAGTACCTAAGGAAGCACCTGCGGCCGGTGCTCAGGGCCTCCTCAGGGTGCCACCGGTCAGAGAATGCTGATTGATGGCCCCCAGGGGGAGGGCGTTCTCTGTGGGCGTGCCAGACCTTTGGAACCGTTTACCGGTTGAGCTCCAGATGGCTCCCGACCTGCACTCCTTCCGACGTGATCTAAAAACTTATTTATTTGAACAAGCCGGCCTGGCCTGATGGGTTTGGGGTTTTAATTACTGTTTTAATTAATTTATTGTATTCAGGCACAATTGTTTAATTTGTTTTTAACTTTTGTATTTTGTATTTTTGGTATTAATTGCCCTGTACACCGCCCTGAGTCCTTCGGGAGAAGGGCGGTATACAAATAAAATAAAATAAAATAAATAAATAAATAAATAAATAAATAAATAAATGAATAAATGAATAAATAAATAAAATTTTGCTGTGAACTGCATCCCTCTGACCAAAATTATTCGCTTAGGGGTGCCATGCAGCCGGTAGATACGTTTCAGGAACAGTTTAGTCAGTCTTTGGGCAGATGGGAGTCCTTTGCAGGTGATAAAATGAGCCTGCTTCAAAAACAGGTCTATCACAGTCCAGATGGCAGTATTTCCTCTACTTTCAGGTAGGTCTACTATAAAGTCCATAGCTATTTCTTCCCATGGTTGAGAAGGGTTTGCCACTGGCTGCAGTAACCGAGGGGTTTTCTCTGGAATTTTTTTCATGGTGGCACATGCAGTACAACTCCTGACATAGTTTTCCACATCTCATTTTAGTCCCGGCCACCAAAATTGCCGATGGATGAGATGTAGAATTTTTAAATATCCAAAGTGTCCAGCCTGTTTCACATCATGGCTGTGTTTGAGAGCATTAAGACAGAGGGCTTTAGGCAAATACAGTTTCTCCCCCTTGTAAGCCAAACCATCCCTGCATGTTAGGGAGGTTTGATTGTGTGGAGCTCTTATTTTATCTTCTTTGCCCCAGGATCATCAGGATTAGGGGCTCTGTGGGGCGTGAGTTGAGCAGCAGTTTGTGGATTGGAAATAATTGCCTTGTTAACCTCTTTGTGTTTGCTTTTGTACTGGGGCAATCATGATAGCACATCAGCTAGGAAGTTTTTTCCTCCCAGTATGTACTTTAGAGTGAAGTTGAAATGGTTAAAGTACTGTGCCCACTGCACTTGCTTTGGGGACAAATTGCAAGGAGTTTTCAGTGCTTCTAGATTTTTGTGATCTGTCCATACTTCAAAAGGCACCTTGCTACCTTGTAGATAGTGTTGATAGTTTAATAGCCCCCACCTAATTATGAAGGCCTCCTTCTCCCAGACTGCCCATCTCCTTTTGATTTCAGTAAATTTTTTAGAGGTGTAGGCACAGGGTTGCAAGACCCCACTTTTGTTCTTTTGCAGTAATACAGCTCCGACTGCCACGTTGCTGGCTTCAGCTTGGATTACAAAAGGCTCCCCTGGGCAGGGGTGCTTTAGGACCAGTTCAACAGCAAATAGTCTTTTTAAATTCTCAAAAACTGTTTGACAGTTCATCGTCCATGCTAGTGGTTGGCCCAGTCATGAATTCCCTCCTCCTTTGCCTGTTTTGAGTAATTCTGTAAGGGGTAGGGCAATCTCGGCAAAGGAGGAGATAAATTGACAATTGAAGTTGGCAAAACCTAGAAAGCTCTGGAGCTGTTTGTGAGTCTTTGGGGGCTGCCATTCAATTATAGCCCTCACTTTGGCTGGGTCCATTTCAATGCCTTCATTGGAAATTCTGTAGCCAAGATAATCTAATCGAGTCTGGTGAAATTCACATTTTGACAGTTTGACATAAAGCTTGGCATTCAATAGTTTCTTTAACATTGCTCTCACCAGCTTTATATGATCAGTCATATTCATGCTGTATATCAGGATCTCATCAGGATACACCAGAACCCCTTTGTATAAATGATCATGTAGGACCTCATTAATCAACTGCATGAATACGGCTGGGGGCCCCTGCAGTCTAAATGGCATGACTTTGAATTGATAGCTTCCCATGGGGCAGTTGAAGGCAGTTTTCCACTTGTCTCCCTCCTTTATTCTCACCTGGTAATATGCCTCTCTCAGGTCTAATTTAGTGAAGACACTCCCCTTTGCCAGGTGGGTTAGTAAGTCCTTCAGGAGAGGGAGGGGGTATTTATTTTCCACACTCACCACGTTCAGACCTTTATAATCAACACATAAATGAAGAGACCCATCTTTTTTTCTTTAAACAACACAGGCTTCCACCGCAGACTTGGCTCATTCAATGAATCCCCTCACTAGGTTTTTATCCATGTATCGCTGCATCTCCTCAATTTTGAGGAGGGACATAGTGTATATTCTCGGTTGTGGGAGTTTAGCTCCCAGCAACAGTTCGACAGAACAATCATTGGGTCAGTGGGGAGGCAGGGCATTGCATTCTTTCTCACTAAATGCCTCCGCTAGGTCCTGGTACTCGCTGGGGATGAGTGGCTTACCTGGTGTGCTTGCTCATTTGGTGGCCTAAAGTGTCCTGCAATGGTGGTTCAATCAGTGGGAGGTTTAGGCCCTATAGGTAGTCTCACAGTTCTCATTCCTTTCTCCCACCAGATAAACAGCTTCCATTTGTCCAACCAGGCTAATCCTAGGATCACCACCTCAGTCATTTTTGGAGCCACCAGGAAGCTAATAAAATCCCAGTGCTCACCTATTTCAGGCGTAGGGGCTCAGTTAATTGTGTGACTAAAGTCCCTCCCATCAGGGAGCCATTGGCTTGCTCAAATCTTACAGGCTTGGAGAGTAGTTTTGCTCGTATGCCCATTTTCATGGCAAATGGCAGGCTAATGACGTATTGGGAGCATCCAGAATTGACTAGCACTTTTAAGTCTACTTGTGCCCTCGACTTAGGGATTATAAGTTTGGCAGGCAGTGAAAAAGGTGGGACGTGTTGACTCACCATCAGTCATTCTCTCCTTCATCGTCGAAAGAGGGTAGCGTGCGGGCGGGTCCAGCCTGAGTTCCCGCATCTTCCTGTGTGGGGGATGTGACCTGATCAACACTGCTAACATTGGATGTTCTGGGCCCAGTGCTCTTCAACATCTTCATCAATGATTTGGATGAGGGGATAGATAGGGAACTGCAGCTGCCAAAAAAGCCAACATAGTTCTAGGCTGCATTAACAGAGGGATAGAATCAAGATCACGTAATACTCTTTATAATACCTTGGTAAGGCCACACTTGGAATACTGCATCCAGTTTTGGTCACCACCATATAAAAAAGAAGTTGAGACTCTAGAAAGAGTACAGAGAAGAGCAACAAAGATGATTAGGGGATTGGAAGCTAAAACATATAAAGAACAGTTGCTTAAATTGGGTATGTCTAGTTTAATGAAGAGAAGGACTAGGGGGTGACATGATAGCAGTGTTCCAATATCTCAGGAGTTGCCACAAAGAAGAGGGAGTCAAGCTATCCCCCAAAGTAGGGCTTTTCAACCTCTTCATGCACTGTACCACTTTTAGGATATGGCAACAGCTGAGTACCACCAGTTGCCTAGGAAGGTGTCAAAAACTTGATGACCAAAAAAAAAGGAAAAAAAGTGATGAAATACAGGTAGTCCTCGACTTACAACAGTTCGCTTAGTGACTGTTCGAAGTTACAATGGCACTGAAAAAAGTGCCCTCCCCAAGCCACAGACGAGCAAGACACCTGCCTGCCTGCCCAGCAGCACTCTTCCTCCTGTCCGAGGTTTTCATTGTTGTCCTCACTGTTGAGGATTGGCAGTGGGGGTGGGGTGGGGGATGTTTGGTTTTTATTCCCCCCGTCTGCTGGGTGGTTGCAGAAGGTTTTGGTCACTTCACATGACCCTGGGTCACTGTGATCGTCATAAATATGAATCAGTTGCGAAGCATCTGAATGTAAACCACAAGACCCTGGAGATGCTGCAACATTCCAGCTGATCGGCGCTTCTTCTGGGCTCAGAAGCGCCAGGATCAGCACCGAGCTCTAGCTGGAGCCTGGTGCTGATCCTGGCCTTCCACTGAGCCCTGATAGCCCCGAAGAAGCACTGATCCTGGCGCTTCCGCTGAGTCCTGACAGCCCTGCAGCTCCAGCCATCTCTCGCTCAGGCTTGTGTGGTGCTGCCACCGGTTCAACTCATTCCCCTCCCCCGCTACCACTTTTCTAGGATGGTCGCGTACCACCTGCCAGGTGCCAATGTACCACAGGTGGTACCCATACCACTGGTTGAAAAGCTCTGCTCCAAAGCACCTGAAGGCAGGACAAGAAGCAATGGATGGAAACTAATCAAAGAGAGAAGCAACCTAGAACTAAGGAGAAATTTCCTTGTGAATGCTCCAACACTGGAAGTTTTTAAGAAGAGACTGAACAACCATTTGTCTGGGGTGGTATAAGGTTTCCTGCCTGAGCAGGGGGTTGGACTAGAAAAACTCAAAGGTCCCTTCCAACTCTATTATTGTTACTGTATACATATATACATATCTTGCATATGTCCTTACATTAAAGTTTCTGATCTAGTCTTCTGAGAAAAGTCTGCTTATCACCTTCATTTTTTCTTAACTATATTTAGAAATATAGCTGCATTCAATTAAACTCTTTCCCAGTATGCCTTATATTATACAGTATGCTATTTTGAAGATTTTCAGTACAATCTTTCTAACTTCCTGTGCTATAACACAAATTTACTTTGTAACCTGATGAAATATCTTATTTTCCTTTCCCTTCATCTTCATGAAGATAGTGCTTAATACCATATGTTCATCCTGAGATTAGGGAGCCGTGATTCATAAGTGGCATTTGTTCTTGTTAAGTATTGCTTAGTGCTATTGGTTTCCAGCTTCAGTTATTTTTAACAATTCCAGTTCTGATGCAAAATTATGCAAAACCAAGGCCATATGGGAACAGTTTTACTCAATGATTTTCTCCAGATCTATGTGCTGATAAAATCATCAGCTTTTTTTAAAGAAAGCCATGTATTTTCTGACATTATAGAATTCAAGTTAGAATTTATTACAGTTTCCTCTTGCTCAGTAAAAACCTACTTATGATGTTAGTAGAACATCATTTTGTAATTAAAACCTGGTATTAACTGCAAGATTTCTGTTATCCGTCCATATGTTCTTTACTTTTTGCTAAAAAGCAGTTATACAATTCAGCATGTTTTAGAACATAGGTGTCAGAATCCATTTGAATTTGAATTTGAATTTTATTGAATTTATATACCGCCCTTTCCCGTAGGACTCAGGGCGGTTTACAGGGTACTTAAAACAACAATACAAAAATTAAAAACAATTAAAAAGATTAAATTATATCCCTGAAGAAATAAAAAACCCCAGTTAAAACTCTCAGCCTGGGCCGGAAAGCTCGAAGAGCCAGGTCTTCAGGTCCCGGCGAAATGAACGAAGGTCGGGGGCAGTCCTAAGCTCCACAGGCAGCTGGTTCCAGAGGGCAGGCGCACCCACAGAGAAGGCCCTCCCCCTGGGTGTTATCCGCTGGCAATCTTTTACCGGCGGCACCCTGAGAAGGCCCTCCCTGTGGGAGCGCACAGGACGAAGGGAACTTGATGCCGGCAGCAGGTGTTCCCTCAGATATCCCAGACCCAAGCCATTTAGGGCTTTATAGGTCATCACCAGCACCTTGAATCTCACCCGGAGGGCAACCGGAAGCCAATGCAGCTCGTGGAGTAGAGGTGTTACATGGGAGTATCGGGGAACCCCCATCACAACTCGTGCAACTGCATTCTGCACCAGCTGAAGCCTCCGAGTGGTCCTCAAGGGCAGCCCCATGTAGAGAGTGTTGCAGTAATCTAAACGGGAGGTCACAAGCGCATGAGTGACTGTGCGTAGGGCATCTCGGTCCAGGTAGGGTCGCAACTGGCACACCAGGCGCCAGTTTCATTTCATTTCTAACTATCCCTAGGAGGAGAGGGAACAAACATGGGTTTTTATTGCTTGGAGACACGATGGAGCCGCTGTGACGGTTACTCCAGAGAGAGTTGCACGAAGCCAAGGCGTCTCTCTTCCTCCTCCTCACCGTTTCCTTTGCTTTTCTTCGTGCTTTTTATTCCTCTGCGGAACTCTGCTGCTGGATTTTTCAGCGACTGCTGTAGCCGTGCTTCTCTTCTCGGCTCCGAAAATAGGGATTTCTACTCTCTCTCTCTCTCTCCCCTCCCCACCCCGCATTCTCCTGCCTCTTCGATTGCGACAATAAAAGGGCGAAGGGTGCGCTGGTTTCTTCCTCCTTCCTCCCCCCCTCCCCTCCCCTCCCCGATTGTCATGTGTGGCTTCGACTTTAGTTTTTGCCTACGGTGCTAGGGAGTTGCCAGTGGTGGGATCGTTTTCGGAGTTGCGTGCTTGGCCCAGAGGTGCAAACAAAATGTTTGGAAAAAGGGGGGTGAGGTGGGGTGGGGTGGGGTGGGGTGGAGGAAGCAGTTTGCGAAGCAGCCGAAATGGGGGTATATAGAGGATGGGAGGTTCCCACCGAGAGAGCCAGCAGAGTTGTTGTCGAAGCGCGTCACACGCCTTTCCAACCACCAGAGAAGGGAGGAATAAGAAAGAAACACACACACACACACACACACACACACACACACCAGGAAATCGAGAGCGCCGCCTTAAGTTAAAGGTGGCGGATGGGCCCGAGAAAAAAGGCTGCAAAACTCCAATCTTTTAAAGCGTGCGGTGTTGTTGTGTTTTTTTTTCCTCCCCCCGAAAGTGAACGGCAGCTTTCCGTACTAGTGTATTTGTACTGCCGCGAGTGACAACTGACAAACCCCAAAAACAAGGTCTAGTTTCACGGCGATGAGCGACCGGAGTGCCAATCAATTAGTTAACAGACTTCATCAGTTCCAAAATCAAGATCACACCGGCAAGCTTTGTCAGTTGTCACTCGCGGCAGTACAAATACACTAGTACGGAAAGCTGCCGTTTACTTTCGGGGGGAGGAAAAAAAACACAACAACACCGCACGCTTTAAAAGATTGGAGTTTTGCAGCCTTTTTTCTCGGGCCCGTCCGCCACCTTTAACTTAAGGCGGCGCTCTCGATTTCCTGGTGTGTGTGTGTGTGTGTGTGTGTGTGTTTCTTTCTTATTCCTCCCTTCTCTGGTGGTTGGAAAGGCGTGTGACGCGCTTCGACAACAACTCTGCTGGCTCTCTCGGTGGGAACCTCCCATCCTCTATATACCCCCATTTCGGCTGCTTCGCAAACTGCTTCCTCCACCCCATCCCACCCCACCTCACCCCCCTTTTTCCAAACATTTTGTTTGCACCTCTGGGCCAAGCACGCAACTCCGAAAACGATCCCACCACTGGCAACTCCCTAGCACCGTAGGCAAAAACTAAAGTCGAAGCCACACCTGACAATCGGGGAGGGGAGGGGAGGGGGGGAGGAAGGAGGAAGAAACCAGCGCACCCTTCGCCCTTTTATTGTCGCAATCGAAGAGGCAGGAGAATGCGGGGTGGGGAGGGGAGAAAGAGAGAGAGAGTAGAAATCCCTATTTTCGGAGCCGAGAAGAGAAGCGCGGCTACAGCAGTCGCTGAAAAATCCAGCAGCAGAGTTCCGCAGAGGAATAAAAAGCACGAAGAAAAGCAAAGGAAACGGTGAGGAGGAGGAAGAGAGACGCCTTGGCTTCGTGCAACTCTCTCTGGAGTAACCGTCACAGCGGCTCCATCGTGTCTCCAAGGTGCAAAGCTCCTCCTCCCCAATGCCTTCCTCAGGAGCCCTCGGGGCTTTTGAGAAACTCTTTCCCGCTGCCTCGGCATCATATTCCGCCGCCGCCACCGCTGCCTCAGCTGCGGATGGCCGAAGGCCCAGCCTAATCAGCCGCCAGTCCCCAGAGACCCGAGAGCTGGCACATACGGGTCTGCCACACGGAAAGCAGGGAACAGGGTAGTTAAATATGGCTCTTCCCTGCCGCGTTCTCAGGTTACCTTGGCACCCCACCATTGCCACGGCGGAGAGAGAGAGAGAGAGAGAATTGCGTGCGAGCGAGCCCGAGCTAGAGTTCCCCCCAAGGGGGCGGAGAAAGAAGAACTCTCGGAGCGTTTCTTTCGTAAATATGCATGCAGGCACACACTCGCTCAGCCGCGCACTTCGCCCAGCTTCTCACGGGGAGTTTGCAAGCCCTTCGTTTCTCTTCAGGGCCATCAGAAGGGCGAGCAAGTCTCTGCCCTGCCCTGCCCTGCCGTGGGGGTGGGGAGCCAAGCGCGCTTGACGTTCCTGGAAATGAGAAGGGCCTGCGGAGACTGACACCAACCCGAGTGCCCAAGCGGGTCTTCTCAGCGTCAGGCAAAGTAGCTCACATGCAAAACAAGCCCGGCAGAGGAGCCGGAGCGGCTCCGTTGCTGGGGGTGCGTCTCGGCCGGGGCCTTGCAGGATCCGGGCGGGCGTCTTTGCTCGCCGCTCCGGCTCCTCTGCCGGGCTTGTTTCGCATGTGATTCCAGGCCAGGTGCTGCTGAGGGCGAGCAGAGGCGCCCGGGCCGGATCCTGCAAGGCCCCGGCCGAGACACGACCCCAGCAGCGTCAGGCAAAGTAGCTCGGCCGCGCGCAAGTCCTTGGTAAGTTCTTTTTTTTGTTGTTCACTGGAGTATAAGCCGAAGTGGATTTTTTCAGCCCAAAAAGTGGGCTGAAAAATTTGGCTTATACTCAAGTATATGCGGTAGATCAGAACCTACTGTCAAGATGGATGTTGACAGAATTGAACACTGGGCCCTATCTAACAAAATTAAATTCAATGTAGACAAAGGTAGTCTTATATTTAGGCAAGAAAAACAAAAAGTACAAACTTTCTTCAACTTGGACAGAGCAGAGCCACTCAAGCTGCTAGCAGCCGATTTGAGTGAGGAGGAGAAGAGCGTTTCCTCAGGAACCGCCTGAAGCTTCACAGCTGGAAGAGCTTCAGCCAAGGCTGCTTTACACCTTCCTCTCCAGCCTCAAAGCTGCTTAGCACTGTCGGCTGCAGAAAGCCATTCCGGCTCTCAGCTGGTTTCGGCATGGGTTACTTCAGCTGGTAGGAAGTGACCAATCCAAATCAGAAAAGGTGCACAGACCAAACTGCGGACTGCGAAAGAGGCGCTGGCCGGGCTGTCCTCCAGAAGTTTTAATAAATGCCTCCGGCGAGACTCAGCTAATCTCAATGTATACAGGGTTGTACTTTGACAATAAAGGTTCATTCTATCGGGGCCTGAAGGAAAGGTCAGCTCTTTATAGCCACCACATGTTCTCGTCCCATGGAGCACCTTTTATGCACAAGGCACCTGCCTCATTCACACCCTGGAGTGTGGGAAAGGCGGCCAGAAATGGCGGCAGAGGCGCCTTCCCACTCGATAGGGCTGATGCAAGGTAAAGGCACTCTGGGCTTAATTCTGGCCACCTCCTTCTCACCCGGACCGCTCCTTCAATCAGTTACTCAGACATGGTAGCCCTCTCCTCTTCGAGAAGTCTCATCCAACTCTGCGTGGGGGAGTGTGGAAGATGAGGAGAAGAAGAGCGTGAGGCCAGGTGAGAATATTGACAATGGTGGCATGGTGGATGGGTGGATTTTTTTTAATTTTAATTCCATTTATATCCCGCCCTTCTCCGAAGACTCAGGGCGGCTTACAAGCTTAGCAGTAGGATGGGGAGGGGGGAATCATGGCAGTGGCATTGGCAGCTCCCCCCAGCCAGCTCGTTTCCCCAGCCAGCTCCATACAATGCTTGGCAGAACCCCACCCCCACATGCCCCATCTGACCCATGCACCTTCTTTCCAGCTGTCCTCTGTCTTTTCTTTCATCGCCGCCACGTACAGTCCCAAGAAGAAAAGAAGTTTGTGGGCAGTCCCACAAACAAACGAAGTTCAATCAATCAATTCCAACTTTGCGAGATCTTTGCGAGAAGTTGGAATTGATTGAGTGAACTCCCACTTCTTTTTTTTTGTGGGACTGCAAATGGCGGAGGAGGACTGTGAGCCACAGCAGAATGCTGAAAGAGCCACATGCAGGTCCAGAGCTGCGGGTTGCCGATCCATGGGCTAGTCTAAAGAAAAGAAAAAATGGGGAGACATGATAGCAGTTTTCCAGTATATGAGGGGCTTACACAAGGCAGAGGGGGCCAGGTTGTTCACCAGAGCATCAGAGAGAAAGACAAGAAGCCAATGGTGGGAAACTGATCAAAGACAGAAGCAACCATTAAGGAATTAAGGAGAAACTTCCTGACAGTGAGGACAATCAAACAGTTTGCCTCCAGAAATCGTTGGCGCTCCATCACTGGAGATTTTTAAGAAGAGACTAGATCAATCTCTAAATCAGAAATAGTTGCTTTCAGGGGAACTTGCTGATTACTGGTGCACCAAAGACAACAGTGCCCTCTGGGAACACATGTTATCACATAACACAGGCCTTTTCAGCTAGGACACTTCACAATTCCTTGGTAGAGAAGTAGAAAAGTATTTCAGGCATCCAGTTATCACTTTTGCAATAAAACATCATAAAGTGCCATTTAGCACATCTATGTGTGGGTTGATACAGCTGAGTAATGCAGTTATTTTAGAGCCCGGTGCTAAGCAACACTACTGAAGTTGCCATGGAGAAAAACTTTGCTTTTCCCTCCCTCTTGATTATTTTAATATATGCTTGGAAGTTATCTTTCAAATTATTTGACTTTTTATTCCTATACATAAAGCCTTATAAATATTCTTTTTCTCAACAGTCCTGGAAATAGGGAAATGGGAGTCATTAATCCTATTTCACAGATAAGGAACTGCAGATCATGAAGATTCTTGGCCAAAAGTTTTAGAAGGAAAAATATGCAGAACAAATACTGGATTTTGATCAAAGAGGTTGGTAGCATGTATATTTAGGACGAGGTGGAAAACTCTGAAAGGCCATATCTCAATAGTACCTTTTGAGAATGACAGGACTCAAAATACAGATAAGATTTACACAAGCATAAACAATAAACAATAATAGGGACACGGTGGCTCAGTGGGTTAGGACGCTGAGCTTGTCGATCAGAAGGTCGGCAGTTTGGCGGGTCGAATCCTGAGTGCCGCGTAGCAGAGTGAGTGCCTGTTACTCGTCCCACCTTCTGCCAACCCAGCAGTTTGAAAGCACATAAAAATGCAAGTAGAAAAATAGTGACCACTACGGTGGGAAGGTAACAGCGTTCCGTGCACCTTTGGCGTCTAGTCATGCCGGCCACATGACCATGGAGACGTCCTCGGACAAACGCTGGCTCTTCAGCTTTGAAACAGAGATGAGCACCAGCCCCTAGAGTTGGAAACGACTAGCACGCATGTGCGGGGGAATCTTTACCTTTACCTTTTTAAACAATTCTGGTTTTCAATGTTAGTGAATTTAAAAATGCAATGTTCTTAAAATGAATGATTTATCTGGCAAATATGGCTTCACTGCAAGCAGAGATATACAGCATAACATTTCATTCAAGGAATCTTCAGGGGTACTGAACTCCAATTCTCATAATTCTTAGCTGGTACACCAGAGGCCATGTTGGCAGGAAATTGTGAAAGCTGAACATATAGAATAGAATAGAATAGAATAGAATAGAATAGAATAGAATAGAATAGAATAGAATAGAATAGAATAGAATAGAATAGAATAGAATAGAATAGAATAGAATAGAATAGAATAGAATAGAATAGAATAGAATAGAGCTGGAAGGAACCTTGGAAGTCTTCTAGTCCAGCCCCCTGCTCAAGCAGGAGAACCTAGATCAATTGTCTAGAGTAGGGCTTTTCAACCTTTTCACCGATTGTACCACTTTTATAATATGGCAATATTCGAGTACCACCAGTTGCCTAGCAAGATGTCAAAAACCTGATGACCAAAAAAAAACCCAACCCAGGAAAAAAGTGATAAAGTACAGTTAATCCTTGACTTACAACAGTTCACTTAGTGACTGTTCAAAGTTACAACGGCAATGAAAAAAGTGACTTATGACCATTTTTCACATTTATGACCATTGCAGCATCTCCAAGGTCATGTGATTTACATTCGGATGCTTGCAACCGATTCATATTTATGATGGTCACATCGTCCCAGGGTCATGTGATCCCCTGACCTGGAGAAACCAGATTCACTTAACAACCATGTTACTAATTTAACAACTGGAGTGATTCACTTAACAACTGTGGCAAGAAAAGTCATAAAATGGGGCAAAACTCACTTAACAAATTTCTCTCCCCCCTTTCATATCCTCTCTTCTCTCCCTCCTTTATATCCTCTCTTCTCCCCCCCTTTTATATCCTCTCATCTCTTCCCCTCCGCAGAAACCAGGCAGGCAACACCTTGCACCGCTCCAGCTGAATCTCTGCCTGAAGACTGTGTGAGGCTGCCTGCCACCCCAAGGCTTCCGCAAAATCAGCTGGAGCTGCGCGCTTCAATCTTGGGCTCTCAGTAGGACCCAAACAACGCCTCATGCAGTTCCAGCTGACTTTCCCACAAGCCTGTGAGGCACTGCTGCCGCTTCACCTCATCCACTTTTACACTTTTTTTTACACTTTTTTTTACAGTACTGTTCAACCCATCATACGCATACCACTTGACAGGTGCTGACATACCACTAGTGGTACATGTACCACTGGTTGAAAGCCCTGATTTAGAGAACGTCATTCATGGCAGTCATGAGAGTAAGATTTGAATTTTTATTTCTGTCTTGGTGCATATGTTCTTGGTGCATATGTTCTGATTCCTGATAGAACCATAAAAATTTAATAGAAGTACAAAAAAATGTTTTACCAAGTACCTTTTTAAAGCTACCTGAAAATATTGCATTAATAACTTTATTATGTTCTTAAGGGAATTAAAAAAGATGAATATTCTTTATACTTTTTACATAAAGAGAGAAAAACAAAGAAAAACATAAGATAGTGATACTGAGAGTTATATAAATTCACAGAGAATCTGAAGAATTGTTTCTTAAATTCTTCAGTTTTATCCTGTGGTCTTCAAATAATAGTGCAAGAAAACAGAATTGTTTGAAATAGGGATTTTAATTTATATAGGGATTAGGCGAGCTTCCTTTTTAAATATGGTCCCTTCACCCCAAGACTAAAAACATTGCCAGAGAGAAACTGGGATGAATTTTGAGAAGCTGAGGAACAGATTGAAAAATGAGGCATTGTGCAAATTGCACCTCCTGAAATATCTGAAAATTCATGTGACTAGGATTTTACTAAAGCACATCTGCTGGATGATGCTTTATATCTATTCTGGTGAGGATAATTTTATAATATTATAAACAATGCATGTTCTCTGTCAAGCATGTATCATGGAGGCAGCCCATCCTGGATGGGTTGCACAATTTGGGAGAGTTGCAGAAATGCTATACTAATTACTAGAGGAATAGTAGACAACTCCTTCAGCCTGGAGAACTATGAACTCTAGAAGAGCATGTACCCACTTACAAGTATATTTGTACAGACACTGATTTAAATATGTACACATTTGCACTTTGATCACAGGGTGTGAAGAATTAAATGATGGTTTCAAAATATATTGCCATAAAAAGATCTCTGTGGGTTTGAAAACTTGAGAGTATCTTTTTGGAAATTACTTGGAGTATTTGAATAAAGAAGATTGAGAGATGGAGAGGGAGAAAGAGATCCAATCTTCTCAAGAAGATTGTTGAAATTGTGGTGATGTGAAAATTCATTTTATTTTTATTACATTTATATCCCGCCCTTCTCCGAAGACTCAGGGCGGCTTACAAGCTTAGCAATAGCCTTCATTCTATGTATATGCCTGCTTGTTAGGGCTTTCCACACACCCCAAGCGGCATTATTACAAAGTCAGCTTAATTGCCCCCAACAATCTGGGTCCTCATTTTACCTACCTCGGAAGGATGGAAGGCTGAGTCAACCTTGAGCCTGGTGGGATGCGAACCTGCACTAATTGCAGGCAGCTGGTATGCATAGTTGTTTTTAAGTAATCAATAAAACTTGCTTTGCCCAATTAATAATCACAGAAATTATCTTTATTGTTTAATCTTTATTGTTGTAGAGCAGGGGTCCCCAACCCATGGCCCGTCGACTGGCACTGGGCCGTGTCATGCCAGCAACCAGGTCATGCAAACAAGTGAAGCCCCATCCATGGGATGCATGCAGCATGCAAAACCACTCCCTCCGATCTGTAAAAAAACTGGACCCTGGTGCCCAAAAGATTGGGGGCAACTGTTGTAGAGCATAGTAACAGAATCTTAAAAATCTACCAAGCCTTGGTCTTTCCTAACTTACACTAAAGAAAATCAGGGCAGGTTTATTTTAAGTTTCTTTCTCGTGCCTTCTCCTTTTCTAGGACTGAATTGTCTTTTATTTTTTCTTTTTCGTTCCTGCATGCTTTCTTCAATATTATCTCCATATTCTTTTGCATAGAAATGCTTTAAATCTGATTTCAAAAATGAAAAAATACAGCTTTAAATATGGTAAATAGTACCAGTTCAACATAATAAAGGAAGAAAAAAAAGCTTTTCCTATTTGTTTCCTTATGTAATAATATTCTATAATAGACTATTGACCCATAAGTGAAGTCTTGCTTGGCTATTAATCAGATCCCTCGTGTGAACCTATTCTTGGATTGAAAAAAATAAGCTAAATATTGATTGCCTTATAAGATTGGCAAAAATTAAACCATGTGTTTTAAATTAGGTTATTTAAACACATATTAATGTGGCTCCTATGTCTGTATCATATTTTATAGAAAAAGGAATCCATTTTGGAGAGACTCAGGGTTTCAGTAACAAGTTAGAAACAGTTGCTAAAATACATTAATGACTGAATGTGATTATTAAAATTCATACTGGATGGGTGGTTTATTTTTTTTCCATTCAGTATTTCAGTAAGAAAAGTAAAAATAAGACTACATCTTGGCACCAGTTCTGTTCATTCTGTATATTCCTAATGGATAATTAAAATGCACATATTTATATCCTGTCACAAATGGTTCCCCCCCATCACACTGAACAGCCCACCTGCTCATCCCGATCGACTAATCTGAAGCGCCTAAACAGAATATATTTCAATTCATCCCCTCGAGGAAAAAGCCCTTATATTTCATATACCTGTTAACCATGACCTTTTGCTGACATTAGCCCTATCTTTATTTTTATATTTCCTCCTGCTTGTGGTTACATCTAGCTTCCTACAGGACCTATATATTTCAAAGTAATTATTCTGCATGTATCAAAGTCCCTACTTGTAAAAGCTGAAGTTACTCCATTTTGCCATTATTAAGCTTACTCCTTAAATTTCAGCTGATCTTATTGAACATCTTCATATGATACTGCCAATATATATGCCTTGTCTATATATCTTTATAATAGATGGATTTGTACTTTCATATATCATTAAAGATTTCTGATATTATTTTATCTCTTACAATCCACCCCTTCTCTCTTAACACTATCAGAAATTGTTTATACTTCAGACCATTGCAACAAACTTACATCTTCCTCAGCATTTTTAGGTTTACCTTTCACTCTCATCATTAGCATTTCGTATCCATTCTGCATTTGTTTCTGCACCAAAGTCATTTGTATACTTCAATGGTAAAAGTATCAGTCCTCCTATTGCCATAAGCAAAATGATTCCCCATTTCTGCCATCCTCCCCCTGAGTCTTTGTTGTCCTCCCAACAAAGGACCCCATGGATAAATGGAATTTGTAGTCTTGGTTTAATGTCATGGTTCCGATAGATGAGACCAGAAGAAATAAGAACTCTGAGGCAATTGCTTTCCTCAAAGAACGCTTTTAATGGCTACATAATATCAGCACAAACAAAGGTGAAACCAAGACTGAAAGATAACCCCCCCCCATACACACACCAAAGATTACAAAGTAAAAGTTGAACTCCCCACCCATTTGCGTGTCATAAATCACAATTGCCAATTAATGCCTTTGGCGGGCTTCCTAACAGTAGCTCCAGCCTGCCAAACACTTAAGATGCTTGACTATGGTTCCCACAAGAAAGTTATTGTTTTGACTAAACTATAAGAATGCATCTTCCTCCCTCTCATTGCTGTGGCAGCCGAAAAACAAAAACATGGCTGTATTCGGAGTGTTTAAAGGTGTGACACAGGTATTAATAAGCTTTGTTATAAGAATTAGACAAGAAAAGGGCAAAAACAAGCAGACCCAGCAATGAAGAAGGGGAACATGAGGGAGGGAGGGGTGGAGAAGAAGTATCCTGGAAACTTGTTGGATGCTGTAAGAACTTGCCTCCATTTCTCTACCAAGAAATCAGAACTCTTGAAACTGGCATCAATTCAAAAGGAACTGTTATTGGCAGGTATAGAAAGCAGGAAAGCTAGGCAGGATCTGAGGACTTCCTGCCCAAATCAATAGGTTAAACCTGCAAAACAATAACCCCATCCCAACCATCCATCCAGTCAGTTCAAACAGGCCAATCCACAGGTGACATTGAGGTCTGGGAAAGCAACCAATAAGGTGCCTCTCTCAAGGTTGTTAGGTCTTCTCCAGTTCCTCCCTGCACACTGAGATAAGGCAGATGGCCCCAAGGCATTCCTTTCACACCCCATAAATGATACATCAAAGCAAATAGAGGAAACGGTCTACATTCACTACAAGCCCCCGACTACCCCCTCCCCCATAGGAGAATGGCAGAACCCAAATAACCTAAACCCAGAGAATATGCTTAATTAATGAGTGAGGGTTCTGACATGCTGCCCCCTTAGAAAAATGAGGGGTCCATCTGGAGATAAAGAAAATAACAAAGATTGAGAGAGTTGAAACAACAAAGTTAGACTTATCCAGCTAACAGACATGGAACTTTTTTTAGCAGTCAGGGAGCCCTGACATGCTTTTTATGCACCCACTCATTTTGTGATGGTGGGAGGCCTTTCCATGCCACCAAGTATTGGGTCGATCCATGATGTTTCCTGGAGTCTAATAACTCTTTAAATTCAAAATGTTGGTCCCCTTCCAGCATAATGGGTTGTGGGCAAGGGAGCTTTTGCTGGTCTTAAAGGGGAGCTTAGTTCCTGTTTAAGTAGGCTGCAGTGAAATACAGGGCGGACCTGTCTCAATGGTTTTGGGAGTTCCAATTCCACTGTTACTGGGTTAATTATGCATTTTACAGGGAAGGGTCTTATGAATTTTGGTTGAATCAGCTTCCCCCAGCTTACACCTGCCTGAAGGGGCAGAGAGGGATGTCTGGCCCGACCGTGTGCATCTTTCCCTGGAAAGGCCAGCCCTAGAGCTAGTGGGCTTCGCCTTCCTAGCATGGAAAGTAGCCGGCATAGGACGAAGTGGGGGAGGGGTGTTTGGAAGCATTGAAGTGCCAGAACCTAGGCATGGAGCTTGTTTTTAGGGTGTGGCAGGGAGCTGTTCATTGGAAAAGTTGGAAGGGGAGGGGATGATTAAGGAAAGTGAGGGCTTGCCGTCTTTGGCGGCTGTGGCGGCAGGAGCAGCAACAGGAAGGCAGCAGCGGCTGCTGTTGGGGCGGCCTAGTGCCCTCACTGTGCCCGGCAGGCAGTACTTGGCAAGCGGGCGGGGTTGATGCACTGGCAGCTCCCTTCCCTCCAGGCGGTGCTGCCTGGACACACCACTGCTCTGCCGCCACAGCCGCCAAAGACGGCAAGCCCTCGCTTTCCTTAATCATCCCCTCGGCCGTGCTGCCCGGATACACCACTGCTCCTGCTGCCACAGCTGCCAAAGACGGCAAGCGCAGCTGCTCCCACACCGGGCCTGGAGCACCTGCAGCATCTCTCGATGAGGACACTAGGCTGCCCCAACTGTAGCCGCCTCCACCACTGCCACCTTCCTGTTGTTACTGCCCGGCAGGCAGGCGGTGCTGCCCAGACACACCGCTGCTCCTGCTGCCAAAGACAGCAAGTGTGGCTTTCCCCAATCTTTGCTTCTTTCACTCTTCAATTAAGTCCTCTGTTGTGTGCATGCGCTAGCGCGAGCGCATGCACATACACTTTTTATGGCTCCCATTTTTTTGCTTTTGTGAAAGAACCGGTTCCGAGTGGCTCTTTGACCCATTCAGGTTGCCGACCCCTGACCTATACTATAGAAGTTACAATTCTTTTCTTAATCTGACACACTTCCAGCAATACTGGGACTACAGAGTGAATGGATGTTTTGCTTTGGTTATCTTCATGTATGCTGGCTGGAAATTAAGAACATTGAAATCCAACCTATCTGAAAGCTGATTTAGTGGATGAAAAGGCAACATGTTACCACTGAAGAAAAACTAAGTGTTGCATTGAATTATCAGGAATAGGCTCCAGGCTTGGAATGCATAACTACTAGCTTTCAAAATACCATATCCACATCCAAATCAAATTCTCTTTGATTTGTAACATACTTTATTTATCATATTTATGATTTTGAAAAGTAAAATTTCAAACAGAACATGTAAAATAAAATAAACCCCAAACAGC
Source organism: Vipera berus (assembly GCF_964194415.1). Taxonomy (NCBI): domain Eukaryota; kingdom Metazoa; phylum Chordata; class Lepidosauria; order Squamata; family Viperidae; genus Vipera; species Vipera berus. The sequence continues at coordinate 71,477,268 of NC_138206.1, forward strand.
TTAGAGATAGGCAGACTTCAAACTTCAAACAAACTTTTTTTAAAAAAAGTCTGGCTGCTTTTTGTTTAGGCTTTGAAACTGCAGCAGCTTAATGCTTTCATTGTGTGAAGGGGATATATGCTAATTTGAAGCCTATTTCCCATCAGAACCCCTTTCAGACATGTCATAGTGGAGATATGAATGATGATAAAAGGGGGAAGTATAGAGAGGCCTATATTACGTGATGACTGCTGTTCTGTTATTATGACTTGACAATAGAGCTGAGGAATTCAGTCAACCATGAGGACCTGTTGGCTATTTAAGGCTGAGTGAGTTTGCATGGGCTAAGTCTGTTTGCCCTCTCCAACTGATTTTTGTGGTAATTATCATCTCTTTGGCAACCTCTTCATGTATTTCTCTTCACATATTACTCTTTACATAATTGTGTAAAAGTGACAAGGTGTTATGAACAGCCCCACTGATACTCTCAAATAAGCTAATAGCAAAACAGGAGTAGCTACAAAAATGAGGTTGTACTCCCAATTCCGCTTAGTTGGAAGTGTCAAAGAAAGATACGAGTTTTGAACGTCATGATATGGCATCCGCTTGTTTTATCCATTTATGCATCAGAAACTGATGCAGAAGTAAATGAGCTACATAAGGAGGATATTTGTTCAAGTCAAGCAGGAAACCTAATTGATTATAGGGAGAAAAGACCAACATCTACTGAGCAGAAAAGTACAACTTATATGGTACAGTAGTGATTAATGGGTAATGAATATTAAGAATCTTCTAGAAATGTTGCCTTGCTTCTTTTGATGTTTGAAAGTGATACATTATACATGGGTTTGATATTTGATAAAATTGACAGTTCCAGATCTTCCTTTAATTAGAAGATTCTATTTTCACATTTTTGGGTAAAAGAATTGTCATATTACTTCCCCTCCATTATTACAAAAATGGTCAACTAAGTTAAGATACAACATATTTGTGGTGGCCTTTGTTATTAAGGGCAGAACTATCTATTGGCCTTTGATGCTTTGGAAAGAGAGGTGTTTGGGGTTTTTTCCATTTGTGCCTCAAGAAATTTCAAGAGTATTTACAGATCCATGTGGGAGAAAACTGGCATCTAGAGGGGCTTGGAAGTGAGGAAATGTCTTATCTTACATCCCAGAAGTTTGAATGAATAAGGTGTTTTTTTTAAAGAGGCAATGGGAGTATTTTATGCTTCTTTTACAAAAATATTAAATGTCTAATTTTAACAATAAAAATGCATGACTATTCTTAACCCTTAGCTTTAATACAGGACTTCTGCCAGTCAAACCACAAAGGCTTTTATTTATTAGTGCAAGATTTTAATCTGCTTGCAATCTTATAAAAAACAGTAAGACCACATCTACATGAGCCACCACTGAATCAGCACCCTGCCTGCAATTTCCCATGCCACCCCTTCTCATTTCATCAGATGAATCAATTTATTGCCAGATCAGTACATCTCAAATCAGATTTAAAGCAATTTTCTTTTACAGTATGGTTAATCTGAGAGGGGGCAGGTTTTCCACTGGATGGAACTCCAGCATCACCCTGCTTCCCTTAGACTCAGTGCTGATGGCCCTGGCAAAGAGGAAGGCCAGGGAGTTGTCATCCCCAAGATGCAGCTGGGGCTACTTTCCCTGCTCTGCCCTACCCAAGCCCAGCCCCAGAGCTGTCCTCTGCGAGTCGGGATGCCCTCTGATCCTGCCTTTCATCCCTCACCCGTTTCTCGGCCCTGTTCGTCATGCACCTCACTTGCACACCTTGGGGCCCTGTAGCCAGATCGCCCCTTCCCACTCCACTACATGCCTCACCTTGCCTCACCCCATGGTGGCACCGGCAGAAGCAGCAGGAGTCCTGTCCAGCAGGACCCTCACTGCCTCTCCACTCCCTTCCAGCCCTGGAAGCCCAGCCTGGCCAAGGAGAGCAAGCATAGCAGCAGCAGCCTCAAGGAGGAAGTAAATGCAGCTGGGCGCCCCCTTGGGGAAGCGGAGCTGAGCTGTGGTATCCCAGTATCCTGGTAGCTTGAGGGCATGGCTGGGCAGTTATCCTTCACTGCCTAGGGCTCTGGGTAGCCCAGGGGACCAACAACACTAACTGGACACTCAGATTGTCCTCTGGGTGGATCCATACATTAAGCCATGGTGTTCTGTCAGCCCTGCTTCCCAGGGCTTGGGGCACAGTCATCCTTCTCTATGGAGTGGCTCGCATGTCACCAGATACCCTGCTGTTCCAGGCCATGGCTTCACATCCAGTGTGAATGCTGCAATCCCTTCTCCAGCCCTGCCACACACCGGGACCCTGCAGCCCAGTCCCATTTCCCCGAGGGGGCGCCCAGCCATGCTTATCTTCTCAAGGCTGCAGTTGCTGCACTCACTCCTCTTGGGGGATGGCAAGGCTCCTCTGGTGGATGACACTTTGGTGCTTGCCCTGGTATCACCTTCCTCCACTGGAGACCTCCGGATCCCCCCTTCCAGCCTTGCCTGGCCCCCCACAGGCACTCTTCGACATGATCAATGTCAAGCTGGCCATATCTATTTGGCCATGTTGAGTTGGCCACATTCACCCAGCTATGCCCACCTGGCTCTTTGAGGGCAACCGTAATGCTATTGAGGCCCTCAATGAAATTGAGTTCCACACCCTTGGCATAGGGTAATATCCACATTATTGAACAGAGGTTGTGTCAATCCAGGATCATTTGTTAGATATGAAGCTCACTGGGTGATATCAGCTGGTATCATACATGTCTTTCTCATTTTCATTCTTTCTGTGCTCAAGGTAGTAACATGAAAAGATAGAATTATGTAAATCATTGAAGGAAAGGAGGGAGGGAGGGAGTTGCTATAGAGTCGACTTGGATACAGTGCAAAATGTATTCTAATAAAAGAAATGTGTATTCATGCACGTAATGTTAATGTGATACATGTATTTATATTTCACAGTATTTATAACAATCTAATGTTGAAGGAATCTGGATTTATAAATCTGTACCATTTTCTTGACAGATTTATTCATTTCTTATTTTCACCAATACTTTGTGTATTCAGAATTGTCCAACTTTTCCTTGCTATTATCATGAAGTGGTTTATTATTCTCCCTATCTGATCCTTATCTTCCTGGTAAATCTATATGACAAGATAGATTATATACTACTCAGTTTTAAAAGCCTACATGCTCTTCGATCTGTTTGGTCCAGACTGTGAGGTTGTTAATTTAACTGGGTTTTAGATTTACTCTTGGGGCTTGAATTTAATTTAATTGTTTTAATTGTTTTTAATTTTTTGTATTCATGGTTTTAACTGCCCTGTAAACCGCCCTGAGTCCTATGGGAATAGGGCGGTATACAAATTCAATAAATAAATAAATAAATAAATAAATAAATAAATAAATAAATAAATAAATAAATAAATAAATAAATAAATAAATAAATAAATAATATAGCTTTAGGAATAGACCTTCAGTTCTAATCAACCACTGCACACTCAGATATGTTCACCAACACGTGTGTATATGTGCAAATGTTCTAGTATCCTGAAGTGTTCTCTGGAAAAGGTGCTCACTATCAATGGAAACTAAATGCTTAATTTTCTATCAAAGGCAATATTTGTGAAGATAGATGATTTATGTATAAATGATCCTGTAACTGTCAATGCTGCTAACATCGAATGTTATTGCTTGACAAGGGATGAAGAAGTAGCCATTTCGTATGTTAAATTTGTGTATTGCTTTAAGAGATTGAATTTAAGATTGGGAGGGGGGACGAGTAGGATTGTACCTTCAAGGCCATCTCTAACTAAAGAAGATAAGACCTTGGTGGGTTTTCTAATGGAAGGGAAACTGATTCTTTAAATTAATTGGAGAATATGATTAATGACAAAATTAGAAAGGTGGAGAATTGTGTTTTAATATATTGTGCAAGGGGCGGAGATTTCAGATTCCAGCTTACTTCGAGCAAGCATTTGCCAGTGTATTAGGCTAATAAAGGATTTTTAAGGTAAACAATGCCTCAGAGTCACTTGAAAAGCCCATACATCGGAAACTTGACACCAAACAAAGCATTTTAAAACATGTAGAGATATTCTGATCCTTTTCTTTGATTAGCATTTAGTTTTGATTGTGACTTATTCTTCATGACTTATTCAAGACTTATTCTTTAGTATTCAGATTATTGTGATTTGATTATGTTTCATCTATGCCAGGGGTATCAAACTCACAATGTCATATGACATGTTGTGATGTATTGCAACTTTTTTGCCATTGCCGGCAATGGGGTAGGCACGGTTTTGCTATGATGCATCCAGCCCGTGGGCTGGCAGTTTAACACCCCTGATCTATGCCATTCTCTCCATTGGGGATGCGACCACTTACTTCAAGCTAGACCTGTTAGCACCATGTGGGGCTTTAAAGTGCTAGATATGTTTTTTTATAATAAAGTTTGAGTTTGAAAATCAAAATAAAATTTATTAAAGTGCAATTATCATAAAAAGGCTACAGTAGAATACATCGATAAATTGTATTGTTAATGTGATGGTTTGCTTTGCTTAATATGTGATTTTGTAAACTTGCAAATATATTGATTCTTGAAATGGAAAATATAATTTCGTGTGTTCTAACTATTTCAGTGAATTTTTAAAGAGAACATTTCTTCATGGACTCAAGTGCTTTCACAGAACGTAAGAAAAAAGGAAAATCTGTGGATTCAATGGTCTTTCTACAGTAATTTTGAAATGTCTACCTCAAAACAGAGTTGTTTGAAAACTTCCAAAATGATTGAAACGTCATTGAAACCACTGGTTTGAATGGCTTTGCATTCAGTATCTATCTTTAAAGCATATCATTTTTACTTTGCTAACAGTAAGTGTAGTTTATTACTTTCTGAGAACAGTGTTGAACATTTAGAGGAAAAAAGCATATGGCACAGGTTTTATGCTAAAATCTAATAAGAAAGATTCTCTTTAATGCATACACTTATTATGAGCTTAAGTCTCTGGAAATACTCAATTAGTGTGGCAATAAAGAATGACAAAAAGTAGTCCCGATATTTGTCTAAACTCATTCTTCTCAAAGATAAAATATATGTAATGGTTTTTCAGTTTCTGGAAAGTATACAATACATAAGGAAACAAAGAAAATATTTTGATTTTAGGGAACATTTAGATAACTTCTATTATATTTATTCAGCTGCTACTAAAATCTGCATGTAGCTGGGCACCATACCTCAGAAAACTGTTTTTGTTTTTTTTAATCCCATTTATATCCCGCCCTTCTCCGAAGACTCAGGGCGGCTTACAATCTAAAACACAAATCAATGTGCTTAGCAATAGCCTTCATTCTATGTATATGCCTGCTTATTAGGGCTTTCGGCCCCCCTCAAGCGGCATTATTACAAAGTCAGCTTATTGCCCCCAACAATTTGGGTCCTCATTTTACCTACATCGGAAGGATGGAAGGCTGAGTCAACCTTGAGCCTGGTGGGACTCGAACCTGCACTAATTGCAGGCAGCTGGTGTTACTTAAGGAGGCATTAGCCCACTGCTCCACCAAGGCTCTGGTTCACTTTTTAAAATTATTATTTACTTTAAAATCTAAGATGATGAGCACAGAATCTCAGTTATTTTTAAAGCCATCCTGTCATCTTCTAATTCAGGGGTAGACAACCTCGGCTCTTTTCTGACTCATGAACTTCAACTCCCAGAATTCCTGAGTCAGCATAGCTGATTCAGGAATTCTGGGAGTTGAGGTCTATGAGGCATAAAAGAGCCAGGTTGCCTACCCCTGTTCTAAGGCTTTAAGAATGATATGATCCATTGGGAACCAGAGGTTGAGATGTTACGTATCTCATTTAGTCTCACTGCACATGTGTGTATCTGTCTGTACTTATGAAACTATCATGGTTCCAACAGATGAAACTCTTTCAAAGAACTTCAAGGCATTGTTTACCTTAAAGAATCTTTATTCGAATAGCATAACATTGGCACTTACATTGTCAAAGCCAAAATCTGAATTCCCCTCCCCTGAGCACATAGTATCAAAGCAGAATTCCCTCCTCTAATTAACAGTCATAAATCACATTCTCCAATTAGTTTGAAATGCAGGCTTTCCCTCCAGTTCTCCAACCCGCCAATTCTTATCATCTCTTATTTCATTAACTTTGATTCACACACTAGTTACAGTATTGTTATGTCTGACTAAACCCCATGCACATTCCTTCTCCTCCTCCCCAGTATCATCTAATTCTAACTCTAAGATTAAAACATAAGAAGGAAAATCTCCATGTTGTCAAAGCAAAAACATCCGATGTTAACAACATTGACAGAAACAATGTTTAATTGCTCCAGGCTGCTGATTGGCACAAGGATGGCTTATCTATTGGGGAGGGGGTTATTACTTCCAAAAATTGAATTAAAAATCCTACATCCATAAAATTAAAAGTTAACATATAAATGGGCACATTCCAGGTTTCATGTAAAACTGTTGAGCATATGGAATAAATCAAAATGCAAACATTATCTTGCAGTCCTGCGGGACAAAGTGCCTTGTTTGATGCTATGGAGCCTCCCTCGAGATGGTGCAGAAAATGGGCTTGGGTGATTGCTGAGTAATCCAGCAGGAGGGGTTCCATTCATTCCCTCAGATGCAGCCCTTTCTGGTTGTCACAAGCCTATTCTTCACTAAAGAATTGATTTAACCGGCATAGGGAGAAGCGGAGAATGGGGAGCATGTGAAAGAAAAGGAGGCTAACTGATCCTTCATGTTTCCTTTACAAATGTGCAGAGGGAAGGGAGACAATCAAGCACAGAACTGGGGTCTCTGACGTATAGCTGAGTGCTTCCAGCAGAGATCTTTATGGACCAGTAGGCAGATCGAGACTGAAGCTGACCAGACTTTGTGCATCTTGGAAAAGAGAACTATCTACTGTAGTGAGAAACGAAGTCACTCAATTATTGCAATAGCAAAGAAGCGACAGAAGGAAAGGAAGAAAGAAGGAAGAAAGACTGTGTTGGGGGCAGGAGCGAAAGCATTTTTGGTGGATGGTATAAAACCAGCCATGGAAACTGCAGTGGAGGAAAATAGAGAACAAAGGCAAGAGAAAAAAGGTACTCAGAAGTCTGAACAATAGACTGTTTAAATCTTTTTAAGCGCCTCCAGTTCTGAAAAGATTGAGGCTGTGTTTGATGCTCTCTCTTTAAAGCCCTGCTTAAATGATCATTTGTTGTATCTTTCAGTTTCTGTGTTCTGCAGGGCTTGACAGCTGATTAATGGAATTGTTACTTATTGCTTCAGCTCTGTGTTGTTGTTTTCAGTTATTCTCATCTCCACAAAAATTCAGTTTGCAGAAGAATAGCAAGGTGTATGGATGTGCCTTATGTGTATGTTTTGAATCTGTATGATTTAAATCAGTGTGAAGCTTTGTGCCAACATGGGTTTGATATGGGGTCTGTCTTTCATAGACAGCATCTAGTTATATCTTGCATTTCTCTAACATACAGGGAGAGATTGGTGCACACATTTGCTGCAAACAAGAAACAGCACCATGTTTGAAAGAAATGTTCCAAAATAGATTTGTAGAGTTCAGAATGGCAGGGTGGTGAGTGAGAATGAATTTGAATGTTGCTGGTGATGTATTGTTCTGAAAGATTCACACACATCAAAATTGGCAAGTTTTGTAATGCTTTGTTTAATTAACCATTTCTTATACTCAGGTTATGCACAATACTGCTGAAAATATTATTGACATGTAAGTGTCACCAAAGCTATTGACTTGAAAGGGAATGAATATACTGTAGATAGAGGATTGCATTTAATGGTAATAGGTTGTCTTGTATGATATGGCTTTTAGCCCATTTGAGTATTATTTATTAGTAGTAACATTTTAGTTTTTCTTTTTTTAATCTAAACCACTAATTTGATATCTAAGTGATACAGGTTTGAAACAACTAAAATAAATATGTTAATTAAATAATGTAACTGTACAGAGATCCGTTCTGCAAATTATTTTCCTCTTTTTACAGTAGTTAATTTCTAGCCCCAAGAAGGGTTTCTATGCTGAATAAAATAAATTTGGCAAACAGCTAGAACATCATCATCATCATCATCATCTAGAGAAATTATCTAAAATTTAAAATGCTAAAAGCTTAAAATCTGGAAAAAAAATATGCATTTTCCACACCAGTAATCGGCAACACTGAACATTTTTTAAAAATACAACATTGTTTTAAAAGATGCTTTAAAAACCTCAATAGCTCTTAATTCTCCACAGCTCATCTTTTAAAACTGAGTTTATAAATAGCTGTCAGTTACAGTTACTTTTGCATATGGGAATTGAATCAGCGGTGTGCTTCATAAGTCATGAAGTAAGTTATTCTTAGAACTTAATTTCCTTTAAATAAGTGAAATTTCACAAATCCATTATTTAATTCACCACCCTACTTTTGCAAATCAAAAGAGTCTTTTAGCATCCCACAAGAAGTCTGCTCCACTCAGTAAGTTTTTTTTGTGCTTTCTTTTTCTTTTTAAGAATCCTTTATATGATATCACAAACTTCCATTGAGCATTTCTACCGTACCAAAACAGACTGATTGACCTGTAACTTTAGAGAGGGAATCTGCACAAGAAACACAAATCTATATTTCTGTTGGGCTAAGTGACATTTTTTTTATTAATTGTGGTCTATTTTATATTTTGTGATGAACATATAGAATGTTTCTCTTTTAAAGAAGTTCACTAATGAGTTTGATGGAAGTTTATAAAGACAACCCTCATTTTGGAGTGGGATTGTGAATTGATAACTATGAGAAACTGCATGGAGATTTTTGGCTGCTTCTTATTTATTTTTCCAGATAGTGTAGTTGACAGCTTCTACTTAAACCTTTTAAAGCAAAATAAGGATGAGCATCATGATGCTTATTTTCCAAATGTCTTTGTAGAATTTGTTTTTCACAGATTAATAAAATTTAAACAATTTATAATTGAACATTTCTATTATAAGTACTGATCCAAGGTATACCTGAAATTAACTACATTTGAGAGCTTAACCAGGCTTTGATGTCCTGCTAATTTTTTCATTTAATTTCTTTACTGAAATTGTGAAGATTTTCCTCCAGATTTGTAGTATGCATTCAGTGACCTTTATGTAGTGATGTTTAAACAATTATTTCCCAAATTCATTAATGTTTTTCCAGTACGTATTATAAGCTATAGATAAATATAACTACCTTTCTAATTATCAACACTGTAGTTAATTTTTAAATTTAAAAAACATGTCTTTTTAAGGCATAATTCTTTTTTAAAAAATTGAGCTACGATGTAGTTTATACATATTTTTTCATTTGATTAGCTCTACAATAGTGAAATCATTAATGCAATTGTCAGCACTAAATAAGAAAGCATCAATATATTTAATTTAATTTTTAAAAAGTTTGGCACATTATACCCATCCATTTATATAGTGATTAAAAATATTTTGGATGGGAACCTGTTCCACTTATTTCTACTATTGAATATAATGAAATTCTAAACTAGAAGTTCTGGAGGACATTAGTCTGAGAGATGACTTGCCCCGTGGGATATCTTTCATTTGTTTAAATCAGAGATATGTTCAAATCTATGGCCTTATTTTATTTTATTTTATTTTATTTTACTGCATTGCATTTTGATGAAAAGCTAAGGATTGCCATTATAGACAGAAAATGTCTTCAATATACAGCATGCAAACGACATTTAGATTACGGTGAAATTAACATGAACCATTGATCAAAATTGAATCTTATTGCAGGCTAGTGAAAAAAATGAAGGAAACCATTAAACTAACTTCCTTTGGGCAATACACAGTCATAATATACACACAGAGCTGTAATATCCTTAAAACATCTGTTTCTCTCAAGATAAGCTGTCCTGACACCTAACTTCATTTTAATTGGGGAATCTGGATGGCATTTATGTTAATGATGCATTCTGAAACATAAGAGCATCTTGTAAGGAATAAGTTATTCATGTAATTGTTTAACAGATATTTTACAGAGCTGTGAAAGTGATTGATTGCATTTAAAGCCAAAAATGTATAAATTATTTTAAATGACAGCATTTATCTTGCAAGCATTAAATTAAATAAAAAAATGGAAGATGGGAATACAGAGATTTATTGAGATTGAATAAATCAGTAATGCATGTCACTTTCTATCAGTAGTAGAGAATATATACCCTGATGTATATTAGCACAGACAAGATATTTTCATTTAATTTAGGGAAAATACATGATCTCGTAAACAAAGCAGTTGTAAAATGCCACAGACATTTATTCTAGATGTCTAGAGAAAAGGTTAGTGAGTTAAAAAACAAATCAGAAGTACTGCTGCATATAGAATATGTTTAGTTTACAAAGGAACTGAACAAAATTTCTACTACTTTGTGGACCTATTTGGGAGTAAGCTCTGTTAATATCAGTGATGTCTACTTTTGAGTAAATATACAAAATATTTCACTACATGAGAGGTGAAAGCTAATATTTGAAGTTTGGTCACGGTAAGGAAGAATTAAGATGTCAGATGAAAATCTTATTTCTGCTTGAATAAAATTGAAATAGTAATAATATATATTAATAAATTATTAATATTTAATTCTAAGAGTTCTTTTATAAAAAGTAAATTATACTACAATAGTTACGTAACATTTTATTCCTTTCTAGGAGAAGTGACTGAATAGGGGTAGCATCCTTGACATGGCCATTTTGTCTTCTCCAGGAAGTTCAGAATAGTGTTATTCTAACATTCAAGGATATTTTTAAAAAGGTCAAGAGCTTTTAAATGAACTGATTAATACCCTCCTTTTCCTCTAGAAATACAAGATAGAACACATAGCACTCCCTCTTCCTATTTTCCCTACCTATGATGGGGTTGGGTTGGGAGAGAATGAATGGCCCAAATTTAGCCACTTAGCTTCATGTAGCTCAGGATTTTATTTGTATGTGGACAAGCAATACTGGAATCCCAGCAAAGCTTTGAAACTTTGCTGAGTGGCCATGAGCAAAAGCAGAACAAGGTCTTATATATCTTTGGCCCTCTGCGTTACAGGGCAAAAAAATGCAAAGGCAAAACAAAGAAAAAGGCAGGCACAGTGGAAATTGCAGTGCAACAATGGAATACTTTAGATCAGGGGTATCAAACTCAATTTCATTGAGGGCCGCATCAGCATTGTGGTTGCCCTGGGGTGTGTGTGTGGCTAGCATGGGCATGGCCTCCTGGGTGGGTGTGGCTGGATTAGGCATGGCCTACTGGGTGGATGTGGCCTACTGAGTGGGCATGGCCAGCTCAACATCACTCGCATCAGGGGCACCTGGGCCGGCCTGGGACAGATCCAAGGATCTCTAGAGGAGGAGGGTGGGACTGGGGCGAGCGCTGGGACATGGCCCACTGGAGGAGCTTCACTGTCCCTTTCAGATCATGGGGGGGGAGGCTGGACAGTGGCACAGGCTGCCCAAAGCCTTGGGCAATGGAGGTCAAGCACCCAGCCCTCAAGTTCAGGGACCCTGCAGCCCAGCCTAGCCTAGCCCCACTTCCCCAAGGGGGCACCCAGCTGCACTTACCTCCTCCTTGAGGCTGCTGCTGCTGCTGTGCTCTTGGCCAAGTTGCTCATGGTGTTGTGGGAGGGCAAAATGTGTGGGTCAGAAGGAGGCCCACTCCCTCTCCCTCTGAGGAGACCCGGCTTTGTAACCAAAGCATCCTCAGTGATAGGATGGGAGACCACCAGGAGAGGTCAGGAGAAGAGGGCAAGGGGATGGCGAAAGGGCAGCAGGGCTGCTCGTGGCCAAGTGCTAAGGCAGGACTTTCCTCAGACCCTTCCTCCCTCACATTATAATCTATCTTCCTTCCTTCCTTCCTTTCCCCCCTTTCTTCTTTTTCCTTCCCTCTTCATTCTCCTTTCCCTCTTCTTCCTTCCCCTCTTTTCTTCTTTTTGTTTGTCTTTCCTCTTTGCCTTTCTCCTTTTCTGTCCCTTCTTGGATGCTCAAATGCAAAAGGGGAAACATTTCTTGATGCCTCTTTGCCTTGTGAACAAATGCCACTTTTGCTAGTAGTCTGTGGCCACTTAAAACAGGGCTTTTCAACCTTTTCACCCATTGTACCACTTTAAGGATAAGGCAATGTCCGAGTACCACCAGTCGCCCAGCAAGGTGTCAAAAACTTGACCAAAAAAAGAGAGATAAAGTACAGGTAGTCCTCGACTTACAACAATTCGCTTAGTGACTGTTCAAAGTTACGACGGCACTGAAAAAAGTGACTTATTTATTTATTTATTTATTTATTTATTTATTTATTTATTTATTTATTTATTTATTTATTTTTAATTTAATTTGTATACCGCCCTTCTCCCGAAGGACTCAGGGCGGTGAACAGGGCAATACATATGACTTATGACCATTTTTCACACTTATGACAGTTGCAGCATCCCCAGAGTCATGTGATTTACATTTGGATGCTTGGCAACCGATTCATATTTATGGTCACATTGTTCCAGGGTCATGTGATCGCCTTTTGCAACCTTCTGACAAGCAAAGTTAGTGGGGAAACCAGATTCACTTAACCACCATGTTACTAATTTAATCTCTCTCTCTCCCTCTCTCTCTCTCCCTCTCTCCCTCCATCTCTCCCTCTTTCTCTCTCCCCCTCTCTCTATTTCTCTCTCCCTCTTTCTCTCTCTCCCTCCCTCTTTCTTTCTCTCTCCTCTCTCTCCCTCTTTCTCTCTCCCTCCCTCCCTCTCCCTCTGTCTCTCTCTCTCTCTCTATTTCTCTCTTTCTCTCCCTCTCTTTCTCTTTTTCTCTCTCCCTCCCTTTCTTTCTCTCTCCTTCTCTTTCTCCCTCTCCCTGTCTCTATTTCTCTCCCTCCCTCCTTCTTTCCCATTGTCCCTTCCTTCTTTCCTTCCTTCCTTTCTTCCTTCCCTCCCTCTTTGTCCTTTCCTCCTTCCCTCACTCCCATTGTCATTTCCTTCCTTCCTTCCTTCCTTCCTTCCTTCCTTCCTTCCTTCCTTCCTTCCTTCCTTCCTTCCTTCCTTCCTTCCTTATCCATTTTTACCAAGAAACCTGATGCCCACTTAACTCTCCCGGGGCTGGTGGGCCGAACAGGGACCAGCCTCCCCCTCTCTGTGCTAGAGTGGCACCCGTGGAGGCGGCCAAGGGCAAGCAGGGCAAGGCTGCTCCTGCTCGAAAGGCAGGGTTCGGCGGCTGGTGAGGTGCTTGCACAGGGCTCTCCCAGGGCTGGCAGGCAATGGGGGAGGAGCAGACCAATTACCTTACCTGTACCTGGGACTCTGATGCGCCTTCCCAGCCATGTGTGCCCCGAAGAAGCGCCGATCAGAAGTCAATCCAGTTGCTGCACAACGAGTCCCTGGGGAGGGCGGGGCCTCGCTCTGCACCTGTGCACACCCTCTGTAGGGTTCTTGCAGGCCGCTGACAAGCAGCATGCTTTCTGACAGCAAGTGAGCTGGGAAAGAGCAGAGCACAGGGGGGGAGGAGGAGGTGGGGCGGAGGCGGGGGGAGGAAGGCAACGCCGCGTACTACCAGCCAGGTGCTTGCTTACCACCAGTGGTATGTGTACCACCCTTTGAAAAGCCCTGACTTAAAAGACTGAGAACAAACCAGGCTCAGTTTATCCCATGCTTGCATTTAGTGGGGGGTGTCCACAAACAACAGTACAGAAGAACTGTGAAAATGGTGGCTGTGATAGTTGATCAGAGCTTCTCTGTTTTTTATGTGCAACAGCTTTAGCATTTAGGAACAGAGGTAAGTTAGTTGCTTTTCTATTAATACATGATCTTTAAAAGAGCTCTCCTGCAGGGATCTTGCCATGGTCTAATTCAGACTGGAAACATAGGAAAGGAAAATATTTTCCCCTACTCTGCTTTGTCCTGTTTTCCCCACTGGAAATGGCTGTTTGCAACACACAAGGAAGGGATACTTTCCTAAGAGTTCACAATTTAAGAATACCATAACACGCTCAGCCTTATCCCTGGAACCAGCAAGGAGCTGCCCCACCGCCTCTGTCCTGCCCCAGGTGTACACACAGGAGATGGCCAGTGCCAGCATCCTGGGTGAAGTCAGCCTGTGGGGCAAGACAGCCAGCACGTGGGATAGCAAGACCAGCAGCAATCTCTCCCTCTCCCATTACCCCTTCCCGAGTGTGGAGGAAGGAAAGAGATGAGAAGGAGGGAAGAAAGGAAGAAAGGAACAAAGATTCCACAGAGCAGTCCCGCTGCCTCTGCCCCGCCTCCTGGGTGTGCACAAAGGAGATGAACAATGCCGGCGTCCTGAGTGAAGTCAGCCTGCAGGGATGCCGGACTCCACTTGCATGTGCGCCTACAGGGCAGAACACAGCTGCCCCATGGATCTAAGGCTGAGCGCATCCTGGCTTTGATGGATGCAACCAGGTTGTAGATTAGTGCCCAGTTGGCCTTGGTCAGGCCAAAGTGCGGCGGGCTGGTCCTTTGCTGTTTCCAGAACAGGTCCCTGTGCTGGATGGAACCACATATCAGGCTGGACCCGGCCCATGAGCCTTGTGTTTGACATGTCTGCTTTAGATAAACCCATGACCGGATTTTTATTTATCCCTTCTCCTAGGTCAGCTTGCTAGCCATACTATCTTCAGAAGATTGTCAGTGAAAAGAAATAGGCAACAACTTCCTGACTAAGTCTTCTCCCTGTTGCCATTCAGAGTCACTTCAGCTTCACTCAGTGTCTGCCTTTTTCTTTGTTTAATATTATGGCTTGTTGGCATGGAAACAAAATAGTTGCAATTTGTTGCATTTCAAAGTGATTTGGTTGCTTTAGGCAAGTTGGGTTTTGCCCATAACAGTGGACTTGGGCACGATTCTCCCCAGTGCCAATCCAACTCCTTTACCATTACATTAAATCAGGAACAATTGCTCAGATATATATATATATATCTTGTTAAGATCATGCGTCTGACTTATTCGAGCACGACTTTATACGCTCTCAGGGGGGCCCCCCCCCATCCTGGGAGCGACCCGCCTTACTTTTTACACCTCCTCTTGATGAAGGGCCCGAGTGTTGGGACCCTGAGAGATGGCTGGGCATGGGTAGGGGCCTCCGATATAAGCCAAATAGGAGGCCCCTGGTTAGTTTTTTGGTTAAATTTTTTAGGAGGTTAGGGAGGGGGGTGGGAACTTCTTTTGGTTGTTCGGATATGGGGGGCAGTCCAGCAACCACTGTTCAGGCCAGGGCCGGGATTGATCGCGGAGGGGAGGAGCGGGGGTCGGTCGCCCCCGGGGCTCCAGGGCAAGTCGTGGGAATGCCTATTCCCACAACGTTAGGGAATGGCAGCAGGTACAGGAACAGAGGGCCGTATCGACTCCAGGGAAGGCCTCTCCGCTACTTGCAAGCGGTGAGGCGTTCCGACCCTCTTGTTCTACCCCGAGGTCCCGGGAGTGAGGATGTGCAGCCTCCTGAGCTCCGGCTGGTGTACTTGAATGCCAGGTCTGTCGTTAACAAAGCTCCTCTCGTCCGTGACTTGGTCGAGGGTGAGCAGGCGGACCTGGCTTGCATCACGGAGACTTGGTTGGGCCCAGAGGGCGGTATTCCTCTGGCTGATCTCTGCCCACCAGGTTTCCGGGTGCTACACCGGCCTCGGGCTCAGGGTAGGGGTGGGGGAGTGGCTGTTGTTATGAGGGAGACCTTAGCTCCGCGGGAGGCCACCGTTCCGCAGATAGTCGGTTGTGAGTCTCTCTTCTTGAGATGCGGCCCTGGTGCGCAGTTGGGCTTGCTGCTGGTGTACCTTTCGCCTAGTCACGCAGCAGCAGCCCTGCCTGAGCTTCTCGATGTCCTCTCTGGGTTGGTGGTTGAGTTCCCGAAACTTATAGTTTTGGGGGACTTCAATCTACCATCTCTGGGAGGATCATCTGAGTTGGCTCGGGAGTTCATGGCTTCCATGACGGCCATGGACCTGACGCAAGTAATTTCAGGACCGACTCATGAGGGAGGCCACACCCTTGACCTAGTTTTCTTATCTGGGCGGTGGTTAGATGATCTTGGTGGGGGCTCCCCAATTATTATGCCCCTGTCATGGACCGATCATCATCTCCTGCGGCTGGTCTTCCGTTTTGCCACCCCCCGCCGTGGGTGTGTGGAACCAGTTAGATGGTACCGCCCCAGACGCTTAATGGATTCCGCGAGATTCCAGGCAGCGCTGGGGTCCCCACCTGCCTCCCCCACTCACAGCTCGGCAGATGCCTTAGTGGAAGCTTGGGAAAGGGCAGCCACTGAGGCTCTTGACCGAGTTGTACCCTTGCGGCCCCTGACCCGATGCAGATCCCGTCGAGCTCCATGGTTCTCCGCGGAGCTCCGGGAGATGAAGCGCCGGAGACGGGGCCTAGAGAGCGGTTGGAGGTCCAGCCGATCCGAATCCGACCGATTGCGACTAAGAACCCATATTAGGTCTTATCTCGCTGCGATAAGGGTGGCGAGGTCTAATCACTTCGCTACCCTTATCGCGTCCGCAGATAATCGCCCGGCCGCTCTGTTTAGGGTGACTCGCTCCCTCCTTAATCAGGAGGTGAGGGAGGAACCCTTGCAGGGTCGTGCCGAGGAGTTTAACAATTATCTGTCGGACAAAATCACTCGGATTCGGACCGGTCTGGACTCCGACTGGGCAGAGTCTGGCGATCAGGACGCGGGTGGTCTTGTCGATATCATTTGGGAGGAGTTTGATTCTGTGACTCCGGAGGAAGTGGACAGGATTATGGGGAGACTGAGCTCCACCACATGTTTATTGGACCCGTGCCCTTCCTGGCTGACTTATGCAGCCCGGGAGAGGACACGCAGCTGGTTCCAGGCAGTTATATCAGCTTCTTTGAGTGAGGGTAGCTTCCCTGCCGTCTTGAAAGAGGCGGTGGTGAGGCCCCTCCTCAAGAAGCCTGCCTTGGACCCAGCTGTATTGAACAACTTTCGTCCGGTCTCCAACCTTCGCTTTCTTGCGAAGGTTGTTGAGAGTGTGGTGGCGCATCAGCTCCCTTTGGTCCTGGATGAAGCGGATTATCTAGACCCGTACCAATCGGGTTTCAGGCCCGGGCACAGCACGGAGACGGCATTGGTCGCACTGGTGAATGATCTCTGGAGGGCTCGGGACAGGGGTCATTCCTCTGTTCTAGTCCTATTGGACCTCTCAGCGGCTTTCGATACCATCGACCATGGTATCCTGCTGCGGCGTCTCAGGGGATTGGGAGTGGGAGGCACGGTTTTACAGTGGTTCTCCTCCTATCTCCAGGGACGCTCGCAGTCGGTGTTGACAGGAGGGCAGAGGTCGACCGCGAGGTCTCTCGTTTGTGGAGTTCCTCAGGGGTCGGTCCTCTCGCCTCTCCTGTTCAACATCTATATGAAACCGCTGGGTGAGATCATTCGTGGCTTTGGAGTTGGGTATCATCAGTACGCTGATGATACCCAGCTTTTTCTTTCTACCCCAAACCACCCCAGTGATGCCCTCAACGTGATGTCCCGTTGCCTGGAGGCGGTTCGGGTCTGGATGGGGAGGAACAGACTTCAACTCAACCCCGACAAGACCGAGTGGCTTTGCATACCTTCATCCCGGGTCTATTCGGATATTCCATCTCTTTCTATGGGGGGTGAATTATTACCCCCCATAGATAGGGCTCGCAACTTGGGAGTCCTCCTAGATTCGCGGCTTACCTTGGAAGATCACATGGTGGCCGTGACTAGGGGGGCTTTCGCCCAGGTTCGCCTGGTGCGCCAGTTGCGGCCCTATCTAAGCCGGGATGATTTATGCACGGTCACTCACGCGCTCGTGACCTCTCGTCTAGACTACTGCAACGCCCTCTACATGGGGCTTCCCTTGAGGACCACCCGGAGGCTCCAACTGGTACAGAACGCAGCCGCGAGAGTTGTGTTGGGAGTTTCCCGATACTCCCACGTGACACCTCTGCTCCGTGAGCTGCATTGGTTGCCAGTTGTCTTCCGGGTGAGATTCAAGGTGCTAGTAATGGCGTTCAAAGCCCTCCATGGCATGGGGCCGGAGTACCTCAGGGAACATCTGCTGCCGGCATCAAGCTCCCTGCGCCCTGTGCGTTCCCACAGAGAGGGCCTCCTCAGGGTGCCACCGGTCAGAGAATGCCGTCTGGTGGCCCCCAGGGGGAGATCCTTCTCTGTGGGCGCCCCGGAGCTATGGAACCAGTTACCGGTTGAGCTCCGGACGGCGCCCGATCTGCGCTCCTTTCGCCGCGATCTGAAAACATACTTGTTCGAGCAAGCCGGCCTGGCCTGAGGGGGGATTGGTGGGGTTTTTTATCATTCTTATTGGGGTTTTTATTATGTATCAATTGTATTTTAATCGGGCATGCATTTAATTATTTTTTAATTTTTGTAAATTTCTGTGTTTTATTCTTGCCCTGTACACCGCCCTGAGTCCTTCGGGAGAAGGGCGGTATAGAAATGATAATAAATTAAATTAAATTAAATTAAATTAAATTAAATATATATATATATATATATATATATATATATATATATATATATATATATATATATATATATATATATATATATATATATATATATATATATATATATATATATATATATATATATATATACAGTATATATATATATATACAGTATATATATATATATACAGTATATATATATATATATATATATATATATATAGAGAGAGAGAGAGAGAGAGAGAGAGAGAGAGAGAGAGAAGAGAGAGAGAGAGAGAGAGAGAGATAATGCACATCTATCTATCTATCTATCTATCTATCTATCTGTCTGTCTATCTATCCTTTTGTTCCTGGTCATGTTCTAGATTCCCATGTTTAATTTTGCAATAGTAAAGTATTATGTACACTATAACCTCATAATACACCACCCTTGTAATATCAGTAAATCCATCTAGCTGGTTTCCAATCTGAAGTGAATATGAGTAATTTTACCCACAGCACTTAGCCAGACAATCACAATCTGGACTAAATAGTGGGCCAACATTGCATAGATTGATATAAGGAGGAGAAGTAGCGTAACATGTCAGCTTGTACTTGTGTCTAGTTGTACTTGATACCCTTTCTTCACCAGTAGCATTACAGGTTCACAACTTCATTTTTCAAAACTCCTTGGAAAATCAAGGAACTGCATATAATCAACAAGCTGGGACAGGATGGTTAGTAATAATACTGCCCAGTCGTCTGGTTGCCTCTGAATTCCATGAATTCATAGAATCAGCATAGAATCGTAGCATTGGAAGCAACTTGGAGGTCATTGAGTTAAATCATCTGCCCAATGCAGGAGCCCTTATCTCATCCCAGACAAATAGCTGTTCAATCTTTTCTTGAAAGCATCCGGTGTTAGAGCACCCTCAACTTCAAAAGTTGCTTGATAGCTCTTAAAGTCAGGAAATTCTTCCTATTTTGGATCTCCCTGTAAGGAACTGCCTCAGTTAAACCTCCCAAGAAAGCAGACTCTTGAAACTTGCATAGTCTTAACAAGAAATTTTATTGGAAGGTATTGATAGCAGGATAGGAAGGAAGGATCTGAGGAATTCCTATGCAAAATGTTACATTAAAAGAGCCCTTTCAAACCCCACCGGTTTGAATTGAGCTAATTCATAGGTGTTAAATTGTGCAAAAGAACTGATAAGGTGCCGTTCTCAAGGCTGTCAGGTTTCTCCACAACTTCTTCCCATCTGACTTGAGATAAGGCAGATGGCTGGAGACACATTCCTTTCACAGCCCCAAGTAAGGTACTTCAAAGAGGATAGAACAAAGCAAAGTAAGCGTCATGGTTCCGCTAGATGAAACCAATTAAAAGAACTTCAAGGCAAAAATTTCTTCCTTAAAGAACATTTTATTCAGGAAACAAAGTATCGGCACTTACATAGTTAAACCCAAGACTGACATTCCCTCTCCATATACAAAGTAACAAGTTGTAATTCCCAAGGCAGAAAGGCTGTCATAAATCACATTCACCAATTATTCCAAAATGTGGGCTCTCCTCCCAACTTCTCAACCCGCCAAAACTTTATCTAACATTGACCTTGAGTTCACACACAGGTGCAGTTGTTGTGGCTAACGGAAAATGCTTGAGCATTCTCCTCATCCCCTCTTCTACATCTAAATATCTCAAACAGCAGAAAATGCACAGTAAAAGCAAAAGGTAAAATGGTTGAAGTTTCTTAATTGTCACAATGTTGATGTCAACGCTGCAAACATTGGGTGTTTTTGCTTTGACAATATTAGAGGCAGCCTTTTCCTTTAAATTGTTTTGCTTTTAGAATTAGATGAAGCTGGGGGGAGGAGGGAGAATGTTTCCCCCGGTTGTTTTTAATAAGAAATGGTGAATTACAGAATGGAAGGGAAGCTTTGCCCTTAAAACTGATTGGAGAATGTGATTAATGACTGCTAATTGGAGGAGGGAATTGTGCCAGATATTAGGTGCTGAAGGGAGGGGAATTCAGATCTTGGCATTCAACCATGCTGTGCCAACGCTTTGTTTTCACTATTAAAAGACTTTTTAGGATAAACAATGCCTGAAGGTTCTTTGAAGTGTTTCATTAGTCAGAACCATGTCATCATGCTAAGATCTGAATTCTCCTCCCTTCGCCCCTGCCGCTGGAGTCTCAGAAACCATGCTCTCTATTGGTGCAATGGCCTGTGCTTCATCAGCCAATGTAGTAGCTGTGGTTATGCTGCTGGTGACAGGTTCCTCCTTCTTCTCCATTTTGGGATCTTCCCTGAGTCTTTGTCAGGCTCCCTTCTGTTTTGGGTAGGTGACTGGAGCTCAGGACCCAATAAAATTAAAGAAAAAGTCAGTCTTAGGTAAATGTCATGGTTCCGATAGATGAAACCAATTAAAAAAACTTCAAGGCAAAGATTTCTTCCTTAAAGAACATTTTATTCAGGAAATAAAGTATTGGCACTTACATAGTTGAACCCAAGACTGAAGTTCCCTCTCCCAGATACAAAGTAACAAGTTGTAATTCCCACCCCAGGAAGGCTGTCATAAATCACATTCACCAATTATTCCAAAACTTGGGCTCTTCTCCCAAATTCTCAACCCACCAAAACTTTATCTAACATTGACTTTGAGTTCACATACAGCTGCAATTCTTATGGCTAACTGAAAACGCTTGAGCATTCCCCTCATCCCCCCTTCTACATCTAAATATCTCAAAACAGCAGAAAAAAGCATAGTAAAAGCAAAAGGTAAAATGGTTGCAGTTGCTTAATTGCCACAATGTTGACAGGAAGTACATTACAGAAGACCCATAGGTTATTACCCCCTTACCAGCACAAGTGTTCCCCCCATAGAATGGCAGAACCCAAAAATGAAAGTATAAGAATGAAATACATTGACGCCCCTCTTTAAAAAGAAAGAGATACACCTGGAGAAGAGAAAATAATAACAGACAGGGAGAGAAAATGAAACATAGTGGTTAGTCAGGTTTATCAGGGTAATGAGTATGAAAATGTTTGAGCAGTCTAGCGGCCCTCACATGTTTCTTGTGTACCCACTCATTCTGGGAAGCCGGGATGTCCTTCCATGCCACTAAGTATTGAGTAGCCCCATGATGCTTCCTGGAGTCTAGGATTTCCCTGATTTCAAAATTTTGTTCACCTTCCACCATGATAGGTTATGCTGGAGGGGCCACTGCTGGCTTTAAGGGTGAATTCGTCTCTGGCTTTAGCAAGCTACAATGGAATACTGGATGGATCTGTCTTAATGTCTTGGCGAGTTCAAGCTCTACTGTGATTGGGTTGATGATGCGTTTAATAGGGAAGGGTCCTACAAATTTTGGCGTTAATTTCTTGAATGGCTGCAAGGACTGCAGGAATCTAGTGGAGAGGCATACCTTGTCCTCCACCCTAAAAGACTTGGGCTCCACTCTTTTTTTATCTGCCTGGGCTTTATAGGGTTCTCTAGCTTTGTCTAAGGCTTTTCTAACAACTGGCCATGTGTTTTACAATTGTGAGATCCATTTGTATGACATACTTGGCATAACAGAAACCTGGTGGGATGAAACCCATGAATGGAATGGACTGACAGATGATACAAATTGTTCAAAAGAAACAGGTCTACAAAAAGAGAAGGGGGAGTTGCACTATATGTAAGATAATACTACATATCTACAGAAATGCACATGATCAAAGATAAAATCCCTCCAGAATGTATATGGGTCGAAATAACAGGGGAAAAGAGTGACATTGCCATAGGTGTATATTACAGGCTACCCAAGCCATCAGAAGATATAGATGAACTCTGTGCCAACCAGTTAACAAATGTATGTAGGAAGCATACTAAAGTAGTAATGAGAGACTTCAACTATCCAGATATCAACTGGGAGACAAACTCTGCAGTGAGTGGGAGATCAAACAGATTCCTAACCAACCTAGCCGACAACTTTGTCACCCAAAAGGTGGAGGAGGGAGCTAGAAGTAAAGCTATACTGGACCTAAATCTTTACAGAGAAGAAGTTATAGAGGGAGTCAAAATTACTGGAACCTTGGGCGAAAGTGACCACGTCATACTGGAATTTAACATAATGCAAACAATAGCAATAGAAAACAATCCAACCAGTGTCTTAAACCTCAAAAGAGCCAACTTTAACAAACTCAGAAAGAACGTAGGAAAAATCCCATGGATGAAAATCCTAAAGGGAAAAACAACCCAGGAAGTGTGGGAAAACCTGAACGATGTGATCACAAAAGCCCAGACCAGCACAATACCATGGAGAAAGAAAAAAAATTCAAGAAGAAACCAGCATGGCTGCATAAAGATCTCTAACAAACTAAAACACAAAAAGGACAAATACAAAAAATGGAAGGAGGGGCACATAACTAAAGCCAATTATCAGCAGACAGCCAGAACATGCAAAGATGAAGTCAGGAAAGCAAAGGCTCAGAACGACAAAGACTTGCAACAGAAATCAAGGATAATAAAAAAAAGTTTCTTCCAACATATTAACAACAAGAAAAAAATCAAGGAAACTGTAGGCCCACTAAAGAGAGAGGATGGCAAGGAAATTACAGGCAACAGGGAGAAAGCAGAGCTGCTTAACTCATACTTTGTGTCAGTCTTCACACAAAAAGAAACTATAGCCCAACACACCAAACAACCCACTGCAAATGACATACTAGAAAGAAAAATTAAAATAAGCAAGAAAATGGTAAAGGAACGCCTATCCAACCATGACAAATACAAATCACCGGGACCTGACAGGCTACATCCCAGAGTTCAGTAGAGTTGGCAGATGTACCATATCTTTCATAAATCCTGGAATACCAGGAAAGTACCTGAGGATTGGAAAAGGGCTGATGTGGTCCTCATCTTCAAGAAAGGGAAAAAAACGGACCCAGGAAACTACAGATCAATCAGTTTAACATCAGTACCTGGGAAGATCCTTAAAAAGATAATCAAAAAACAGGTCTGTGAACAACTAGAAGCAAACAAAGTCATAACTAATAGCCAGCATGTGTTTGTTAAAAACAGATCATGCCAAACCAATCTCATCTCATTCTTCGATAAAGTGACTAAACTAGTACAGGGCTTTTCAACCTTTTCACCCATTGTACCACTTTTAGGATATGGCAACAGCTGAGTACCACCAGTCGCCTAGCAAGGTGTCAAAAACTTGACCAAAAAAAAGGAAAGAAAAAAGTGATGAAGTACAGGTAGTCCTCGACTTACAACAGTTCACTTAGTGACTGTTCAAAGTTACAATGGCACTGAAAAAAGTGCCCCCCAAGCCACAGCTGAACAAGACACCTACCTGCCTGCCTGCCCGGCGGCACTCTTCCTCCTGTCCGAGCTTTTCATTGTTGTGAGCATTTCATTGTTGTGAGGATTGGCAGCGGGGGTGGGGTGGGGAGTGTTTGGTTTTTATTTCCCCTCCCCCTGGGAGTTGAAGTCCACGAGTCATCAAAGAGCCAAGGTTGCCTACCCCCGATCTATGCCCAGTAGCTCCAAAAAGGCTGTCCAGAATTTGGAGGTGAATTGGAACCCCTATCTGAGATTATGCGCTGTGGAGTTCCATGAAGCCGATAAATATGTTGTGCAAACATCTTAGCCAAGGCTTTAGCAGTTGGAATTCTTTGGAATGGGATGAAATTGAGTTGTTTGGTGAATAAATCTGTTACTACCCAAATGACAGTGTTTCCTGCACTTTCTGGTAACTCTACGATAAAGTCCATAGACATATCTCTCCAGGGTGCTGAAGGTTTCGCAACCGGCTGCAGGGAGACCAGGCGTTTTTCCCTGCCTCTGTTTAGCTGCTGCACAGATGGGGCAACTGGCTACATAGCTCTCAATGTCCTTTTTTAAAGATGGCACCAAAACTGTCTTTTTATTAGGTGGAGGGATTTCGCAAACCCAAAATGTCCTGCTAGTTTTGAATCATGGCAGAGTTGCATGAACTTTAGACTTTGGGTTGTAGGGATGTATAATTTCTCCCCTACCCACAGAAATCCATCTCGCATTGAACAGAGGTTTTTGTGACCAAGGAACCACTCATCCTTCTCTAGGACTTGCTTGAATTCGGTGGCCGCCATGCTGTCCAGTGGCTGGATGCTTTTTGCTTACACCCTCATAGTGACAGGGGCTACTAATTGCCTTGTGGGCAATAGCAGATTGACTATTTCAGCTTTCATGCTGTAGTATTGTGGCATCCGTGACAGAACATCTACCAAAGAGTTTTTCTCCCCATGTAAGTATCAGAGAGTAAAACTGTATGATCAGTCCATACTTGGAAAGGGATCTTGTTCCCTTCCAGGAAGTGCCTCCAGGTAAGGAGGGCTGAGTGCACAGTTTCCTTCTGCCAGACAGCACATTGTTGCTCATTTCTGTGAGTTTCTTTGAGGTGTAGGTGCAAAGTTGTAATTGGCTTTCCTGGTTTTCCTGGAGTAGTACCACGTGCACTGCTATGTTGCTGGCATCAGCCTGGATGACAAATGGTTTTTCTGGATCTGGCTCCACAGAAAAAAAAATCTTTTTAATTTCTCAAATGCTGCTTAACATTCCATAGTCATTTTAGCAGCTGGCTAGGTTTTGGCTTGTCCTCCCCTTTTGTTTTTAGTAAGTTAGTAATGGGGAGTGTGATCTGAGCAAAGGAGGGGATAAATTGCCCTTAGAAGTTTGTGAAGCCAAGAAAAGTTTGCAGCTGCTTCCAGGTGTCTGGCAGGGTGCACTTCAAAACAGCTCACACCTTTTCTGGGTCCACTTCCACCCCTTCATGAGAAATCTGGTAATCCAAATAGTCAATCTTTTCTTCGTGAAATTCACATTTCGAAAGTTTGGCATACAGTTTGGCTGTGCAGAGCTTATTGAAAACTGCTCTAACTAATTTGACATACTCAGCTTTTGTTTCAGTGTAGATTAATATGTTGTCCAGGTACACCAAAACCCTCTTGTACAAATGCTCATGGAGGACCTCATTAATTAGCTGCATAAATAATGCAGGTGCATTATGCATGTAGATCAGGAGATGGACCAGGAATAAACCCAGTTGCTGGGGATCCCCATCATATTTCTTGCCAAGGGGGGGAATCTTATGTTCAGGATGGCGAGTCCCCCTCCTTCTGGCTCTGCACCCATCACCACCAGGTGGTGTATCTCAAGCTTGAGTCCTTGCTGTGGTTGTGATTCTCACAGTGTCTGTGGTGTTGGCCGAGTTTGGAGGTTTGCTCTCCCCCCCCCCTTCCAGCTTCCTCCACCAGCTTCTCCTCATCCTTGGCAGGGCTCTGTTTCTTCCTCTCTGAGGTTTTTAAAAGCCTCCATCATCAGACCTATGGCTTGCTTAAGGAAGCAATCGGCTCAGGTCGGCCTTTCGTCCTCTTCTTTGCTAAGGTTGAGTGACCACTCCATCTCATGTTTCCAATCTGGCTTGTGGTTGCCGTGGTGGATGGTCACTTTCTGGGACTTTCCTTCTCAGTCATCCTTCTTCCCAATGCTGATCGACCCTCTTGGCTTTGAGAGGGTCTCCCTAGTTGCAGCCTCGTATCCCAAGCCAGAGGAGTCAGAGTAGTTGTCACTAGGGCAAGCCTTTGGGGGGGGGGCTCTGCCCAGTGCTCAATCTCTTTCCTCTTGCTGCCATGGTTAGACATTGTGTCCATGGTCCTCACAGTAGGGGTTTCCTCCCTCCAGGTTGACCACTTTGCAGATCCTGCCTAATGTAAGGACCTGGCTCAGTTAAACCTCCCAAGCAAGCAAACTCTTGAAACTTGCATAGTCTCAGCAGGAACTTTTATTGAAATGTATTGATAGCAGGATAGGAAGGCAGGATCTGAGGATTTCCCACTTGTAACATTACATTAAAAGACCCTTTTCAAACCCCATCCCAAATATCCAATTAGCTGGTTTGAAGCCATAAGTGTTCTTGTGGGAAAGAACCAATAAGGTACCATTCTCAAGGCTCAAGTCTCTCCGCGGCTTCTTCCCATCTAACTTGAGATAAGGCAGATGGCCGGAGGCACATTCCATTCTCACCCCTAAATAAGGTACTGAGGATAGAACAAAGCAAGGGAAGTACATTGCAGAAGCCCATAGGTTATTTCCCCCTTACCAGCACAAGCCTCCACCCCAACAATAGAATGGCAAAACCCCAAAATGAAAGCATAAGAAAGAAATACATTGAGGGTCTGAAACTCTCATTGTTAAGTTGCTATTGACTGGTTATTGTTTTACTCTTGGGTGCTATGGAAAATATATCAACAACCTCTGCCCTATAACATCCCTGTGTATTGGAAGAGGACTATCATGCTTCCCTTTAGCTTTCTCTTCTATAAGCCTAACATACCAAGTTTCTTTAACTTCTCTAACTTCATTTGATTTAACCTCTAAATCCCTTCCCCTCCTCATCACTCTTCTCTTCACTCTTTCTCAACATCTTTTTTACAGTTTGACAATAATGACACTTTGACCAGCACAGCATAGAGCAGGTATTGATGACAAGCTGATTAGTCTGTAGTTTCATTTTTGTCATTTTTTTAAAGTACTGGAATAACATTAGCTCTTCTACAGTTTTCTGGCATTTCCCTTGTGTACCAGAATTTCTGAAAGATTTCAATCAATGGCTCTGTGATGGCATACATCAGTTTCTTTAACACCCTGGGATGTAATCTGTCTATTTCAGTCCAGGACAAATTCATTCAAAACAACTAAATGCCCTCTCTCACCTATTCCTTACTTATTTTAATTTGTATTTGTCTTGTGCATTCCACGGGACAGCTTCTGACAAGTCAAAGGACTTTTTTTCTTTTGTGACAAGATAGATGTAAGGTAGGAATTAAGCAGTGCAACAAGGCACTCGTAGAAATGCTTCCAGGTTTCTGGGACATTCTCCAGGGCTATCATGGAGAGGTGGGAAGGTATTTTAATTGGCCCTTCCTCCCATTCTAATCGGTGGTTCTGATTAATCCCATTATCACAAAAAAGTAATCTGTCTATGGCAGGGGCTTAAGAAAATGTGCCCCAGAACCAGATTATATCTCAGCTACTCTAAGATAAAGGCCAGAAATGTGGATTAGGCCAGTTTCCAGCCAACCAGAGTTCGCCAAGATGTTTTGAGAACTCTGAGATGTTTGGAGGTATTTTCCATATTTCTCAGGGTTCCTGGCCATGGGATGTTGGTACAAACAGGATCTGGCTGGTCTGGTCCTTCTCACCTGTCATTCCCCTCTCCTGATTTCCTATCACATACACACAAAGCTTTATTGCCCTTTCATTCTTCCTCCACTTCTTCCCCTTTTCATCCTTCTCCCCTTCTTCTTTTGATGGCAAGATGCCATGAACCCCATCTGAGCGAAGCAGAACTGACAAAAAGTTTGTGAACTCTTTCGAACCTTCTATATTCCCATAAAAAATTGACCTGGAACATGATCTGTTGAGGGTGAAGGTACTCCAAGATTGTGGATTGGTTTCTGAACATTTCATAACCAGGCTACGTAACAACTTCAGCACAGTTTAGCGGATGTCAGTGTCCATGTTTTTCTGTTTATAAGAGCTTGATGTGTGGGTGTGTCAGGTGAGATTCTTGTGATGGGTCTTGTGATATGTCAGGTGTGAGTCATCAGTGAGAATCTTGTGATTAGTCAGGGTCATTGGGAGGTGAACTGGTGGTGCAGAGGGGGGGCTTGCATGGGTTGGTTGAGGGCCAGTGCAGTCCTTGGTTGGCTTTGGGGTTGATTTGGATTCTGAGACATTTGTAAGCTGGTTGTAGGGCGATGTGTCTGTTGATGTAATTGTTTGTGGAATGCCAGGAACTCAAGAGCATGGTGGGTGGTAGTGTCACCAATGATTTTTGTGTTGCTCCAACTGAACTGGTGTTGTTTAATCTTGGTATATGTAGAGATTAAGGATTTGGGATCGTGAATTTGACTGCCAGCTGGTATTCATGGATCCTGGCTTTTATTTTATTTTTTTAAGTTTTATTGATTTTTTATGCTCTGGGCTTTTATGTTCATATTTTCCCCAATTTCCCACACTTCTAGAGTTGTTTTTTATTTTAGGATTTTCGTCCATGGAATGTTTCCTAGGTTCTCTCTGAGTTTGTTAAAATCAGCTCTTTTAAAGTTTAAAACACTGGTTGGATTATTTTCTATTGCTTGTGTTTGCATTATATTGAATTTCAGTATGACACGGTCACTTTCCCCCAAGGTTCTGGCAACTTCAACTACCTCTATTGCTTCTTCTTTATTAGTAAGAATTAGGTCCAGTAAAGCTTTATTTCTAGTTCCCTCCTCCACCTTTTTGATGATAAAGTTGTTTGCTAGGTTGGTTAAGAATCTGTTTGATCTCCCGTTCGCTGCAGAGTTTGTATCCCAGTTGATATCTGGATAGTTGAAGTCTCCCATTGCTACTTTAGTATGCTTCCTACATACATTTGTTAACTGGTTGGCAAAAAGTTCATCTATATCTTCTGATTGCTTGGGTAGCCTGTAATACTGTATACACCTATGGTAATGTCACTCTTTTCCCCTTTTATTTTGACCCATATAGATTCTGGAGAGATTTTATCTTTGATGACGTGTATTTCTGTAGATAAGTAGTGTTCTCTTACATATAGTGCAACTCCCCCTCCTCTTTTTGTAGACCTGTTTCTTTTGAACAATTTGTATCCATCCATCAGTACATTCCACTCATTGGGTTCATCTCACCAGGTTTCTGTAATACCAACTATGTCATACCCACCCTCTTGTACTATTCCTTCTAATTCGCCCTGTTTGTTCCCCAAGGTTTGAGCATTTGTATTTAAGACCTTTATGCCTGTCCATGGGTATGTGTCCTAAAATCCAATTTAATAAATGAGTCAAAAATATTATACCAATAAATCAGTATTACATGCCTTTTTAAAAAAACAACTTGAACATCTGGCAGCTCTTTTTCTATGTGAAGTTCTAATGTGCACTGCATGACCTTAAGCATTATTTTACTAGTGTGTGAAATTAAGGATATTGTATAATAGTTTGCACATTTTATTAAATCTGCATTCTTTGGTATTGGTATATTTATAGATTGACTCTCCAGGTCTGTTGACCACATGATATCATTCTCATTTTTATAGCATATTTTGTTAAAATCTTTAGTGATTTATTCTTTTGTTTATAATGTTTCTGTAGATATTCCATCAGTTCCTATAGTCTTTTGACTTGGCAATGATAGGTATGATGATCCATCTGTCGCGGAACAATTAACAGTCCGACCAGAGGTGGATGGACCGTGGTTCATATGCATGGTCAATATCAAAGAAAAGAAATCCAAGGCATATTCTATAGTAAAACTTTTAATGAGAAAACAAAAGACCTAGACTGACCACATTCTTTCATCAGGCAGAAGGGGGAAAAAGAGAAACAGAAACTGAACTTTTTCTAGACCTGGGCACAAAACAGTTTAAAACCAAAACATTGGCTGGAGTCACTATGGTTACAAGATAAGATAATACACAGATGCAGAGCAGAAAGAGATGTACAATTAAAAATGAGCGAAGCTGGCAAAACTAAAAAAACACGCAGTGACATCCCCTTCTTTTGTCAGTGAAGCAGAAAATCAGATAAGGCACATCTTCTTGCGCAGGTACTCGTGTTGGGCTGTAGGAAGTGGTTTGTTCAGCATATCAGCAATTTGGTCATGTGTAGGCACATACTGCAATTTGACAAAACCTTGTTTAACTGCTTGTCTTATATTTTGGTAACGGATGTCAATGTGTCTAGACCTGGAACCTGTAAAACGATTTTCAGATATATAGACCACAGATTCGTTGTCCTCCATCACAGTGATTGGTCAAATCGGAGGTGTCCAGATATCTGTGACTAAGGCATCAAACCACGTTAGAGAATTACATGCATCTGAAACACAAGCATACTCAGCTTCTGTAGAAGAACAAGAAACAAAATTCTGTTTACGCACATGCCAGTAAACAGGACATCCATTCAAAAACATCATAAAACCTGAAGTGCTTTTACGTGATTTCTTATCACTTGCCCAATCTGAATCTGCATAACAACATAACTCTGCATAGGCAGTATGTGTGGGTTCTAACAACAACTTCATATCTTTGGTGTGTTTTAGATACCTCAATAATTTCTTAACCCC
The DNA here is from genome assembly GCF_964194415.1 of Vipera berus. Taxonomy (NCBI): domain Eukaryota; kingdom Metazoa; phylum Chordata; class Lepidosauria; order Squamata; family Viperidae; genus Vipera; species Vipera berus. The sequence goes on from NC_138206.1 coordinate 71,507,872, forward strand.
TGTCCAATGAAACTGTTTTGCCTTTCCTACATGTCGTGATAGGAGATTAACACTAAGTGCAATGTCAGGTCTAGTCCAACTACTAATATATAGCAGCGACCCAATGACTGAGCGATAAAGTGTTTGATCCTCGAACTCAGGACTCGGTTCATGTGTCAAGTTGTGAAAATCAGTTTGCATGGGTATACTCACAGGTTTAGCATCCTTCATGTTGCAGTGATGCAATAGTTGTTCAATCTTATCTTCCTGTGTAAGACTGAACCCCTTCTGAGTTTTGGTAACTTGAACACCTAAATAAGTATTAATATGTCCTAAAGACCTCAATGTGAAAAACTGTTGTAAACCTTTAGCAAAACATTCACTCATCTGCTTATTTGGACCAATATAAACAATATCATCAACATAAACAAGAATTATCTCATACCTATTATCAGATCTTTTTGTAAACACGCATTCATCTGTTTCGGACTTAATAAAGCCCATTGAATTTAGTTTGTCAGAAAGACATAAGTACCACATTAAACCAGACTGTTTCAGACCATAAAGACTTTTGTGTAGAAACCAAGTATCCCCTTCTTGCTGTCGGAAACCTGGAGGACCTTTGACATAAATTTCTTCATCAAGATCAGCGTGTAGATAAGCTGTTTCAATATCAAACTGGAAAACTTCTAGGCCAAGGATAGTTGCAGTGGCTAAGGCGATTTTCACACTCTCAGTCCGCACTGTGGGTGAATAAGTATTTGTATAGTCCTCAGGATAACATTGAGCGAAAACCTGGGCTACAAGTCTGGCCTTGTACAGCGACTCACCATTCGGCTTCTTTTTAATTCTGTAGACCCACCGAGTGCCAATAACTTTCTTGTTTGCTGGAGGGCTTGCAGGCGTAAACACCTGAAGTTTCTTTAGACTGTCCATTTCAGCCTGCATTGCCTCAAACCATTTATCTTGCACTGCTTCAGGAAGATGTTTGATTTGTGTGAACGTCTCAGGAGGAAGTGTAACATTACAGATCAAAGGTAAAGGTGCTTTCGTTACTTGCCACAAATACCGTTTTGGTGGAATTTCCTTTGTGGTCCTCTTGGAACGTCTCGGAACAGCTGTCCATTCTTCTTCCATTTCGTCCTCGTCTTCATCATCATAGCCAGTGGCAGCATCGGTGGCTTGCGAAGACGGAACAATGGGTTGAGTAGAACTCGTGGAAGGAACATTCGCCTGTGCATCTTGACCATCAGGCTGCATGGCATCAGCAGCATCATCTCTAGGAAAATAAACTCCAGGATCGTTAGAATGAATCCTGGACCAGTCAGCATCTTCCTCAAAAACAGCAGATTGTGAAATCACTACGACGTGATGAGAGTCAATGTATTTGCTCCATTTTGAATTATCATCAATGCCCATATATCTCATCCTTTTTGCTGCAGGACCCCCTTTCTTTCTTTGGGCTAAAGGAATATTGACCATAGCATAGGAACCAAAAATATGGAGACGTGAGAGGTCAGGCTTGTGCCCATATAACATGAAATAAGGGGTCTGATTTATCACACTACTCCAAGTGCGGTTGATGATATGATTAGCATATTTGATAGCTTCACCCCAGTATGGAAGACTGAGGTTAGCATCTTCAAGGAGGCAACGCATCATGGTTTGCAGAACTCCATTTCTGCGTTCTGCCACTCCATTTTGAGCCGGAGTGTAAGGAGCTGAGGTCTGGTGTAGTATCCCACTCTTACGCATCCAGTCCTGGAAACGCTGAGACATGAATTCAGCACCACGATCACTCTGAATTCTGGCGATGCTGACTTCGAATTGGGTATTGACAAGATTGGCAAAGTCTTTAAAGATCTGAAAGGTCTCAGATTTTTCTCTCATAGGAAATACATAACCATATCTAGAGTAATTATCAACAATTGTCAAGAAATATCTTTTACCACCAATTGTTGGTGCAAAAGGACCCACTATGTCAGTGTGTACCAAATCAAAAATGCGTGTTGACAGGCGTGTAGCGTGTTTTGGAATTGCTGCTGCTTTAGATTTGGCTTTCTTGCAGACAGCACAGTCCAAGAACACCTTACACCCCTTTAGATCCAAACCTCTTGCGAACTCTGGCACCTTCTTCAGAACACGGAAACTGGCATGACCCAATCTTCTATGCCACTTATGGATACACCTGGAATGCAAAGGTTTACCTGTTAGTGAATTCTCAACATTAGCATTTTTATTAGGAACCTCAGGCTTGCTGTGAGCAACCTGTGTCTTATTTGTCCTTTTATTGGCTTTAGGAGCCTTTGGAGTAGCAGCAGGATCTCTCTCTGGGACATCTCTCACTGGGCCTGTGCTCTCCCTTTTTGGAGCTTGTATACTTGCCTGCTCTTGCGGTTTAGACTTTGGTTTTAAGTAATAAACACCACCAATCAACATTGTTTCAGCAACAATATCTCCATCTTTAAGTACATAACTTGCTTTTTCGAGATGGTGTACCTGGAACTTTGATACCCTAGACAAGTGACTCTGACTAAGCAAATTACTACTGGCAGACGGAACGTAGTAAACATCGGGAATGAATGCACCGAGCTCTTCAATGTAGACAGTTCCTTTTCCCATGACCTGAACAGGATGATTTGGAAAAGAGTACAGTTCACGAAGTTCAGGTTCAGGCTCGTGCATCTCTGCGTAAAGCTCTTTTCTGTAGGTAACATGTAATGCTGCTCCGCTGTCCAAAGTCCAAAGTAGGTTTCTGTCGTACTCTGGTTGAGGCTGTGGATCGTTGGTTACAACCAATGTGGCAAGTGGAGCTTGAGGATCACGCCTGGGACCACGACCATGACCTTGTTGTCCGCCTCTACCTCTGCCTCCTCTGGAATCTGTTCCTCTGGGCTGGTACATGACGGGCGCTGGAAACCGTTGGGGACAATCCCGGGTGGCATGTCCCACACGATTGCAGATGTAGCATCTTGGCATCCTTGGAACGTAGGCTCTTCCACGGAAGGGACGCCTCACTGGAGCCTTCGATGCAGGTGGTTCCCTTAAATGTGACGCGGCTTGCATAAGTGCCTCTTCTTCAGTTAAAATTCTGCATACATGATCCACTGTGCGTTGAGCAATAGGCACTTGATTAATCTTAGAAATAGCATCTTTCCAGTCATAATTCAAAGAGTTAATGATAATGCTGATCATTTGAAAGTCATCAATAGGATAGCCTTTTTCACCCAGTTCTTTTCTTATTCCTTTCATTTTAGTTAAGTGTTCTCCAATATGCTCACCAGGTTTTAATCTAGAACCATGGAACTCGGACAAAAGCAAACATGTAGACTCAATGGATGTAGGCCGGTAACATGCCTCTAATTGAGCCCAAATTTGTTGGGCAGTTGCATCTTGTGAAAATGTGAGCTGCAATTCAGTGTCCATGGACATCAATAATGTTGTGCATGCTCTATTATTCAAGTCCCATATGTCAGGAGGCCATGGCTGGGCAGGAGGATTAAACACCATCACATGGGTACCTTCTCTACGAAGCAAAAGTCCAACTTCACTGACCCATGCCCTGTAATTCTGTCCTGACCCCTTCAGTTTTGAATCACCAGCCAGTGGTACAATAGAGGGTGCCTGTTGAGGAACATGCAATTGGAGTACTGGCTGTGCAGGTTGTGCAATTGGGACTTGGCCTGCAGGAGGCGCTGGTTGTGCAGGCTGTGCCATCCGGACATAACCAGCAGGGGGCACCTGTGGCGCCTGTGCCAGGGCCTGCGGCAGTTGCACTGAAGCTGCTACAGGTACTGGTGCTGGGGGTGGCTGTACTTGAGCTGCAATGCCACCCTGGCCAGCAGAAGGTGCTGGTGCTTGAGCTGCTACATTAAGTTGGCCTGCAGTTAGCACTGGCCTTTGTATTTGAGGAACCAGTGGAGGCTGCACTTGGGGTGAAGGCTGCTGTGCTCCATCTGAGACAGGAACTTTAATAGTAGCAGTATTAATAGGCATTCTAGCTGAAGCTCCCAATGAATGAGGAGGTGTGGCAGCTTGAAGCGATGCCTGCTGAAGGGATATCTGTGAAAATGCATTCTGCATTCTTGGACACAAATGACAGTGAGGCTCCCATTCGTCTGACACAAGATTCCACTGTGGGCGTGCCTCTGTCTTTGAGGGAGAAGGCACAATGGCAATCCCTTGTGGGTGTGGCTTTGCTTGTGAAGAGGGAGGCAAAATGGCCGATTCTGAAAACAGAATGCCAGCAGAGGCTCTCCCATGCTTTTTATACCATGCTGCACACAACTTTGCCTTTAGCAGATCCTTCTCTAAAATTTCAATTTGTTCATAATAACTTTGCAAAGTCTTCTCATGCACAGTTTGCTCAGTGCTTGAAGAATAATAGCTCACCTCCTTCCCTAGTGAAGCCGTAGGTTTAGCACCAAACCTCTCATAATCAGCCTGATCCCCATGAGCAGAGGTTACAACTGGGGCATCAGCTTGAGAGTCTGTAGAAACAGAAAATGGTGAAACTGACCTTGGCTCAGAGGCTGCTTCTCCAAGACGTGTAGCCGATGCCAACGGAGTCTGTAAACTTGAAGGAAGATCTCTCTGTGGAACGGCTGCCTCCTCCTTAGCAGACAGATAACTGGCCTTCTTGTTTCTCCTTTTACTTGGCATATTTTGAGCAATGAATCACAGCCTCCTCAGTGCCGGACTAACTGCCTAGTTAATTGCCTATCAATAAATCTTGCAAATAAAAATAAACCATCCTCTGCTACCAAATGTCGCGGAACAATTAACAGTCCGACCAGAGGTGGATGGACCGTGGTTCATATGCATGGTCAATATCAAAGAAAAGAAATCCAAGGCATATTCTATAGTAAAACTTTTAATGAGAAAACAAAAGACCTAGACTGACCACATTCTTTCATCAGGCAGAAGGGGGAAAAAGAGAAACAGAAACTGAACTTTTTGTAGACCTGGGCACAAAACAGTTTAAAACCAAAACATTGGCTGGAGTCACTATGGTTACAAGATAAGATAATACACAGATGCAGAGCAGAAAGAGATGTACAATTAAAAATGAGCGAAGCTGGCAAAACTAAAAAAACACGCAGTGACATCATCTTCTAGTACTAAAAATTTTTGTAAGTAGGGAATATCTTATAAGTTATCTTGGATGTTGACTTCCAAGTTTGTCAGATCTTTAAATTAATTATCTGTCTATTATCAATTTAAGATGAGAACCTCCTTCTGAATTCAAAGGTCTTTGGGAAGACCTTACTTGTTTTGATGTGTCTACCGTATTTCTACCTTCAGTGTCTTTATAGATATTGTTGTAACATTCCAAAGATGCTTTTTCATAAGGCAACTGGACTTTCTTGTTTTTCTTTGAAGGTGTTTCGCTTCTCATCTTCTTCAGAGATGAAGAAACTACTATGTATGCTATATTTTTCCTTACTATGAAATTAATATCATTTGTTTTTCATGATCTTAGTAGTAAACAATATGTTATTCTGACTGAAATGGTCCAGTTTCAGTTTCTGGATGCCTAAGATGTCAGTTTATAATCAATTCATTTCAACTTTCACTATGTTGAACTTCTCCATATTTATGTTTCTTATACTGTATGCTTTCACATGTCTGTCTTCGCAGCTTTGGATGGTATTTTCCTGCATTTATGCTAACTGTGTCATAAACACTACTGGTATTCTGAATGATCCTCAGCATTTTGACTGTAATCTTAGCTGATGGGACATCATCAGGCCTTACAATACCCATCCTTTTATTTTTCTTGATAGAGTGGTTTACAATTGTATTCTCCTGCACTATATGAAATGATGTCTTATCAATTGTCATTAAAGTGATCACCTTCCTGTAGCATTTTCCTGTATCACTGGTGCCAGCTTCTTTTATCTGACAGCTGAAATCACCATCACATTTTGAATTATTGTGTTGAGAGTGCAGTATATAATCTTGGTGTACAGTCCAAGTATTCTTAGCTCATTCCTCTTAATACCACATCCCTGATCTCTGATGGTGATGTTAACATATAAAACTACATGGTTTGGCATCATGGTACTTAAAAGATAAAACATCCACAATGTAGATAGAGAAAGTGAAGGAGGCAATGTTTTTGGATGCAACCCTCATATTGTGGGTCACTCATTCCTTGGATACAGTATAAAGTTTTCTGCTCTCAAATTTGTCTTGTGGAAACTATCAAAGATAGATATTCTGGAGGACATGATACTGGATAATCAGCATTCATGCCTCCTGGATTATGGTAAATTTGTGCTTTTACTGGTTTTTAGGTTTTTGTTATTTTAAAAAAATCTGGTAATACTGTATATAAATAAAATAAATAAATAGAACAGCTAATATACAATGTAACTCAAACTTCACACAGTAGATTAAACCTTAACACAAATCACACTGATTAAATTTTTCACAGCATTGGTAGAAATTGTTTTATATGTAGAATATCTTCCATTCAGAGTTGTAGCTCAGAGTTCTAGTTTTTCCACCACAGTAATACAGTTGTAGTTTCCAGACATGCATGCTAACCCCAATTTTATCTGACAGATAGTTGTTTGCACAGCCAGAAGAAAGTTAATGTACAACTGAATGGATTACAAATGTGCATAAGGAAATACTAAGAAATGATTATGTTAAATGGTTCTAGCTTTTAAGCAGAAAGATAACATTAGTTGAATGAAAATACCATATTCTATGAGATGGTAATGTCTACTTGGATTTCTGTCCAATGTATTAAGAGTCAGATTCTTACAGTAACAAAATTAGTGGTATGAGATTGGCATAAGTGAAAAGATTTCAACTCACATTTAAACAATTAATATTTTATACACTATTTTAATGATAGGGGTGCTAGTGGAGTGGTATGAATGTTAGTTGCTGATTTACATGAAACACTACAGAACATTGACACTTTCTTGCTGCTAACCCAAACTCAACTGAAGATTGATTTGGAATCATTGTTCTTCCAATATGTAAGTAAAATATTTGATTATATTCAACAAACAAGACTTGACAGTTCCCTTAATTTTCCAATGAGTTTCCATTTAATCATTATGTAAGTTAGTAGAGATTTTATGAAAACAATTCATTTAGAGAACCTGCTTCCCTTTCATTTGTGTTCTGCTACATAATATTGTGTCTTAGGAATTAATTAATAACATTAGGGAGATAACTGCTAAAGAAAAAAATCAGTATATTTTAGGAAGAATATGAATTTAGGTTGAATCTTTGGCAATTCCATGACCTTGATACAAAAATGCGTCTTTGGAGCATTTCTGAATAAATATTGCTTTGCAACACATTATAAAATAAAATAAGTTCTTGCGAATGGTCAGCTCCTAGCAGACAAAATATCTTATTTGGACCCCTTAGTGGGTTTTTTGTTTTGTACTGAAAAGGAAAATAAATGGCCAAAATGGTGAGAAAATATAGGAAGATTAGAAATTATAAATGAAATATGATGCTGCCTCAATTCCCTAAAACAATCCATAAATTGGAGTCGGTGATATTGCATTATAAAAGCTGTACTTAGTTATGACTATCTACTATATTGGATCATTCAATTTTACCTGTTCCAGGAAATAGAAGAAAGAGGAGGAAAAAGTTATTTTTCTGTCTTATTTGTAAATCACCACTTCAGCTAGATTATCACAAAAACATGGTCAATTGTATGGCAGTGAAAAAAAATATCAATACAATATATTGAAAGTCCATTTTATCTACCCCACCCACCACCCCAAGGCATTAACTTTGTAATACCACAACAATTGAACTGATTCACTTTATTATACTTTCTACATCTGGAAATGATTTTCTTTGGCTGGCTTTAGTGAAAAATTAACAATAATACATGTGTTTTAGCACAATTAAATTACTTTAGTTTTTCTATTCTATCAGCTGTAGAAGGGCTTTTTGCCAGTAAAGAAGGCATTGAAAGAATGCATCAGATGAAGAATAAAAATACAATTTTAAAACAAATCATTTCATTTAGCACTGAATATTATTAATGATGGAATGCATTTAAAATACAAGTTTATATGTTTTGAAGAATCTAATAGGCCGTCTACATTTTGCTATTATCTGTGGCTTCTAAAATATGATGCTAGTTAATTTTTCCTCTTTTTATTGAAATCTGAGAGTGTTTATTTTTGTTCTGAATGCTCCCTGTTCCTGCTTTTTGATATTTAAAATTGAATTGAATGAAGTAATAAAATATGACTATGTTGGAAACTCTGACATTTTACTACCTAAAATTGGCAGTGATCACCAGACCAGAAATGGAAATTGACAGGTACCAATGGATACACAAGAGCTCAAGGCTACACCAGTACCATCATGTGTCACCATTGAAAGGCAATGTTAGTCAAGGTAAATAAAAGGATGGAGTCAAATATCTACATGAGTTTAAATACAATAAGAATTGCTTTCATGAGCTTTAGCAATATTTCAAAAATATGTGACTTTGATTTTAGACTAGAAATTAATTATTATACATGGCCTATTTCTTTTGCTTTTGACCTTATTTGAAGAAAACTTCAATTATATAATTTTAAAAGCTGCCATTATTATTCAGAAGAAATGTTTTTTAGTATACTTGGGGGATCATCTATTTGACTTCAGTTCCTGCTTCCTTGAATTGAATATTTGCCTAATCCCATTACAGTTTTGAATATTGTGGGACAAGCCATGCAGGGGTGGGGAAGGTACTATAAGATTTATTTTAAACAAATTTCTTGATAATTAATATCCTTTACAAAGCTTTAAAATTAAATTAAAAAATAATTAGCCACCTTTCACTCTGAGGAAGGACATGCCTATGCTTTGTATTATGACCATGATCACAGCTGGATCTCACAGTATACTTTTCATTTAAAAAAAACATCTATAAAGCATTTGTAAAATTTGAAGAGCATCCAATAATGTCTTAGTTTGAAAAATCCAGAGTTATTTGTCTTGGATACTAAAATAAATGAATTTATGAAACCTTCCAAATAGCCCTAGCATAGAAAATATTCTAAATAATATCTAGTCAATGGTCTATATCAGGGGTGTCAAACTGCTGGCCCGCAGGCTGGATGTGTCATGCAGAAGCTGCGCCCACCCCATTAACGGCAATGGCAAAACTGTCCCGTTATGTTGCGCGACATCATGTGATGTCACGAGTTTGACATGTCTGGTTTATATGGTATTTTTTCCCATGCAATGGGTTTTTTTACAGTTTAGTAGATATCCGTATTAATTCCATCTTTTAAATGTTTTCAGAGGATATGCTTCTTTGACAAAGGAGTTTTGAAGAAGGGGCCATGTTATACTAATTTTATACTGGTGGCTTATTAAACTATAAAGAAGAGCTGTTCCAAATAGACCAGTTTTGTAATTTGGTTCCACATTGTTTGTCACTGCAAATTCTTATATGTTGGTGGTTGGGTAAATTTTCTTTTTGTTTACCTCCTCTTTCCCCAGCCTTCTCAAAAAACTTTCCTCATAGGGGATGTTCTGGTTTTCCCTGTAAGGAAATTTTTTGGAGATTATTTATAGAATAATCTTTGCTTCTCTTTTGTCTCCTGTTCCATAAGGTAGAAATAAGAGTGAGAATCAGGATTAAGAGTAGAAATCAGTGTATCACCAGCAGATGGATTTGTAACTGGCTAACATACCATTCTCAATGAGTAGTCCTTAATGGTACTACATCTACATGAAGGGTTTTAAACAATGAGGTATCACAAGGTTCCATCTTAGGCCCAGTACTCTTTAATATCTTTAGAAATGACATAGATGACTAGAAGGGGAACTCATCAAATTTGCAGATGACACTAAGCTGGCAGGAATAGCCAATACCCAGAAGACAAGCTCAGGATCCAAAAAGATCTTAACAGACTTGAACAATGGGTCCTATCCAACATGAAATTTAATGTGGAGAAAAGCAAAGTTTTATACCTAGGTGGGAAAAACTAAAGGTACAAGTACAGAATAGGCAAAACCTGGCTCAAAAACAATAACTGTGAGAGGGACCTTGTAGTCCTAGTGGACGATCACTGAGGAGCCAGCAGTGTGCGGCGGCAGCCAAAAAAGCTAATACAATCCTTGGTTGTATAAACAGAGGCATCACATGACTCAAAATCAGAATGAAAATCATGTGAAGTATTATAAATTATTAGTATAAGTATTATTTATAAATCCTTAGGAAGAGCATGCATGGAGTACTGTATCCAGTTTTGGTCACCATATTACAAAAAAGATGTTGAACTTTGGAAAAAGTTCTTGAACAGTGAGGTGGACTAGAAGATCTCCAAGATCCCTTCCAGCTCTATTCTGATTGAGTATTCCATTAGGTAGAAATAAGTTGATTCTATCCAACTCTCTCCCATCTCCTTACATCGTATTGGACAAATACAATTATGATATAAAATTGCAAAATTACAAATGATGTACACATTTGCCTGAATAGCAACCATACATTATGGAGCACTTTGCAGAAAGACAACCATCCACAGTTATCAGTTCATTTTATTGATATAAATTCTACATAGTTTTCAAGAAACTTCTTGTATTAAGGTGCAGTATCTTTGATATGATTGATAATTAAGGACTTTTAAAGGACTGGTTTGTAAAGATCTTTTCTTTTTTTTTAATAGACTCAATATGCCATATCTATGATTTCTTGACTCCATTACAGTGGTTGCTTCTCTTGATCTTTCCTAACAAAGTTAAATAAATAAAACTCAAATTTTGAAAATAAAAGCTTATTCCTTTTTTCCCATTTACATAATAACCCCACAACATAGGAAAATTTAGGAGACAAATTTTTTTATTGAACATCACTTAAAATTCATTTATGTCTTAATGCATTTGCAGAAAGAAGCTGAGACATCCATTTCTATGTTGACTCCTAGATAATTTTCTATAATACTACCTCACATGTTTTTACTTGGGAAGAGATGTTGGTGTGTCTGTTCCCAAGTTCCATGCCTTAACAAACTGAAATGCATACTCATGTTTTCTAGCAGTAAAGTAGATTCCCTCAATCAAATATTTCAATATCAAGGTTCACTTGCATAGTTTGATTTAAAGTACAGATAAATATGTACAAGTAATCCCTATACCCCTAAATAAAACTGAATGAAGATAGAAGTAGGAAAAGGAAACAGTATATATTAAATTTAGAAAAACAAAAAAGAAATGGAAAAGATGCATAAAAATTCAAGCAAACCTTTGTTGTAGGGCTGTTTGTTGTGACAAACAACAAAAGGACGATGAGAACCATTTCTGCAAAATGCATACAAACATTAGCAAATGCCAGCACAGATCAAACAAAAATACCTTACTAATTGTTAGAAGCATAAGGAGAAAATTATCAGACTAAAATTACCCTCCCTCCTAAGAAAAGAGGAAAAAAGAGGAATTTCAACAGGTCCTCCAATCAACTGTACAGCAAAGAACATGCAAGGAACAAAAATAAAGGTGAAATGGAAGACAGATTGCTCCATTGAGAGTGTAAGCCAGGGCTTTTCAACCGGTGGTACGCATACCACTAATGGTACGCGAGCACCTGGCTGGTGGTATGTGTAGGACCAGTTGAACAGAACTGTAACAAAAAAATGTAAAAAAAAAGTAAAAAAGCGTTTTTTACTAACCTGCTTTCAGCTGCATTCCATTTCTCCATTCGCTTCTCAGCCTTCAGTGTTTGTGGGACAAAAAAAAAAGTTCCATGAGACTTTCTAACTTCTCACGAGATCTTGCGAGAAGTTAGAAGTCTCATGGAACTTTTTTTCTTTTTTACCGATAGTCCCACAAACACGTGGAGAAGGCTGAGAAGGGAATGGAGAAACGAAATGCAGCTGAAAGCAGGTTAGTAAAAAAATGCTTGGAAGAGGCAAAGGCATCTGGGTGGGGACAGGGGCGGTCACCTTACCCTGCATGGTGGCGGGAGGGTTAACCGGTGTGGGGGGCCCAGGAGGAGCTGTGTAAAGCAGGCAGAGGGGAGGCCAGATAGATTATGGGCGCTGCTTCGGGCGGAGGGTGATCGCATGCATGAACAGGACAGCCACACATGGCAGAGGTGCTGCTCAGGGCCGGAGGGGAGGCCAGGCAGATTGCAGGCACTGGCGGCGGCCCTGGCGCAGAGGGCAAACGCACATGTGAGCGGGACAGATGTGCACAGCAGAGGAGCTGCTCGGGGCCGGAGGGTGATCGCACACATGAGCGCCCTCTGCACTGGCACCACAGGCAGTGCCCACAATCTGCCCGGCCTCACCTTCAGCCTCGAGCAGCGCCTCTGCCGTGTGTGGCTGTCCTGTTCGCGAGGCCTTCTCTCGCCTATTGGATATCACCAACCCAGATTTGGTAGCTCCACTTAAGATCGTCTGAGGTGATTTCTCTTCACCAAGCAGCAGATGTGACCCAGTGCCTGCCACCGTGGCTTGCTACTGTTCCCCATGTTTTCCAATTGACAACCCGTAGCTGCCCTCAAAAGTGGCTAGCTGGAACAGGCGATCTAAAAGCCTGATCGGCTGAGATGTCTCCAAGCCGAGGGCCTGGCTGTGCGTCACTCCTCTGTCCTCTTTCACCTGCCCAGTCACCTGGCTGGGACCCAGCCCTCCCGCCTGGTTGCGACACGGAGGCTCCCATGCAGTGGTGCTTCCAGCCGGCGGAGGATACTGTGGCAGCAGGTGGGCGGGCAGGCGAGCGAGGCACAACATCGGCGCCCTCCTCCCTTCCCTTCCCCTCCTCTCCCTCCACTTCTCCCCATGGTGTCCTTGTCTCGGCATAGATAAGGCTGGTTGAGCAGGCGGGAGGCAGCGTCCTCCGGATGCACACTGGGAGCATTAGTTTCACTCACCTCGCTAGAAGTCCATCATATTCTGAGCCATAAATAAACTTTTTTTATTTTTTGTACTATCTCTTTAAGATTGAAAAATCTTCAGAACTACTTGCCGACACATCACTGACTGAGTTTCCTTTCAATCCTTTTAAAAGAAAGAAAAGTAGTTCTTTTCAGCTTTGAAAAGAAGCTCCAACTTTTTGCAATATACAGCAAAGGAGTGACTTAAATTTTAGACTTGTTTCTAAACAGTTAAAATACTAAGACTGTGAAAATGATTTAAAGAAGGATTTTGAAACTAATTAGAAAGATTCTCATGTGGGGAAAAATCTGCTTTATATGAAAAACAAGACTTTGAAGGATAACTACTAAAGCATATGATGGCTACTTTAAAGGAACCTTTTGATCTGTGGGTATGTGAAGTGCTTGAGCTTTGTAACTCTTTACTGGAATTAAAAGTTGTTACTGAAGATGTACAAATTCCTTTGAAGACAATAAAAATGGACTTTGAAATGGACCTAAAAGTTACAACTTAAAAGAAAGAAATGGAAATTTAGATTTAAAAGTAGAATTGGATAATCATTTAAAAACCAAAATAGATGTAAAATAATATACTTAAAGAGTGATATAAATTATCATTTTAAATTGAAATATAAGAGATTTATTGTAGTTATTTTATGGAAAGTACAAATGAATTTAGATAAAGATGATAAGAACTTTAAGAGAACAAAGTGACTAGAAAAAAACAGAAAAATATTTATCTATGGGATTTAAGGATGGCTGGGAAGAAGAAGAAGAAAAACTACAAATAGGCTTATTCGGTTATAGTTAAATAAGGAGTGTTATTTAATGGCTACCTGGATTGTATACTGTGTTTCCCCAAAAATAAGACCAGTTCTTATATTTATTTTTGCTCCAAAAGACCCATTAGGACTTATTTTTGGGTGGTGTCTTATTTTTTTATGTACAGGAGGCAGTAAGCACATGGGGACCAACAGTATCTGGCAGCATCTGCAGCCCACTGGCCCCTTGGCCGGTGCACTATGGGGCTGCAAAGCCTGTGCAGTGCAGGTGAGTGGGAGCATTGCTACTGCTGTCCCACCGTCTGCTTGTCCATGGCCACAATGGGGCAGGTGGCCATGTGGCATATCCGGCAGGCCGGTGCCGCCAGCATAAGGTGAGGCAAGGCAGGTTGTGTGACACCAGCCCATCGGATGCACCACAGGGCCACCTGCCCTGTTGCAACCACAGGCAAGCAGACGGTGGGATGAAGAAAGTAAAGCCCATTGTGTTAAAAGGTTTCCTTCTCAAATAAATGTAGAATTCTCACAGTGTCACAAGCTACAAGTATTAAGATTTCCTAAAATAAACTGTGTGTGTGTGTGTGCGCGCACACACACATACTTATCATAGCCAAATATCTACTTTGGGGGGAATAAAACCACCTAGACATGATAAGAGCCAGAAGGAAACTAATGGTTGCCAAAGTCCCCTCCTGAGCCTAGTTCAGTCTTACACTGTCTTGTCTGCCGAAGGGTAGGGCTGGACACCACGTAGCTGCTGGCTGAGGAAATTGATGCCTGCAATGCAGGCAACATAAACAGTGTGCGAGAGAAGTGGATTGAAGTTTGCGAAGGAGTAACAGCATTTTGTGTGCCTTTGGCGTCTAGTCATGCCGGCCACATGACCACGGAGACATCCTTGGACAAGCGCTGGCTCTTCAGCTTTGAAACGGAGATGAGCACCAGCCCCTAGAGTTGGAAACGACTAGCACGCATGTGCAGGGGAACCTTTTTTACCTTTACCTTTATCCTGAGGCAAGGTGTGGCACAGAAAACCAAAACTGGGGAGCCCGGCTACGGAGAGGCAAAAATCTGACATTTCTGCCCGATGAAAATAAATTAACATGTAAATGAGTTCAAACAAAAGTTTGGTACCTTCCTGTAGGTTGAATGCCTCAGCCACTTGCCCTTCCCGCCGGATGCCCAGCTGTCGCCAACTTCTTTGACTGCGCCAACTTCTTTGGAGACAGTGGCTCACACTTCCCCCTCCTTCTAACATGCGAAGGGATGTGGCTGCAGGAACTTGGCAGCAGCAGAGCCAGAGGGAAAGCAGCAGCAGCCAGCCAGGGATTGAGCGAGTGAGTGAGCGCATGTGGCATCAGTCAGGCCGGACTCTAGCAGCTTGTATTAGTGCACCGACCTGGAACTCAGCCAGGAATCTCTTCTGAGTGGCTTGGCAGCCTGACTGACTGAGTCTGGCTGCCTCGGGAGTGCGTAGGTATGCACCACTGAAGACCCCTCTGTCCAGGGAGGCAGAGGTGGCAGCAAAGGAAGGCAAATGAAGGCAACAGGAGTTTCTTTGCCTGACCCCAAAGACTAGAGAGGAGAATTGCTTTATTTTGGGATGGTTGTCTCTATTGCAATCTAAATGACTGCTATGAATGGATGGGTAGGTAGCCAGCAAGATCCTTAGACTTTGATGGGGTTGGGTAATGTGCACTTGTAGAACTCTACTTGAAAAACCCTCTAAGGCAGGCATGTCAAACTGCCGGCCCACAGGCCAGGTGCATCATACTGAAACTATGCGCACACCCCATTGCTGGCAATGGGGAAAAAGTCATGGTATGTCGTGTGATGTCACATGACATTGTGAGTTTGACAAACCTGCTCTAAGGGGATGCAGGCATAGAATAGTGGTTCAGGTGGGCAGAAGGACCCGGCTTGCAGAGTTTTGCTTTTCCTGTTTAGCTCAGTTGGCCGACGCCACGAGGTGAGGCAAGGCAGGTGGTGGTGGGTGGCCTGGGTGTCTGTGGGGTGCTTAGGGCAGCTCCACCCTCCTGCCACCTGTCTCACCTCACCTTGTGGCAGTGGCACCAGTACTCTGGATGCACCGTGCGGCCACTTGTCACATTATAGCCATGGGCAAGGAGATGGTGGGATGGAGAGTGCTGGCCTGGCAGTAGCAGCGCTCTCAGTCATCTGCACTGCACAGGCTTTGCAGCCCCAGAGGTTGCCGGCCAAGGAGCCAGCCGGCTGCGGCTACTGCCAGACACCATCAGCCCCTGTGCACTCGCCGCCTTCTGTGTGTGCATCGACAGTGTCTTGAGTTCATTGGTTTACATATGGTACATTTACCTCTCATCCAAAGGTGGCTGCTTGGGTATGGTAAGTAGAAATAATTATAATTTATATTATCATTTATTTTAAGTATTAATGTCAATAATATTACTTATTTATATTTTAATTATATATTAATATTCTTGTTTTATAATCCAATACATCCCTCATATGTTGCAATGGATGTCTGACTGACAATCTTAACTGGTGCTTATTTGGGGGGTAGGGCTTATATTACGAGCACCCTGAAAAATTATGCTAGGTCTTATTTTCTGATTAGGTCTTATTTTGGGGGAAAATATGGTAGTTTCTCTTTTGGAAATGTTCAATGATGTAGTGGATTACTTTGTAATATTTATGTTATTATTTTGAGGTAATAAGGAGTTGTTATTTCTGGTTATGTTTAATAGCTTTCAATTTTATTATTATTAGTATTTTGAAATGTTTAATTATTAAGAGAGGGTTGAGGGCACTTAGGCTAAATAGAATTGGAGATTGTATACTTATATTCTTAGTATTTTTATTAATTTTTACTAGACCTTTTAATCAATAAAGAGAGCTAAAATGGCTTCCAGTTTGCGCTTGCAGTGCTGACAGACTTGCGGGGAGAGCTTTCCTCTCTGTCGCCCGGTTTTCCTCTGTTGGAAGACCCTGAAAAGAGTCAAAGTCGCCCTGGAGGGGTGACGGCCATGAGGAGGCCCTCTGATTGATCATGGAGGAGTGGCATCCCCTCTGTTTGATCTGGAGCATCTCCTCTGGACCGACAAAGAAAAGATTGGCCATCAACATGTCTGATCATTAAGCTGTACCAGCCAAAAGCCAAAAGCACTATCAAGCACGATGAAAGCAACACGGAGGAATTGGGTGATATCCTACCTTTCTTATTTCCCCAACTACTTTCCTGTGGGAGCATTTTGAAAATTTCTCCCCCCCCCTTTGGAATAGCGGCATCTGCCTACTTGGAGAGTTAAAGCTTTGAAAAGAAAAGAAAAATATGACTAAACTAAACAACTAAAAAATTGGACTTTTACCTTTTGGAAATTTGGAGTCCCAAAAAGTTCCTGTTTCTATGGGGACCTATTACCCTATCTACTTGCTAAGCTGGAAAAAAAAGGAAACAAATTTAAACTGGATAAAAGCTTAATTGGAGTTTGGAAAAAAGACTTTATATGTTACTGAGAACATCTTGTGGTGAAGCCTGGTCCAGCAAGGAAATTTATCTTTCACTGTGAGACCTGGTTACAGCCTAGTTGTCCTTGGCATTATCTAAAAAAGATAAGAATTGGAAACAGCTGGCGGTGAAAACAACTCCCAGGAATAGTGGAGGTGGACATTCACTGACTTCTATTAGAAATAGCCTCCACTAAAGAACTATCTATAAACACCTTAGAAATGGAGGAATACTATCCACAACCTAACTATAAACTTATACTTGAAAAAATCCTTGAAGCTACTGAACTAATGAACTCCAGACTGAAAGACAAAGGTGCCAGCCTAAACTTACAAAATGAAGCCGATTTCAACTGATGAACTTATGATTCAAAAAGCAACAGAAGAGGAAGAAATTAATATCAAGACAGAGGACTTTAAAGAACAACAAGTACAATCTACTGAGAATTTCAATAGCCAAAGCTTGATTTCAACTATAGAATTTACAACTCAAAAAAACAACACAACCTGATGAAAACAACACTGAGATGGAGGGTCCTAAAGACTTACAAGTACAGCATACTGAAAATATAGACAACCAAACAACAATTACAACACCAGACATGACCTCTTACCCAAGCCAGATGAAACCAGAAGAAGAAGAAGACCAGACTGAACTGACGACAAACACACTGATCCAAATATGGAGATTTGAACTAATAGAGCGACAATTCAATGATTATAAAGGGGCCAGTTCCTTTCAAAAATTGACAACTGGATGGTCCCCCTTGATTCAAATAACGTGTAGGAATGAAGGGAGATCCATTTGAGGATTTAAAGACACTGGTATGGAAGCCTGCTTGGCACAAAAAGAAAGCCAGGGTTAGACTTAAAAAATGGGCTTTTTTCATTTTTCTCTCTCTATATAATGGAAAAGCCTAAAATTTTACTTAATGGGCTAAGGGGAGACTTTAAAAGATATTATTCGATTTAATATTTAGGATTTAGATTTACAAGGGAAATGAAAATTAGCTATTAGATTACAGTTTTGAATTATAATATGGAAGTTGCATTGAGACAATAAAGGATACTTTATTAGTAAGTGATGAGGTACTAGGATGACAAGTAGAATATATTTGTGAAATATATTTGTGAACTAGAATGTATTTAACTAAGCAATATGTTTATTTTAGATATGTCAACTACTATGTAATGAAATAAAGGAAATTTGGGCTACCTTGAAGTTAAATACTATGGATCTTAAAGGCTAAATTAGAGCACTGTAATTGAAAATTGGTAAAATTTTAAAAACAGGACATGATAACTATAAGCAAAAATTTATTGATAAATATCTTAACAGATTGTGTTATAACTAGAAATGTATTAACTTGATTGTGATATAGTAATTATGGGAAAGAGAGGGAATTTTTGATGATCTAACCTGAGATATGCACAAATGATTTTGTTATTGGACTATTGATTACTCAGTCACCACGTTGCTTTCTAAATATCTTGATATTTTGATGTAAAATTGGAAAATTAATAAAACTTGTTTTTTTAAAAATAAAAAATAAAGAAAGCTAAAGTTTTAGAGGTGAGTTTATATAAAAAGCATGGTAAAAATAAAAAATTCCTTCTCACCCTTATGGGTGGTCTGTGTCTTCCTCAATCTTGGGTCCTCTATCAAAGGCCTGGGAGTTTGAGGGTTCTGCACAGTTCAGTATCTTAGCTGTTCCTAGCTCTGCACATTTCTGGACAGAGAGCTCTGGTGTTGTCCCTGGATTTCTTGGAGCCATTCTCACAATTTAGGAGTCACATCCTCAAGTTCTTCTACCACCACTGGGACCACTTTGGCCTTCACTTTCCACATTCTCTCTAGTTCCTCCTTCAAGCCTTGGTATTTCTGCATCTTCTCATACTCGTTCCTGGGCGGCGGCATGCCAGCAACCAGGCCGCACAAACAAGCAAAGCCCCATCTGTGGGATGCAGGCAGCACACAAAAGCATGCCCCCTCCGGTCCGTGGAAAAATCTCTCTTCACGTAACCAGTCCATGGTACCCAAAAGGTTGGGGACCTCTGGTCTAATAGATGAAGTTCAAGAATAAAATTGAAGATTACAGACAATGGGTATTTTTCTTAGGTGTCATGATATAACTTGATAGGTTGTTGAGAGACAAATTCACTTATAATAACTCTAATACTGAGTGGAGGTACTAAATTGAAATGCAATGAACAAAAGAAAGTAGAAACCTGTATCTTTTTAGAAGGCACTTTATACAGTAGTGGCCAAAATTGTGGAAACGTTTTGGGAAAAGCGTGTTTTTGAGGTTTGATGGCTAATAACACCACTTTTTTTGGAATAGTACCATAAAATTAGATATCAATGGAAAGATAATTTGATCAGGAATGTAATGCAGCAAACTTTGTTCAATTATCTGTACTGTATTCTATGAAAAGGTATAACCAAATAACCAGAAAAAGGAAGCACAACTTGCTTAGCTTGATATCAGGTAGCTTTCCTTCATCTGATTGTAGCCAATGAGCATGAGTGTTTAGAGAGCCAATCAGATCACAGTAGGATTCAGTTACTGATGTCATGTATTGAAGCTGAGAGGAGGACATTTGTCAGTGTGTTATGTGATCACTATCAAGTTGGTTGGGTTTTTTTTTCTTTCATTTAGTGAGCTTGTAAAATGTAAAATTAAATGGTGCACAGAGTTGACTGGTTGCCCAGAAAGTGATGTAAAATAGTATTATTAAGTGAACAAGGCTACAGTTATAAAGAAATTAGAAAAAAATTTGGTGGAAACTTAACCAAAGGTGGCATTTCTACTGTACACTTTTCCCAAAAGGTTTACACAATTTTGGCCACTATGTACATTTCATATTAACTACATCAAACGATTTTTCAGCATTCAACAAAATTAGAACAACTGATTTCAGTTTGTCTGCCATGATATCCATAGTATCAATCACAAGAAGGATATGGTCAAATACTTTGTATTTTTTTATAAATCCAACTTGAGATGAATGAATTACAGACAGTATTATTTTTGTAGCCTCCTGATTAGAGTTGCAGTTAATATTTTAATATTCACATTGTAAAAATATTGGTTCTATTGTTTGTTCATCTTCTGTTTCTCAGGCTTTAAAATTGCTGCAATATATAATATTGCTCAATTATATAATATTGCCTCATAAAATAATTCAAAAATAAAAATTAAATGATTGGTTACAGAGCTCCAGTATTAGTGCTAATAAGTCCATAAACATTATTTCAAAGAAATGGGTCAAGAAGAATGTCCTTGCTCTTGTTTTCATGTGTCTAGATATATTTATTACCACAAACTGGAAAGAGATAGATCAATACTGTTGCCAAACATGGGATCAACTTCTTGAATTTAGAAGTCACAGATCAAGCATCCTTCTGTCTGTTAAATCCTATATTTATTTATTTATTTATTTATTTATTTATTATTTAAACTTATATACCACCCTATTCCCGTAGGACTCAGGGCAGTTTACAGGGAAAAATTAAAAATACATAACATACAAAGTTAAAATCGATTAAAACTAAGATTAAATTAAGTCCCTGAATTTAAACTAAAACCCCATTAATAAATAATTAAAACCCCTCAGTCTGGGCCAGACAGCTCAAAACACCAAGTTTTCAAGTCCCTGCGAAATGAGCGAAGGTTGGGGGCAGTCCTAAGCTCCGTGGGAAGTTGGTTCCAAAGGGCCGGCGCGCCCACAGAGAACGCCCTTCCCCTGGGGATAACCCATTCCTTGACCGGCGGTACCCTAAGAAGGCCCTCCCTGTGGGAGCGCACAGGACGATGGGAAGTTGATGCCAGCAGCAGGTGTTCCCTTAGATAATCCGGACCCAAGCCATTTAGAGCATTATAGGTCATTACCAGCACCTATTGAGACACGCCTTCACTGACTGTCAGACAAGCTGACTTCTAAATGCCAGGCTATTGATTAACAGTTGCTTCTTCGCAAACTGAACAGCAAACTGTTCAAACTAGTTTAAATTGAAGTCACATAACAATATTTATTTTTAGTCAAAAGTATGTCATTATGAATTGCCCTGATAAATCTAAAGATCTGTCCATACACCTTCTAGTTGATGGGAAGAGAGTAATACAATGTTCTCTTGCAAGATATTGTCTAAATTAGTGATCTTGCTTTACAGAATGGAATTAGAATAATGACCACTTCATATGAATCTACTTAGAAAAATGTGTTTCAAATACATGGTGCAAATACATGGTCTATTTGTACATAGACGTAGTAAAAGAATGAATATAAAAGCAGAAGTGATTTGATTCTTAACAATGAAAATTAATAGAATCAGTGAATATTACAAGAATGATGAAGTGAAGATGGAACTATCTGTTTTTGGGGGGCAAATGTCAGGAGTAGGTGTTGGGGAGAAAAGGAAATTGGAGAAAAATAAAAATAGAAAAAGAAGTTAAAAGTAGAATGATTGCAGTAAAAAAGTGCAAGACTTGAATGAAACAGTATAGAAGACAGCTTAATCTCTGAAGAGAATGATTGGAAAATAGGCAAAAGGAAAGAGGAATTGCATGTTTCTTGGAGCAGAGCAAATAGAAGGATATTTCATAGAATCACTGAATGTCAGAAAGGTGCAAATGGAAAATATGAAAAGAATAAAATAAAGCAGGAAGAGACCTTGGAGATCTTCTAGTCCAGCCCCCTGCTCAAGCAGGAGAACCTATACCATCTCAGACAAGTGACTGTCTAGCTCTTTTTAAAAATCTCCAGTGATGGAGCGCCCACGATTTCTGAAGGCAAGCTGTTCCACTGGTTAATTGTCCTCACTGTCAGGAAGTTTCTCCTTAATTCTAGGTTGCGTCTCTCTTTGATCAGTTTCCAATCATTGTTTCTCATCCTTCCCTCTGGTGCTTTGGTGAATAAACTGACCCCCTTTTCTATGTGGCAGCCCTTCAAATACTGCAATACTGCTATCATGTCTCCCCTATTTCTTCTTTTCTTTAGACTATCCAAACCGAAGTCCTGCAGCCGTTCTTCGTATGTTTTAGTCTCCAGGCCTTTGATCATCTTATTTGCTCTTCTCTGAATTTTTTCCAAACTCTCAACATCTTTTTTGTGATATGGTGACCAAAATTGGCTGAATTATTCTAAGTGTGGTCCTACTAGGATTTTATAAAGTGGTACTAATACTTTGTGTGATCTTGATTCTATGCCTCTATTTATACAACCCAGGATTGAATTACTTTTTTGGTGGCTGCTGCACATTGCTGGCTCTTGGTTAAATGATCGTCCACTAGGACTCCAAGGTCCCTCTCACAGTCACTGTTTTTAAGCCAGGTCTCACCCAGTCTGTACTTGTACCTTTGATTTTTCCTGCCTAAATGTAAGACTACTTTTCTCCACATTGAAACTCATTTTGTTGAACAGGGCCCATTGTTCAGGTTTGTCAAGATTTTTTTGCACTCTGAGTTTGTCTTCTGGGTTGTTGGCTACTCCTGCCAGATTGGTGTCATTTGCAAATTTGATGAGTTGCCCTTCAATTACCTCATCTAAGTCATTTATGAAGATATTGAAGAGTACTTGGCCTAAGACACAACCTTGTGGTATTCCACTGCTTACTTCTCTCCATGTGGATGTAGTGCTGTTGAGGACTACTCATTGAGTACGGTTTGCCAGCCAGCTACAGAGACATCTGGTGGTGATGTTGTCTATTCCACCTTTTTCTAGCTTACCAAGAAGTAGGTTGTAGTCCCATCAATGTTTAAAATATCTTTATATGTCCATGTTTTTTCAAAGTCTAACAAATTTACATGTGAAAAAGCTTCAATTGTTGATAACCACCCTGGAATTTTTACATATATTTTCATTTTGATTTTTTCTCATACAGTTATAAAAGCATTTCTAATACAATGGTTTTGAAAATATCTATGACTTTTGTTTTTCCCATACCATAAAAACGCGTGCCATCCCAACTGTAAATCATGTCCCTCCAAACATAACAACCTTTTATTCCTAAGCATTATCCATTCTTTTACCCACATCAGTACAGATGCTTGATAATACAAAGTCCACTCAGGTAAACAGAAACCCCCGTTTTCTTTAGTATCTTGCAAAGTTTTCTTTTTTATTCTAGCTTTTTCCCCCTGCCATATAAACTTCAAAAGTAAGGAATCCAACTCTTTAAAAAATGTCCCCCAAGTTTTATCGGAATTGTCTGGAACAAAAATAGAATCTTGGGCAATATATTCATTTTAATTGTAGCTATCCTTCCTAGTAAAGACAATTTTAAATTCTTCCATTTTTCCAGGTCTAACTTTATTTGTTTTAATAGTCTTATATAATTGTCTTCTTTTAATGTTGAGCATTTAGCTGATAAATGTATACCCAGATATTTTACCTTTTTTACTATCTGTACTTCTACCACCTCTGATATTCGATTTTTTTTTGCTTATCCATTACATTTTTCACTATTATTTTACTTTTTTCTTTATTAATTTTTAATCCCACTACTTCACCATATTGTTCCAATTTCTTCCACAATTTTGGAATCATCTTCAAGGGATCTTCCAAGATAAATACCAAGTCGTCAGCAAATGCTTGTAATTTATATGTTTCACCTTTTAACTTCAAACCTCTAATTTCTATATCTTGTCTTATATTTCGATTTAAAACTTCCAAAGTAAAAATGAATAGCAGAGGGGATAGAGGACATCCTTGCCTTGAGCCTTTCCTTATTTCAAAGCTTTCAGTACAATCTCCGTTTACAATCACTTTAGCCGTTTGTTTACTATATATTGTTTTTACCATATTTGTAAAATTCTGACCAAAATCCATTGCTTGTAGTTGATGAATTAAAAACTGCCATGTAAGATTGTCACATGCCTTTTGAGCATCTAAAAATACTAATGCCATTTGCTTCCCTGGATGTAATTCGTAATATTCCAATATGTCTATTATCATTCTTAAATTATTTTTGATTTGTCTCTTTGGTAAAAAGCCGTTTTGATCCGGGTGTATAAATTCAACCAAATATTTTTTCAATCTCTCCGCCATTATTGAGGTAAAAATTTTATAATCCACATTAAGTAGTGAAATCGGTCTGTAATTCTTGATCTGAGTCAGATCTGAGTCATCTTTTGGTATTAAAGAAATGTTTGCTTCAATCCACGTTGCTGGCATTTTAGCTTCTATTAAAAGTCCATTACAAACATCTTTCAATGGATCGCTTAGTATCTCTTGCAAATTTTTGTATAGTTCTGCCGGGAGTCCATCTGGACCAGGAGCTTTGCCATTTTTTTGTCTCTTTATAGCCTCTGTTATTTCCATCATTGTAACTCCTCCATCTAACATGTTTTTAAATGTCTCTGAGATCTTCGGAAGGTTACTGTTTTCTAAATATTTTACAATTTTCTCTGTTAAAATCTACTTCTTGTCATATAAGTCTTTATAAAATTCTTTAACTATCTTCTTTATTTCTTCATTTTTGTATTGTAAATAACCTTCCCCATCCAACAAATTATGTATCATTTTTTTCCTGTTTTTTAAGTTTATAAGCTAACCATCTTCCCAGTTTATTGGCATTTTATCTGTTCTGCCACTTTTTCTGAATCTAACAAGTTTAATTTATGTTTTATCATGTCCATATCTCTTTTTAAAGTCTTTTTTTGGGGATTCTTTTGCAGTTCAAATTTTTCTCTTAATGATGTATATTGCTGTTTTCTCTGTTTATTTTTCTTTGCCATATACGATATTGCTATATCTCTAAAATATGCTAAGATAAATTTATGCTAAGATAAATTTTGTATCTTAGTGTCTTCTTTCTTATTTTCTTTAAAGAAAAGTTTCATCTCTTCTTTTGTTAGTTCTATAAATTCTTTTTCTTTTAATATGGAATAATTTAAATTCCATCTTGGCCTTTTTTGCATCTCTTTCCACGTCAAGGCTTTTCAACCTTTTCACCCATTGTACCACTTTTAGGATATGGCAACATCCGAGTACCACCAGTCGCCTAGCAAGGTGTCCAAAACTTGATGACCAAAAAAAAAAAAGGAAAAAAGTGATGAAGGACAGGTAGTCCTTGACTTACAACAGTTCACTTAGTGACTGTTCGAAGTTACAATGGCACTGAAAAAAGTGCCCCTTGAGCCACAGCTGAGCAAGAAAACTGCCTGCCCGCTCTTCCTCCTGTCCAAGGTTTTCATTGTTGTGAGCATTTCTGTTGAGGATTGGCAGCGTGGAAGGGGTGGGAAGTGTTTGGTTTTTATCCCCCCCCCCGTCTGATGGGTAGTTGCAGCAGGTTTTGGTCACTTCACATGAACCTGGGACACTGTGACCATCATAAATATGGATCAGTTGCCAAGAATCTGAATGTAAATCACAAGACTCTGGAGATACTGCAGCATTCCAGCTGATTGGTGCTTCTTCTGGGCTCAGCAGAAGCACCAGGATCAGCACTGAGCTCCAGCTGGAGCCTAGTGCTGATCATGGTGCTTCTGCTGAGCCCTGACAGCCCCGAAGAAATGCTGATCCTGGCGCTTCTGCTGAGCCCTGACAGCACTGCAGTTCCAGCCATCTCTCGATCAGGCTTGTGCGGTGCTGGTCTACGTTATCAAGTGCCTTAGTGAAGTCTAAGTATACTACGTCCACAGTATTTTGCTGGTGTATTAGTTTAGTCACTTTATCGAAGAAAGAAATGAGGTTGGTTTGACAAATCCATTCTGGCTACTGGTTATAACTTTGTTTCTAGTTGTTCGCAGATCTGTTTCTTGATTATCTTTTCCAGGATCTTCCCAGGTATTGATGTTAAACTGATTGGTCTATAGTTTTCTGGGTCTGTTTTTCCCCCTTCCCTGAAGATGGGAACCACATCAGCCCTCTTCCAGTCCTCAGGTATTTCCCTGGTGTTCCAGGATTTTTGAAAGATAAGGTGCAATGGTTCTCAGATAACATCTGCCAGCTCCTTCAGTACTCTAGAATGTCATCTGATGGGTCCTCGTGATTTATATTCATTAAGGTCAGATAGGTGTTCTCTTACCATTTTTTGCTTATTTTAATTTTTGTTTCTAGTTTGTCTTTTGCAGTGTTTTTTTGGTATGTTGGGCTATATTTTCTTTTTGTGTGAAGACTGATGCAAAGTATAAGTTAAGCAGTTCTGCTTTCCCCTGTTGCCTGTTATTTCCTTGCCATCTTTTCTCTTTACTGGGCCTACAGTTTCCTTGACATTTTTCTTGTTGTTAATATGTTGGAAGAAACTTTTTTTATTATCCTTGATTTCTGTTACAAGTCTTTGTTCATTCTTCATCTTTGCATGTTCTGGCTGTCTGCTGTCTTAGTTATGTGCCCCTCTTTCCATTTTTTGTATTTGTCCATTTTGTCTTTCAGTTTGTCAGAGAGATCTTTGTGCAGCCATGCTGGTTTCTTCTTGGATTTCTTGTTTTTCTTTTTCAGTGGTATTGTGATGGAGTGGGCTTTTATGAACACATTTTTCAGAGTTTCCCATGCTTCTTGGGTTGCTTTCCCCTTTAGGATTTTCATCCATGGGATCTTTCCTAGGTTCTCTTTGAGTTTGTTAAAGTCAGCTCTTTTGAAGTTTAAGACCCTGGTTGGATTGTTTTCTGTTGCTAGTATTTGTGTTATATTAAATTGCAGTATGACGTGGTCACTTTTGCTCAAGGTTCCAGTAAATGTTAAATGAAATGATAAAGAATGTTAAATGAAATGGTAAAGAATGTTAAATGAAATGGTAAAGGGGAACAGGATGCAGATGAGAAGAGGAAGAATTCTACAAAACTGAGGATGAGAGACAGATATGTGTATAGAAAGCAAAGGATAGTTCACTGAATAATATAATTAAAGAAAGCAAGAAATGGTTAAGATTAAAAGAGGCAAAGAAAACATGGAGCAATAAAAACAAAAGATTGTTTTGGAAGTGGATAGTCTAAGCAAGAATGCTATAGCAGAATGAATGAATTTAGAATCAAAATTATGGAATGATTTGGGATATTAAAGTAATATCCTAGAGATTTATGCACAAATTGTGATGATTTGTTGACAAGTGGAATTGGAAAATGAAAACTGCAAAAGTGTTCCAAGAAAAAAAAAGGTCATAAAATGCTGTGAATGAAATGTGTAGCAAGTAGTTCAACACTGAGAAGGATGAGGGTGAAGGTTCATTGTCCAAGTTTGTGAGTTGGTTTCTGAACATTTCATTACCAGGCTAGGTAACGCCTTCAGCAGAGTTCAGGGGATGTCAGTGTCAGTGTTCTTCTGTTTATAAGGGCTTCGTATGATCAGTAAGTCTTCTGATATTTTTTTTTATTAAAGAGTTTTACAAAAACAAAATTTTACAATATATCCCCAAATCCCTCCCACCCCAAACCCACCCACTTCCCCCCCCCACTTCCCAGAGCTAAATACAGGATTATAGTTACAATAATCATATTCTAAATAAAAATTATGCATAATATACAATTAACCAAATTCATAATGTGCTTTAACTCCCCTTTAACATAACTACATACAAAGTACCAATAACAATATCCCACTAAAATCTACTCATAAGCTAAATGGAACTTTTTAGTCCCATATTTGTTCTGAATATAATTTATCCATCTCCTCCAAACTGAAATATATCTTTCCTGTGAATGATCTTTCAAATAAGCAGAAATCTTAGACATTTCTGCAAGATTCGAAACTTTAAACACCCATTCTTCTATAGTGGGCAAACTATCCTTCTTCCAATATTGTCCCACCAGTAACCGTGCTGCTGTTATCATGTTCAACATCAAGTTAGTTTCTTTAACATCACAATCTACCACAATACCCAATAAAAACAATTGCGGAGAAAACTTTATCTTTCTCTTAAAAATCTTTTGAATGTTCCACCAAATTTTGATCCAAAAAGCTTTTATATTTCTACAAGTCCACCACATGTGAAAATAGGTAGCTTCTAAACTACCACATCTCCAACATTTAGACTGTAAATTAGGATACATGTTAGACAGCTTCTTGGGATCCAGATGCCATCTATAAAACATTTTATAAAAATTTTCTCTTAAATTTTGAGCCTGAGTAAATTTAACATTTCTAACCCAAATTATCTCCCAAGTGTCCAACGAAATTGGTTCCTGAATATTTTGTGACCACTTTATCATACAGTCTTTAACCAGTTCCGTTTCCGAATCCAATTCAATTAAAGCATTATATATCCTCTTTATATGTGCACAATTTAAATCTCTAATTTGTTTTACTAAACTTTGATCTGTAATTGTGATGCCAACCTTTTTATCTGACTTCCACCTAACTTTCAATTGAATGTCAAGTGAGGGTCTTGTAATGGGTCTTGTTGTGGGAACGGCCAGAATTTGGTCTCCCAAGAATTTGGTTTTTCACCTTTCAGCCTTTCCGTTCCTCCCTAGTTGGGCCTCTCTGTAGCTTCAGTGTAGAGCACACTCTCCTGGCTGGGAGGGGGGCCTGGCATGTGGGAGGTTTGGGAAACGCTATGATAAAGACTTCACATACATCTTATGCTATCTTGTTTTTGTGTGATCTCATAAGCACCTGAGTATCCAATTATTTCTGTGTATCCTGTTTGTGTGAGACTGATGTAGTTTTTGTAATATTGGAGGTGAATAAAAGTTCAGCGGGCAGTGTGCTCTCCAGAGTTCTTTTGGAGACGAGGCTGCCCTGCTGGTTCAGGACAACTCTATCGACCCGGGTCTGAATTCTTTTCCCTTCACTTGTAATGGGTCAAGTGGGAGTCATCAGTGGGAGTCTTGTGATAGGGAGGTTACATCATGTGATGGTCATTGGGAGGTAAAGTACTGGTTGGGGGGGCTTGCATGGGATGGTTGAAGGTCGGTGGCTATCTCTGGTTAGCTGTGCAATTGATTTGGAGGTCAGGTTGTCTCTTGATGGAATGGCATGCGGTTGGAGGTCAGTGTGTCTCTTGATGGAATGGCATGCGGAGGGCCAGGCTTTGATAAACTCATAAGCATGGCAGGTGGTGGCATGGCCGATGATTTTTGTGTTGCTCCAATCAAACTGGTGTTGTTTGGTGTGGGTGTGGGTAGAGATTAAGGATTTGGGATCATGGCATTTGACTGCCAGCTGGTGTTCGTGCATCCTGGTTTTTAATTGATGTGATGTTTGTCCCATGTAGAATTGGTTGCAATTGTTACAATTTATTTTCTACATTATACAGTATTCTTATATCATTATATCATCCTTCTGTAACTTGTCTTTGGTTCTGGTTAATTCCTGGTGGAGTGTGGCTGTGGGTTTATGGGCTATTGCTATTCCTAGAGTTTGGAGAAAAACAGCCAGAATGAACCTTCACCCTCATCCTACACCTAAGATACAGATATTAACCATTATTGCAAACTGAGAAGGATGTGAGATGTCCCCTTGGTTGATTAAGTTGTTTAAAGATAAATGTGTAAGAACTGAATGATCCTATATGTAAAATTGAAGATTGTTTAAAAGATCATGTCACATTGGTTGATAACCCAAGTGCAAATATTGGCCAGACTGCATGATGCAATGAAAAATGCATCTGGAATTTATTATACAGAAATAAGGTCAAGACTGTATGGATGCTGAATGAATGTGGACTCAGTAGAAAAGTTAACAGTTAGTGTGAAACAGCTACCTTAAGGTGATTTTGTTATATAGAAAGAATAAATGGTTTGATTAAGAGCTTCGTTGACTGGCAAAACCATAGTTGAATGTGGTTCATGAGGTTCTGCAGGAAAACAAATCAAAGCACAAAAGCAATGAATGAACCAGAATATGATGGAAACAAATATAATTTGCATGTCTTGAAAAGTATCAATGTTGCTGTATGGTCATTTTGTCCTGGGGTGCTGGACTGCTCCTTCCTGAAAGCACCTCAACCAATGAATCTCTGTTTTTGTTTTCTATTTATTTACTAACTCTTTAAAAGAAACTTAATTGGAGGAACCCAGGAAGGCATTTTAACAATTTTGCCAGTAGAATGGGGAAGACAAATCTCCCTCTTCTTCACTGATGGAATGACAAAATGATGGATTTAAAAAAAAACTGATAAGAATTCTCTCAAATGTTTTTATAGCGCAAATGATAGGAAAAATTGTAAAATGGTAGCATTTTTTCATCTTAGAAATTATTTGTGTACGATTTAATTTTTATACTTTTATGTTTAATTCACACAGATGTTGATTTCCTGTAGATTTTCAGTAGATTCCCTCTATAACAATATTCAGATGAAAACATTATCCTGGGATGGTTCTCTGTGGTTCATATTATTGCACTTTTGTGCACTGGTTGCACATAGTGAATTGTTAGTCTGTTTTGCAGCATCAGTATCTTGCAATTTCGAGAAGACAGAATTTTTGTTTTTCATCTATCTGAATCTCTCTTTTTTAAAAAAAAAAAGGTTGTTGGTGTGCATGCGTGCATATATTTGCACACTGGCATTCTAAACCTTTCATTTCCAGAGAATAACATTGATCCAGTTTTTAACTGGCCTCTTTTTGTGAGTGTGTTAAATCTGTAGCTAGGTTCACTGTCAGCTTTAGGCAAACTACTCAGCTGTTATTAATCTGCTTCCATGGTAACCGCTGCTTACAAGCCTGAGGGCAAAATTTTGTTCTTTTGCTAAACTGCACAAGAGGTTCTTGTG
Organism: Vipera berus; assembly: GCF_964194415.1. Lineage (NCBI taxonomy): Eukaryota > Metazoa > Chordata > Lepidosauria > Squamata > Viperidae > Vipera > Vipera berus. The sequence goes on from NC_138206.1 coordinate 71,538,641, forward strand.
ATACTTTTAGACAAAATGACCATTGAAAGGCAATTGCATTGATGTGTATCAGTCATGCATATTTTAAACTTGAAGTATTTTGATATCTTGGGATAGTATTGCACATGACTACTGCACTTTCACATTCTATTTTTAATATTTTCCTGTGCAGTTTTTTATCAAGTTATTTACGCCATTTGTATTTGCATTTTACACATAAGCTTTTATCTCCTCGAAGAGGGAGATAATTTACATAATTTAAATGGAATAATTCTTTTCTTGGTAACTGCTAATATCTGGATAATTTTTTCTTCTTTGTATGCCACCCACAATTATATTTAGTATTTTTATGTAATTAAGGAAATTATACTAATAAAATTATTTCATAAAACAAAGAGATTGTGAAGATTTAATCACAAATCTTTTGAAGCACATCACAGTGAATCCAGAAAAAAAATGGGGGGGGGGAATCTATTTTACTGACAAAATAAAAAGAATGATTTTCTCATGGCTTCTGCTTTTTATGTGAAAGTAATAGTACTGTTGAAAGAAAAATCAGGTCCAGTTTCAAGCCAGGAATAAAAAACATAGAGGCTGACTGCTTAGGAAAAAAGGTTCTTGTTTATTGATGAGCAGAACCAGCAACAGCATGCAGTTCTGGGACAGCTGACAAAATGGCTGAGTGAGTGGATGGATCTTTATAGGGTTCTGGTTGAGATGCTCCAGAGGTTTGTGCAATATAGTGAGCCTTGTGCCTTTGCTATTCTAGTGGTGGTGGGTTAATCCTATTGTGTCCTAAAGCTCATGTCCTGTCTTTAGAATTTGGGTGGGAAAATTCTTAATCTCATTAGCTTTGGGGGCTGAAGATGTTTTGTTTATGAATAGATTGGCCTAGTCTTTCTTAATAGGTACAAAATATCCATCTCTAAGGCTTCTGCTTGAGGCTATTAAGGAAGACTGGGGCTGCTTTCTGTCTTTGTTAAGATTTTTCTCCATTTATCCTTTGGGGAAATATAATATTCTGCCTCTTTTTAATATTAAGAATAAAGAATATTTTAATCTGGGGAGGGGGGCCTTCCTACAATCGCCCATTTGTGCCATATACTGTAAGTGTGTGTGACACACTTTTACTGGCACAAGATTAAGAATTGATCTGATCAGGGAGACTTGATGGGTGCTTTTATGGGGCGGGGTTGTCCAGGGTGCGGGGAAGCAAGTTCTCAAATTGTTAATGCAAAGGGGAAGGCATTGATAGAGGCAGTAGATCCCTGCAGTGAGTCCCAAAAGGAGAGCTTTCAACCCATGAAGGTCTAGAAGCCAGGCAAAAGTTCTGTTAAGTAGAAAATAAATTTATGGTATCCAATATTCTGTGCCATTTCTTTTTAGATGTTTGATGTCACTTTCTGTGAGCTTTCAGCCACGTTTGAAGCAAGCACATGCCCCAAAATTCTTCACAACTATAGTTTTGCCTTAGTAAATAATTACTGGCTGCCCATTTTCAAGGGTTGCTTCCTGAATCTGCCTTAGCTTTTAGTTTAGTGCAAGCCAGGCTATTAATATTTCCTAAATTTCACACAGTGAGGCCTAGGACTCCCACTAATGAGTCCACCAGTGCAACATATTATGCCTTGCTAGGCAGCATCATTTGTGAGTCACAATCAGGGGTTGGGGTTTGGAGATCTCTTTTCTGCTACCTCTTCAGTGTGGGCATAAGGATTGTTAATCATCTGAAGTGGCATAAATTGCACACAGTTAGCCCTAGGACTCCCACTAATGAGTCCACCAGTGCAACTTATTATGCCTTACTAGGCAGCATCATTTGTGAGTCACAATCGGGTTGGGGTTTGGAGATCTCTTTTCTGCTACCTCTTCAGTGCGGGCATAAGGATTGTTAATCATCTGAAGTGGCATGCTGCCCCCCATGGAATTGGCAGAATGGTATCACTGCATGGACATTAGTGCCATAGAGCAAGAACCAGCCTAGGGGAGCTTTACATGGAGGTAGGTGAAGGGGATAGCCTCATTGTGGTTCTGAATGGTGCAGATGTGTGTACATACTTCTACAAGACAGGTAATACAGATTTCCCTCCCACCAGATAGAAGTTTGAAGTGTTCAGGACTTGCTGGGCTAGCCACTTCCAAAGGCCATCCGTCCATGAATCCATTTAACTAGTTAATTACAAGATAAATGAGGAAAGGAAAATAAAAACTTTACAGTGAGTTTCCACCCTCCTCCCATAGTCTCTCCACTTGTCTTCTGAGGCTTTATGTGGGGGGGGCCAATGAATCCAGAAATCCTTCTTTTCTCTGCAGCTTTCACAGGCATCTGGATGATGTAGGACCTGGGAAGATCTGTTCCACTCTGGTTGCATGGTGACTTTCTAGTAGATGGCTGGATCCAAACCCAATTTCCTGGCTCAAATGAATGGAGGGTCTCTTCTGGAGGCAGCATCTGGGTCAGTGTGCTCTGCTTCTAAAGGTTGCAGAGTTGTCTGTGTAGGACTGAAAGATATGAGAACAGGGCCCATTCCCCCTTTCTTCTTCTTCCAGAAGAAGAATTGTTGGTCTGACATAGGAATGGTAAACAGAGGATAAGAAATGGAGAGGTGGATTGGGGTGGATAGCTTGCAGGCAGGATTTGAAATTCTGCATTTGTTAAATAGATAAAACCCATGTATAGCATACACAGTAAATGCAAGAATTTTTTTTCTCTAAATGAACTTAAAACACTCCCTCCTGAAAACCTTGGGCTGTTAAAGATACAGAGGGAAGGAAAAAGGGAACACAGTTCTCTTCACCCTGTTTTGCTGGCTAGGCAAACTAGTGTGAAGATATTTTCCTTTCTTGTGGCTTATTTTAACATGTTTTTTTCCTAGCAGAATTTAAAATTCTTGTCTCTAGGGATTAGAGACATTTAACAGTTACATTTACCTAACACAAAAAGACTTTGACACACATACACACACAAAGCCAAGGGAAAAAGAAAAGGAAAGAAGCAGAACTCTCAGGTTTTCACATCTTGGTCATTCCCACCATAAATCTCAGTTAATTCAAGTTAGGGAGGGCAGAAGTCTTAACAAACATATTAAGTGGTTGCATAGAAGAGACAGAGGGGAAAAAATCAATGTTACTATATATTTTCTTTTTTTTAAGTACCTTTTTTTAGACAGATTGGTTTTCTAGCTTATCCCTGAGCGAAATCCATTCTTTACATAATTTCCTTGCTCATTTCCTCTTCTTACCAGCTAGGACAGGCACCAGCCTCTCATCCCATGCCACAAGCAAGTCTCCTAGAGGCGATCCTGGCAAGACCCTTGAACTAGAGCTTCCCATGTTCCCCTTCTGATGTGGGGTTCAATCGGCTTAGCCGGGTCTCCCTTGTGGCCAAGCTTGCCTGTCAGTTTATGAACAAAAAAAAAAGGGTGCAGGAGGACTCTGGTTTCTTATCAGAGTAAAGGCATATCCTTCCAAGGGAACACCCACCAATGGTTTTGAGACCAAAAAGGGGTCCAGGATGACCTGCTGCTCCCTTTGCACTTAATATGGGCACCTCATTCCAATGGCCTACCTTGCCTCATGGTTTTCAGACCCAGGAGAGTCTGGGAGGACCTGCTGCTCTCCTCAGCAATGAGTACAGGCACCTCCTACTGAATGGACTTTGCTCAGTGACTTTCCAGCTGGTTGCCCAGATATGACTCACTCACTTACTTTTCCGTTCCATTTTCACACAGCCTCTCTTTTTTGCCCAACAGAAGGTCCTGCACTCTGGCCAACCCCTCTTGCTTTCCAGATCTAGGTGTGGGTAAGAAAGGCACAGAGGGAGCAGAATCCAGCTGTGATTGGGAGAAGGGTCCTGTCACTCTCACACACAGGCATACACACATTTCCCTTGCTCTACTGGGCTTTAAAAGTTGGAATTTAGAGGTACTCATCTTCTTTCCAAGCAGCCGTTGAGCTCTAGACTCAAAACTCCCTTTACTACCCTTAGCTCCAAAGGGGCAGAGTCCAGGAAACCCACCCACAGACACAAGGGGTCTGCTGGTGGCAAGGTGGAGGCTTACCCATGCCAAGTCCATTGGTCAGGTTAGCTTGGAGTCCCATCTGGGGTGCCCAATTGTTGAAAGAAAAATCAAGTCCAGTTCCAAGCCAGGAATAAAAAACATGGAGGCTGACTGCTTAGGAAACAAGATTCTTGTTTATTGATGAGAAGAACCAGAAACAACATGTAGTTCTGGGACAGCTGACAAAATGGCTGAATGAGTGGATGGATCTTTATAGGGTTCTGATTGAGATGCTCCAGGGGGCTGTGCAACGTAGTGAGCCTTGTGCCTTTTGCTATCCTTTTGCTATTCTAATGGTGGTGGGTTATTCCTATTATGTGCTAAAGCTCATGTCCTGTCTTTAAAATTTGGGTGGGGGAATATAAATTCCTAATCCCATCTCTAAAGACTTGAGGCTTCTGCTTGAGGCTATTAAGAAAGACTGGGGCTGCTTTCTGCCTTTGTTAAGATTTTTCTCCATTTATCCTTTGGGGAAATATAATATTCTGCCTCTTTTTAATATTAAGAATACATGTAAAGACTATTTAATCTGGGGAGGAGGGCCTTCCTACAGTATGAAAAAATAAATCTATGTAAAGATGTGATTTGCGTTACCTAAAGTTGGAAGTTGTGCAGTGCATTCAGTTAGAACAATTAATTTAATTTAATTTAATTTAATAAAATTTAATAAAATAAATTAATCAGTGGAACAACTTGCATCCAGAGGTTGTGGGTGCTCCAACACTGGAGGTTTTTAAGAAGAAATTGGACAGCCATTTGTCTAAAATTATATAAGATTTCCTGCTTGAGCAGAGGGTTGGATTACAAGATCACCAAGTTCCCTTCCAACTCTATTATTCTATAATTTCTTGTGGGGTGAGTAACATCTACAGCAGCTGTATTTTGCAAAACTGAAATCCTTCTTTAGCTTTCTTTAGATTTGATTTGGCTGAAAGGTACTAAATTGTCTTATCTGAATTCTATGTCATCACTCAAATAGCTTTTTTGACAAGAATTAATAGTTTTGTTTCATAGCAATTGTTCAATGTGCTTCTTATTGTATATCTTAGGAATATATAAAACCATTCATCAAGAATATGAATGTTCTCAGACTTCTGGGAGGCAAGGCTCCATCGAAGACGGTCATTTCTGACTGTCAGCCCCGTTGCTCCGTTTAAATCGGGAAAACAGCGACAATCAGCTGTTTTGCGGTTTGGGAATCCCCCCCATGGGAGAAGGGGGGGTGAGCATTCAGGTAGAGGTAGAGCTCCCCTAGACCCCCAGAATTATCACTCTGGGGGTCGAAGGGTGAGAGCTCCCGCGGAGCCTGAATTAGCTCCAGACTCAGGGACTCCTCTGTTTCAAGGTTTTGAAACAGAGCAGGATGCTGCAACCATCCCTGCTGCCAATATTGTACTTTGGATTACTTGGACGCAGGCAGACTGAGCAGGAGAATATTGAAACAGCAAGTATATGATCTTTAGCTCCGGTTTAACTTAAAAGAAGGGGAGGAAGATGGCGCTGGAATAAATCTTTAGAGAAAGTGGGAAGAACAAAGAATAAGGAAAATAAAATAAAAGAAGGAGGAAGATATAAAGTGGATTAAAGTTGTAAAAGACTCTATTAAAAACATTTGAAGTTGGCTTAAAAGTGATTTAAAAGACTTGGATATTTAACACTGAAGCAACAAAGTTGCAATTTGGGCGGAAAAGTGAAAGTGAGAAACAAAAGTTAATTGGGTGTTAAAATGGCTTCCAAACCACCTAGATTCCCTGCTTCCAAAAGTGCGGGGGCTTCACCAGTTCAACAATCTGGACTTCAAACATTGATGCCACCCCCCGGAGCACCTACACCCACATTAACACTACAAGATTTAAAAGATGCCTTAAAACTTCAATCTGAGCAAATATCTGAGCAAATGGCAGAGCTTATTAATGAGAAAAATAAGGAAATACGAGAGGATATTTTGCTGGCATTTCAGGGACTGAAAGTTTGTATAGAGAGTCTGGATGAACGTGTGGAAGAAGTTAATCAAAATAATTTGATATTGGAAGCTAAAATCAGTGAAGCTGATAATAAAATGGATAAAATTGATGATGAGGTGGTGATGATACAATATAGAAACATGGAGTTTGCCTTGAGGATCAGAGGTCTGAAAGAAAATCCACAAGAAAACTTGGAAGAGATATTGGCAAAAGCTGTGGTGCCTATTTTGGGTTGGCGAGCTGAAAATTTTATATTGGAAATAGACAAAATATTTCATGTCAATTCCTGGATTGCTAGGCAAAGAAAACTACCAAGAGACGTGGTTGTTTACTTCACAAAGAGGAAGATCAGAAATGCGATCATACAAGCCTTTTATAACAACAGATTTAAAGTGGCTGATCAAGAGGTTTTAATTTTGAAAGAAATACCACCAAGAATTTTAAGAAATAGGAAAGAATTTGTTTTTCTGGCAGATGAATTAAAAAAACGACAGATTCAGTTTAGATGGGAGATACCAACTGGGATAGTGGTGAATTATGTTGGTACAAGATATCGTCTTAATACAGTTCTGAAGGCACAAGATTTTTATTGTAACATATTGAAGGCAGACTCACCGACATCCCCAGAAATTAAAAGAAGAAAGGAAAAAGAAGCGCGACAGACACAATTGGAAGATACACAGCGAGATGAAGAAATTATCTTGCTGATTTCAAAAGAAGCACAGCAAACTTTGGAAATTGCATAGCCCTTGGCTCCATTAGAAGAATCAAGGGCTCAAAGAGTGACACAGGCTGCAACCAGACAAAAGGAACAACAACAACAACAACAACAACAGAAACAATATACTACAATTACAACTCAAGAATCTACTTATACTGAAGCAGTGGGAGGAGCAAGACCAAAGAAGCAGATGCTTGTGGTTCTGCAAGATACGCTCTGAAAGCTTCAAGTCACAAAAAATGGTGACAAAGTTTCTAACATGGAATGTTAATGGTTTAAATTCACCACAAAAGAGAAAGAAAATATTTCAGTACTTGAAACAATTTAAAAATGATGTCATATGCTTGCAGGAAACGCATCTGATCAAAAATATTTGATAAACTCTAGATTGGGTATGCAGTTTATTGCATCTGCTCCAGAAAAGAAAAATGGTGTAGTCATTTATGTGAAGAAGAATTTAACAGCTAACTTAATTGAAGCAGATAAACAAGGAAGATATATTATAATTGAACTTTTAATAGAAGGGAAGAAAATACTTTTAATTGGATTATATGCAGCTAATCAACAGCAAGGAGAATTTTATAAAATTCTACATAATAAAATAATTCAATGGGATTATAAATCATGTATTTTAATGGGAGACTGGAATGGAGTATTGGATACACAAAAAGATAAAAAGGACCTTTTAAAAGTACTCCAAATCATGCTAGATTGCCTAAATCTTTTTTTGAAATGAAAGATGATCTGGAACTGAGAGATGTTTGGAGAGAACGAAATGTGGAAGAAAGGGATTTTACTTTTTTTTTCTGACAGACATCAATCTTTTTCAAGGATTGACTTTGTATTAACTACTAATGATTTTTTTCTAGGGTTAAGAAGATCAAGATATGTCCAAGAATCTTATCAGACCACAGTCCAGTATGGATGGGATTGGACAAGGGGAATGGAGATAGGAGATCTTTGAGATTAAATGTGGAAGAATGTAAAAAACAAATGAAAGAATTTTTTACTATAAACATGCACAAGGGTACTCCAATTGAAATGGTTTGGGATGCAAGTAAAGCTTATATGAGAGGAGTTTTAATATATTTGAACAATAAATATAGACGTAGATTGGAATATAAGCGTAAAGAATTAGAGGAGGAAATAAAGATGAAAGAGAGGGCTTTTATCTTGAACTCATCGAATAAGAGGTTGAAAGAAGCAATCAATTTGTTAAGAGGGCAGTTTGATATGTTGATGGCAGATCAAGTGGCAACTAACTTACGATATGTCAAACATAATACTTTTTACAATGCTAATAAGCCAGGTCCCCTTCATGGATTACTGCCTTGTCGTGGCGAAGGGGCTTGCGTAATTCAATGAAGCTATGAGCTATGCCGTGCAGGGCCACCCAAGACGGACAGGTCATAGCAGAGAGTTCTGACAAAACGTGATCCACTGGAGAAGGAAATGGCAACCCACTCCAGTATCTTTGCCATGAAAACCCTATGGACAGTACCAAAAGGCAAAACGATATGACGCTGGAAGATGAGCCCCTCAGGTCGGAAGGCGTCCAATATGCTACTGGGGAAGAGCAGAGGGCTAGTACTAGTAGCGCCAGAAAGAATGAAGCGACTGGGCCAAAGCCGAAAGGACGCTCAGCTGTGGATATGTCTGGTAGTGAAAGGAAAGTCCGATGCTGTAAAGATTTTTTCTCCATAGGAACCTGGAATGTAAGATCCATGAATCAAGGAAAGCTGGACGTGGTCAAACAAGAGATGACAAGACTGAACATCGACATCTTAGGTATCAGCGAACTAAAATGGACAGGAATGGGTGAATTTAATTCAGATGACCATCAGGTATACTACTGCGGGCAAGAATCCCTCAGAAGAAATGGAGTAGCCTTCATAGTCAATAAAAGAGTAGGAAAAGCAATACTGGGATACAATCCTCAAAATGACAGAATGATCTCAGTTCGAATCCAAGGCAAACCATTCAATATCACAATAGTCCAAGTCTATGCCCCAACCACCGGTGCTGAAGAGGATGAAATTGACCGGTTCTATGAAGCCCTACAGCACCTTATAGAACTAACACCAAAAAATGATGTCCTTATCATCATGGGGGATTGGAATGCTAAAGTAGGAAGCCAAAAGATAACCGGAATAACAGGCAAGTTTGGCCTTGGAGTACAAAATGAAGCAGGGCACAGGCTGATAGAATTTTGTCAAGAGAATACGATGGTCATAGCAAACACCCTTTTCCAACAACCCAAGAGACGGCTCTACACATGGACATCACCAGACGGTCAACACAGAAATCAGATTGACTATGTACTCTGCAGCCAAAGATGGAGAAGCTCTATACAGTCAATAAAAACAAGACCAGGAGCTGACTGTGGCTCAGACCATGAGCTTCTTGTTGCAAAGTTTAAGCTTAAACTGAAGAAAGTAGGGAAAAGCACTAGGCCAGTCAGGTATGAATTAAATCATATCCCTGTTGAATATACAGTAGAGGTGACAAATAGATTTAAGGAATTAGATCTGATAGACAGGGTGCCTGAAGAACTATGGACAGAGGTTCGCAACATTGTACAAGAGGTAGCAACCAAAACCATCCCAAAGAAAAAGAAATGCAAGAAAGCAAAATGGCTGTCTGAGGAAGCTTTGCAAATAGCTGAGGAAAGGAGGGAAGCAAAAGGCAAGGGAGAAAAAGAAAGATACGCCCAATTGAATGCAGAATTCCAGAGAATAGCTAGAAGAGATAAGAATGACTTCTTAAATGAACAGTGCAAAGAAATAGAAGAAAACAATAGAATAGGGAGGACCAGAGATCTTTTCAAGAAAATTGGAGAGATGAAGGGAACGTTCAATGCAAAAATGGGCATGATAAAGGACCAAAATGGCAGGGACCTAACAGAGGCAGAAGAGATTAAGAAGAGATGGCAAAATTACACAGAAGAACTATACAAGAATGAGCTTAACGTCCCTGATAATCACAATGAGGTGGTCACTGACCTCGAGCCAGACATCCTAGAATGTGAAGTGAAGTGGGCCTTAGAAAAGCTGAGCAACAACAAAGCTAGTGGAGGTGACAGTATTCCAGCTGAGCTATTCAAAATCTTAAAAGACGATGCAGTAAAAGTGCTACACTCAATTTGCCAGCAAATTTGGAAAACTCAACAGTGGCCACAGGATTGGAAAAGATCAGTTTACATTCCAATTCCAAAGAAAGGCAGTGCCAAAGAATGTTCAAACTATCGCACCATTGCACTCATTTCTCATGCTAGTAAAGTTATGCTTAAAATCCTACAAGCTAGACTCCAGCAGTATGTGGATCGAGAACTACCAGAAGTACAGGCAGGATTTCGAAGAGGCAGAGGAACTAGAGATCAAATTGCCAACATACGCTGGATCATGGAAAAAGCTAGAGAGTTCCAGAAAAACATCTACTTCTGCTTCATTGACTATGCTAAAGCCTTTGATTGTGTGGATCATAACAAACTGTGGCAAGTTCTTAAAGAGATGGGAGTACCAGAACATCTTATTTGTCTCTTGAGAAACCTATATGCGGGCCAAGAAGCAACAGTGAGAACTGGACACGGAACCACTGATTGGTTCAAAATTGGGAAAGGAGTCCGGCAAGGCTGTATACTGTCGCCTTGCCTATTTAACTTATATGCAGAGCACATCATGAGAAAGGCAGGGCTAGATGAATCAAAAGTTGGAATTAAGATTGCTGGAAGAAATATCAACAACCTAAGATATGCAGATGATACCACTCTAATGGCAGAAAGTGAAGAGGAACTGAAGAGTCTCTTGTTGCGAGTGAAGAAGGAGAGTGCAAAAGTTGGGTTGAAACTAAACATTAAGAAAACTAAGATCATGGCATCCGGCCCTCTTAATTCCTGGCAAATAGATGGGGAAGAAATGGAGGTAGTGACAGATTTTATTTTCCTGGGCTCCAAGATCACTGCAGATGGGGACTGTAGTCAAGAAATTAAAAGACGCTTGCTCCTAGGGAGGAAAGCCATGGCAAATCTAGACAGCACACTAAAAAGCAGAGACATCACCCTGTCAACAAAAGTGCGTATAGTCAAGGCTATGGTCTTCCCAGTTGCAATGTATGGCAGTGAAAGTTGGACCATAAGAAAGGCTGAGCGCAAAAGAATTGAGGCCTTTGAACTCTGGTGCTGGAGAAGACTCCTGCGAGTCCCTTGGACTGCAAGGCGATCAAACCGGTCAGTCCTAGAGGAGATCAACCCTGACTGCTCTTTAGAAGGCCAGATCCTGAAGCTAAAACTCAAATACTTTGGCCACCTAATGAGGAGGAAGGACTCACTGGAGAAGAGCCTAATGCTGGGAAAGATTGAGGGCAATAGAAGAAGGGGACGACAGAGAATGAGGTGGCTGGACGGAGTCACTGAAGCAGTAGGCGTGAGCTTAACTGGACTCCAGAAGATGGTAGAGGACAGGAAGGCCTGGAGGAACATTGTCCATAGGGTCGCGATGGGTCGGACACGAATTCGCAACTAACAACAACAAATAAGCCAGGTAGATGGTTAGCTTATTTGTTAAGGAAAAAACAAAAGTCACGTAATACAGACAAGATAGAATATAAGGGTAAAGAGGTGTTTCAACAAAATCTTATTTAAAAGGCTTTTGTTGAATTTTATTCTAAATTATATGCAAGGGATATAACTCAAGGTTTAGATATAGATAGGTATCTACAAGAAGTGAATATCCCTACACTTACACAAGAACAGAGGGAAGGGATGAATCAACCGATAACTGCTGAAGAAATTATTTTAGCAATTAAACAACTAAAAGTGGGTAAGACACCTGGAACAGATGGTTTGACAGCTACTTATTAGAAAAATTTACAATTAGAGTTGGTGGAACCTTTGAAAGAATTATTTAGAACAATTCAGTCTGGAGGGGAACTGCTTCCATCGTGGAGAACAGCATTTATAACATTAATTCCAAAGGAAGATCAAGATCTTATCCAATCAAAAAAGTACAGACCTGTATCACTTCTAAATACGGATTATAAGATATTTGCAAAGATCTTAGCAAATAGATTAATGAAGGTTATGCAGCAAATGATTTATAGTGATCAAACAGGATTTATAAGTGGTAGACAAATGAGAAGTAATGTGAGACATATTGTAAACCTATTAGAATATTTGGAAAGAAATAATCAAATCCCTGCAGCATTGATTTTTTTGGATGCTGAAAAGGCGTTTGATCAATTGAATTGGCAATTTCTATTTAAAGTTTTAGAGAAGATGGAGCTTGGTGATAAGTTTTTACAACCTATTAGGGCAATATATCAGAAACAAACAGCCCAAATAATAATCAATGATAGTTTAACAGAAGCTTGCAAAATTGAAAAGGGCACAAGACGGGGATGTCCGTTGTCACCATTGCTTTTTGTTTTAACCTTGTAAATATTATTGATTAAGATATGTGACACAAATAAAATAAAGGGAATTAAAATTAAAGATCAAGATTATAGATTGAGAGCATTTGCAGATGACTTGGTTATTACATTGAGTCAACCGACTCAGTCGGTTATAGATTTAATGGAAATAATTTTGCAATATGGACAAGTTTCTGGATTTAAGGTTAATAGGCAAAAAACTAAAATTTTGTCTAAAAATATGACTACAGAACAAAAGGTAGTTTTAGAAAAATTAACAGGATTTGAAATAGCTAAAAAGATTAAATATTTGGGGGTATATCTTTCAGATTCAAATGTGAAATTATACAAAAATAATTATGAATTGTTATGGTTAAAAATACAAAAAGAATTAGATACTTGGAAAAAATTACAACTGCCTTTATTGGGAAGAATTGCAGCAGTTAAAATGAATGTTTTACCAAAAATTTTATTTTTGTTTCAAATGATACCTATACTTAAAAAAGATTCAAATTTGGAGGAATGGCAGAAAGGTATTAATAAATTCATTTGGGCAGGGAAAAGACCGAGAGTAAAACTTAAGATAATACAAGATATACGTGAAAGAGGTGGTCTTAAAATGTCCAATTTTAAATTATATTATGAGGCGGCGGCTTTATCGTCAGTTAGTAATTGGTTTAATTTAACAGAAGGAAGATTATTGAATATTGAGGGACGTGATTTATTATATGGTTGGCATGCATACTTATTGTATGATTAAAAGGTGGATAATACCTTTAAGACACATATATTAAGGTATGCTCTGTTGCGAGTTTGGAAAAAACACCGATACAAGTTAAATTATAAAATACCAATTTGGGCAATACCTAAACATGCGATAGAAAATATACGTCTGGGATTTAAACATGATGTGACTACATATAAAGATATTCTCAGACTGGAATGTATGGCAATTAAAGCCATTTAATACTTTAAAAAAAGGGAAAATAGTACAAACTTGGTTTCAGTATGGCCAGATACAAGCTAGATGGAAAGAAGATCAGAAAATTGGCATTTCAACAACAGATGAAAATCTGGTAAAACAAATTAGAGATCAAAGTCAAGCACATATAAGAAGGATATATAATGCATTGATAGAAATAGATTCAGAAATGGAACTTGTTAAAGATTTTATGATAAAATGGGCCCAGAATATTCAAGAGCCAATAACGATGGATGTTTGGGGAAAAAATTGGGTCAGAAATGTAAAACTTACCCAGGCACAAAACTTAAGAGAGAATTTTTATAAAATGTTTTATAGATGGCACTTAGATCCTAAAAAATTAGCATGTATGTAACCAAATTATCAGCCTAAATGTTGGAGGTGTGGTTGTGAGGACACAATGTATTACCATATGTGGTGGACTTGGGAAAAAGTTAAAGCTTTTTGGATTAAAATTTGGTGGAATATGCAGAAGATGTTTAAGAAAAAGATAAGGTTTACTCCACAGTTATTTTTACTGGGTATTATTACTGATTGTACTGTTATTGAAACTAAATTGATGTTGAATTTAATAACGGCAGCAAGACTTTCGGTTTCGCAATATTGGAAGAAGGAGGAACTGCCTACTATAGAAGAGTGGACTTTAAAAGTTTCAAACTTGGCAGAAATGGCAAAAATTTCGGCATATTTGAAAGAACAATCGCAACAGAGATATATCTCGGAATGGAGAAGATGGATTGATTATATTCAGAATAAATATGGGACTAAAAAATTTCACCTAGCATATGAATGAATATTAGAATTATAAGATGTATTATTATTTAATTATGTTTAAGGGGAGTTAAAGTGCAATAGGATTTAAAGCGTATTTATAGTTGGTTAGCATATTTTAGCTTAAGTTTGTTAGAGGCAATACCCTGTATTCAGCTCTGGGAAGTCGGGGGGGGGGAAGGAGGGGGTGTGGGGGGGGAAGGAGTATATGTTTAAAATGTACTGTAAAACTTTTCAATAAAAAAAAGAATATGAATGTTCTCAAAGCCATATGAGGGTGACTTTTAATGTGGAGAAATCAAAATTGAGAGATAAAAAGAATTTATATAGAATTGAATCTGGATTATCCTGAGATACATTTATTTGCCTTCATTCATAAGATTTATGTACGTTTTTCAGCACTGTTGGGGCAAGAGGGTCAAACCAGCCTTGGTTTTTACTGGACCTCCATGAAGTTTTGGTCCTGATTATTACTATCCATTTGGGAGCAGCACCCATTAAAAAGCCACTTTTTCAAACAACTGGGAAGCAGCAGGACTTCATGGAGTATGTACTTCATGTATTCTAATAATTTAAAATCCAGTTCTTTGCCCTAATGACCATTTTAAGTATAAAAAAACAATATACTGAAAGGTAGTTTATTATTTCATGCATTTAATACTTAAATAAGAACAATAAAAGAGATACACAAATTCCTAGAACTATGCAATTCCTGAAAGTGTTCAAAGAGCTAAAAATAGATTACCGGTATGTTATAAGAAAGTTTTAAAATATTAATGAAAAAATATTAAATAATACCTGACCAAAGACAATAAAACTGTTATTTAAGATATTTCCATATTGTTTCTTGATTGGCGTCCTCAATTGCAATTTTCTTTGCTTTTATCCGAGCATCATTGGCTGTGATTTATTAACCATCTTTTCACTGTAGGAGTGGGATCCCATTCCTTTAGAAGTAGGCCAATGACTAATAGTCATTGTGTTTGATATATTAGAAACAGTTAGGTGAATTCTCTGAACATATGTTCATCTTTGAAAAACCTTTCCGCTTCTACTGCTTATTATATTAAAACACTAAACTAAGGTTTGATATATGAAATTGAAATTCTGTTATTTAAATTTAAATCATAGCTCTTGGTATAAAATAGGAAAGCCCATTCTGCTACAAAGAACTACATCAGAGTTTAATGCATGAAATCACAGAACCCTTTAAGAGCTTTCCTGCTCATCATTAGTTGCACTCTGTATAGCTAGACAGGAAAAAGTTCCAGAGCCACAACCCCAGCAAATACTATGAAGCATCTATTCCTGAAATTACTTCTGAGAAGCACCACCTACCATGTTTCCCAAAAATAAGCCCGGGTCTTATATTTATTTTTGGGCCAAAGAACCCATTAGACTTATTTTCAGAGGATGTGTTACTTTTTTCCTGATACCTGCCTCGCCTTGCGGCAGTGGTACCAACAGCCCCATCCAGAAGCCGCATGGCTGTTACCCCAGTTCTTCTGTGTCGCACCAGTGCCCCTGCCACAAGATGAGGCAGGTGGGGGAGCTGCCCATGTGCCTTGCAACCGCTTACTGTACTGAAGGGCCCCCACAGCCAGGCCTTCCATGTCCCAACATCTATCATGCCTCACCTGTTTGATAGTGCTTCTCCCACTTTCTCCTTCTTCCTCCTTCTTTGAACACCCCTTTGCTCCTGTTGCTTTTTCAGTCCCAGATCTTGAGTTTGTCTGGACCCTGAGCAGAGGGTCTTTGGAAATGAAGCCTAAATCAGGTGGGGTGGGAACAATTCCCTTCGCTTTTGGACTGGCTCCAAAATGACCAGACTAGCATGCATTCACGTGTCTCCAATCCCTTGCTTGCTGAAATCTGGCTTTGCAGCAAGCAAGGGAATTGGAGGCACGTGAATGCATGCTAGTCTGGCATCTAAAAAAAACGGGTTTTTTTCCCCAGTCCTGGATTTTTTCTGCCAGACTGTTCAACTTTCTTTAAAGATTACTTGATGCAGAATGCAGATCCTTCCCATTCTGCATCAAGTAAACTTTAAAAACAATTAAACAGTGTGGCAGAGAAAATCCAGGAGCAGGAGAAAAAACCCTGGTCTCACGTATGGGGAAGGATTTTTGCTGCCACACTGTTTTTTTTTTAATTTTTAACAAACTTTATTATTTAAAATATTTAGAAACTTTGGACATGGTGTTATCAGTCTAACATACCTTCTTGTCTTACATCATTTTTGTGTGTTATATACATTTTATATACATATCATTTATATACAATTATATACCTTAAACGTATTTATACATTTATGCCAATAATTTTCTTCAATCTTGTCATCCACCTTATTTTAATATTGCTTAAGTTCATAATCTTGTATACCTCTATTGAGACCTTACCCACCATAGGTAAAATCTATTCCAAATTTTATAATATTCTGACTGTTCTTTATTTTTTAGTTCCAAAGTTAAATTATCCATTTCTGCGTATGCCCATATTTTGTATATCACCTCACTCTCATCAGGCACTTCGCTATCCTTTCATTTTTGGGCAAACGTTTACGTTTACGTTTACGTTTATTTGATTTCTATACCGCCCTTCTCCCTAGGGACTCAGGGCGGTTCACAGGGCATATATAAAAATAACGGTACAAAAGTTAAAAGGAAATTAAATCAATGCCCAGTTAAAAACAAGAATACAATACAAAAACACCAAATTTAAAACCCATAATCCCCCATCAGGCCAGACCCGCTAATTCAAATAAGTGGGTCTTCAACCCGCGACGGAAGGTTCGGAGGTCTGATGTCGTCCGGAGCTCCACCGGCAGTTGGTTCCATAATGCCGGAGCGCCCACAGAGAAGGCCCTCCCCCTGGGGGCCACCAGTCAGCATTCCCTGACCGGAGGCACCCTGAGGAGGCCCTCTCTGTGGGAACGCACAGGGCGGAGGGGAGTTGACGCCGGCAGCAGGTGGTCCCCGAGGTAACCCGGACCCATGCCATGTAGGGACTTAAAGATCATAACCAAAACCTTGAACCTCACCCGGAAGACAACTGGTAGCCAATGCAGCTCGCGGAGCAAAGGTGTAACATGGGAGTACCGGGAAACTCCCAAGACAACTCTCGCGGCCGCATTCTGTACCAGTTGGAGCCTCCGAGTGGTCTTCAAGGGAAGCCCCATGTAGAGAGCATTACAGTAGTCAAGGCGAGAGGTCACGAGCGCATGAGTGACCGTACACAAGGCATCCCGGTCCAGATAGGGCCGCAACTGGCGCACCAGGCGAACCTGGGCGAAAGCCCCCCTAGTCACGGCCACTATATGATCTTCCAGGGTAAGCCGTGAATCTAGGAGGACTCCCAAGTTGCGAGCCCTATCCACGGGGGGTAAAAGCTCACCCCCCCACAGAAAGAGATGGAACATTTTGAATGTCCCGGGATGCCGGAATGTACAGCCACTCAGTCTTGTCAGGGTTGAGTTGAAGTCTGTTCCTCCCCATCCAGACCCGAACCGCCTCCAGGCAACGGGACATCACAGCGAGGGCATCACTGGGGTGGTTTGGGGTCGAAAAGAAAAGTTGGGTATCATCGGCATATTGATGATACCCAACTCCAAAACCACAAATGATCTCACCCAGCGGTTTCATGTAGATGTTGAACAGGAGAGGCGAGAGAACCGACCCCTGAGGAACTCCACAAACGAGAGACCTAGGGGCCGATCTCTGCCCCCCTGCCAACACCGACTGCGAGCGTCCCAGGAGATAGGAGGAGAACCACCGAAAAACTGTGCCTCCCACTCCCAATCCCCTGAGACGCTGCAGCAGGATACCATGGTCGATGGTATCGAAAGCCGCCGAGAGGTCTAATAGGACTAGGACAGAGGAATATCCCCTATCCCGAGCCCTCCAGAGATCATTCACCAATGCGACCAATGCCGTCTCCGTGCTGTACCCGGGCCTGAAACCCGATTGGTAGGGGTCCAAATAATCCGCTTCATCCAGGACCAGAGGGAGTTGATGCGCCACCACACTCTCAACAACCTTCGCAAGAAAGCGAAGGTTGGAGACTGGACGAAAGTTGTTCAATACAGCTGGGTCCAAGGCAGGCTTCTTGAGGAGAGGTCTCACCACCGCCTCCTTCAAGACGGTGGGGAAATAACCCTCACTCAAAGAAGCAGATATGGAGCCTGGAGCCAGCCTCGTGTCCTCTCCCTAGCTGCATAAACCAGCCAGGAAGGGCACGGGTCCAACAAACATGTGGAGGAGCTCAGCCTCCCCATAATCCTGTCCACTTCATCAGGGGTCACAGAATCAAACTCTTCCCAGGTAACATTGACAAGACCGCTCGTGTCCTGATCACCAGACTCTGCCCAGTTGGAGTCCAAACCGGTCCGAATCCGAGCGATTTTATCCGACAGATGTTGACTAAATTCCTCGGCACGACCCTGCAAGGGATCCTCCCTCACCTCCTGATTAAGAAGTGAGCGAGTCACCCTAAACAGGGCGGCCGGGCGATTATCTGCGGACGCGATGAGGGTAGAGAAGTAGTTACACCTCGCCACCCTCATCGCTGCGAGATAAGACCTAATGTAGGTTCTTAACCGCAACCGGTCGGGTTCGGATCGGCTAGACCTCCAACAGCTCTCTAGGCCCCGTTTCCGACGCTTCATCTCCTGGAGCTCCGCGGTAAACCATGGAGCTCGCTGGGATCTGCGCCGGGTCAGGGGCCGCAAGGGTACAACCCGGTCAAGTGCCTCAGTGGCTGCCCTTTCCCAGGCTTCCACTAAGGCATCCGCCGAGCTGTGAGCAATGGAGGCAGGTGGGGACCCCAGCGCCGCTTGGAATCTATCAGGATCCATTAAGCGTCTGGGGCGGTACCATCTAAGTGGCTCCGTACCCCCACGGCGGGGGGTGGCAAAACGGAAGACCATCCGCAGGAGATGATGATCGGTCCATGACAGGGGCATAATAAATGGAGAGCCCCCACCAAGATCATCCAACCACCGTCTAGATAAAAAAATCAGGTCAAGGGTGTGACCTCCCTCATGAGTTGGTTCAGAAATTACTTGCGTCAGGTCCATGGCCGTCATGGAAGCCATGAACTCCCGAGCTAGCTCAGATGAACCTACCAGGGATGGTAGATTGAAGTCTCCCAAAACTATAAGTTTGGGAAACTCAACCACCAACCCCGAGAGGATATCGAGCAGCTCGGGCAGGGCTGCCGCTGTGCGACTAGGCGAAATGTACACCAGCAGCAAGCCCAACTGCGCCCCAGAACCAAATCTCACAAAGAGAGACTCACACCCGACTATCTGAGAAATGGTGGTCTCCCACGGACATAAGGTCTCCCTAATAGTGACCGCCACTCCCCCACCCCTACCATGAGCTCGTGGCCGGTGTAGCACCCGGAAGCCTGGTGGGCAGAGGTCAACCAAAGGGACCCCACCCTCTGGGCCCAACCAAGTCTCCGTGATGCAGGCCAGGTCCACATGCTCACCCTCAACTAAATCCCTAACGAGGGGAGCTTTGTTGACCACGGACCTGGCATTCAGATACACCAGCCGGAGCTCAGGAGGCTGCACATCCTCGCTCCCGGGACCTCGGGGAAGAAGCAGAGGGTCGGAGTGCCTCACCGCTTGCAAGTAGCGGAGATGGCCCTCCCGGTAGCGATACGGCCCCCTGTCTATCCGCCTGCTGCCATTCCCCGTCATGGGAATTGGTAATCCCACGACCCGCTCGTGAGCTCCGGAGACAGCGACACCCTGTTCTCCCGCCACGCGGTTGGACCCAAGTCTGGCCTGAGCCATGGTTGATTGGCCACCCCCCAAAGCCAGACAACCCTTATCACCCACCCCTCTCCCTAACCCTATAAAAAATTTAGATAAAAAAATGATCAGAGGCCTTCTATTAACTTTATGTTGACGGCCCCTGCCCCTGCCCAGCCATCTCTCAGGGTCCCAAAACTCGGGCCCGTCATCGAGGTTGAAAGTGTTTAAGGAGGCGGGTCGCACCCAGGAGAGGGGGGCTCCCCTGAGGGCATACAAGTCCGTGCTAGTATATTTTCGCATGAGTCTAGCAAGTCCAGGATAGGCGTCCCATTAGTTGTGTCCATGGGAGGATCGAAGCATAAAGACAGATATCTAGGTCCCCACCCAACTTCACTGCCACTCAGTTGGGTGCCCCCAGAGACAGGCCACCCCCCGCCCTCTCACGACGGGTTGCAACTCTGTTCCTGGAGGTGGACCAGATATCCTCTGGGTAGGCAACCCCATAGAGCTCCCACCTCCATGGGGCCGCAGATGGAAAAAGTCAAGCCACTCTCCCACCGTGGCCGATACCCAGGTGTGTCCAAAATCCAAGGGGAGAGGGGGGAGGGTGGCAGGAAGATGATAAATATGTATGTCCATATGTCCGAGGCAAAAAGGGTAGGCAGGCCAGGATAGTAAAGATGGTCCAAAATCGCCATCATCGCTGCACAAGCAGTCCAAAAGCGGTGCGGGAACCACGTCATCTTTGCACCATTATGATGATCCGCGGTCGTCTTCTCCGCCACTAAATGGACTGAGGACGCCGTCGCTGCCAAGATGACTAACAATCGCCCTCTCCACCGTCGAAACGGCCCGAGGGCGACATTGCCGCTAAAAAGCGGCCCAAGGCGAGCTAGGGCAACGTGGGGACCCCACCGCCGGCGAGAGGGCCAAAAGCCGAAAAAGCGCAAAGCCAGCCACCGGCAAATGGGCACACAGTCCCAGAAACGCCGGTGCCGCCAAAAGCAGTCTGAAAGCTGACCCCCGAAACGTCTCACCAGCTGTTGGCCGCCGAAGACGGCCAGAACACACCATCTTCGCCATTCTCACTGCTGTAATAATATGTATCATTAAGTATATCTCTTCTTTACTATATTTCTCTTTTATTATACCTAGAAGGAAAAATTCTGGTTTATATTCTATTCTCCATCATAGTATTTTCTCTAGCCATGTCTGTATCATTTGCCAAAACCCTTGTGTCTTTTTACAGATCCACCATATATGAAAATAGGTGCCTAATTCTTGGGAACATTTCCAGCAATTAGGGGATATTGTTTTATACATTTTAGCTAACCGTGTTGGAGGGAGATGCCACTGGTAAAACAGCTTGTATAGATTGTAGGCTGTGGCCAGCATTATCTTTTTATTTCTGTCCCATAATGTTTGTCACACATCAAGATCAATACCATGTCCAACATTCTTAGCCCATATCAACATTGTTTCTTTGACTTGTTCTTCAATCATTTTATACCCCAATAGCAATTTATACAGTTTCCTTGTTTGCTTCTCATCTGCCCCCAATAAGATTTTATCCAGTACTGTTTCTTGAATATTTATCCCCCACTCTTTCTTATCTTTCCCATACCATGTTTGTGTCTGTAAATAGGCCCACCATTCCAATTTTATCCCTTGTTGCTCTAGTTCAGGGGTCAGCAACCTGAAACAGTGAAAGAGCCACTCGGAACCAGTTGCCTCACAAAAGGAAAAACTGGGAGCCGCAAAAAATGTGTGCACATGTGCGTACATGCGTGCATGTGCAGAACAGGGTTTGACTGAAGAGTGGAGCCAAGGCGAGATATGCACCTACCCTGCATATTTGAATTGATTGGTTGAACTTTTTTTAAGTCCCACTTATTATTTTTTTTTGGACTGCACATGGCAGAGGACTGGGAGCCGCAAGAGACGGCTGAAAGAGCCGAATCCGGCTCCGGAGCTGCGGGTTGCAGACCTGTGCTCTAGTTTATGTCTCAATTTCAATTCTCCCACATCATTCACAATAACTTTATACGTAGTGCTATTCTCTATATTCTCCTTCATGGATTACTGCCTTGTCGTGGCAAAGGGGCTTGCGTAATTCAATGAAACTATGAGCCATGCCGTGCAGGGCCACCCAAGACGGAAAGGTCATAGCAGAGAGTTCTGACAAAATGTGATCCACTGGAGAAGCAAATGGCAACCCACTCCAGTATCTTTGCCATGAAAACCCTATGGACAGTATCAAAAGGCAAAACGATATCACGCTGGAAGATGAGCCCCTCAGGTCGGAAGGCGTCCAATATGCTACTGGGGAAGAGCAGAGGGCTAGTACTAGTAGCGACAGAAAGAATGAAGCGACTGGGCCAAAGCCGAAAGGACGCTCAGCTGTGGATATGCCTGGTGGTGAAAGGAAAGTCCGATGCTGTAAAGATTTTTTCTCCATAGGAACCTGGAATGTAAGATCCATGAATCAAGGAAAGCTGGATGTGGTCAAACAAGAGATGACAAGACTGAACATTGACATCTTAGGTATCAGCGAACTAAAATGGACAGGAATGGGTGAATTTAATTCAGATGACCATCAGGTATACTACTGCGGGCAAGAATCCCTCAGAAGAAATGGAGTAGCCTTCATAGTCAATAAAAGAGTAGGAAAAGCAATACTGGGATACAATCCTCAAAATGACAGAATAATCTCAGTTCGAATCCAAGGCAAACCATTCAATATCACAGTAGTCCAAGTCTATGCCCCAACCACCGGTGCTGAAGAGGATGAAATTGACCGGTTCTATGAAGCCCTACAGCACCTTATAGAAATAACACCAAAAAATGATGTCCTTATCATCATGGGGGATTGGAATGCTAAAGTAGGAAGCCAAAAGATAACCGGAATAACAGACAAGTTTGGCCTTGGAGTACAAAATGAAGCAGGGCACAGGCTGATAGAATTTTGTCAAGAGAATACGATGGTCATAGCAAACACTCTTTTCCAACAACCCAATTGAAGGCTTTACACATGGACATCACCAGACGGTCAACACAGAAATCAGATTGACTATATGCTCTGCAGCCAAAGATGGAGAAGCTCTATACAGTCAGTAAAAACAAGACCAGGAGCTGACTGTGGCTCAGACCATGATCTTCTCATTGCAAAGTTTAGGCTTAAACTGAAGAAAGTAGGGAAAAGCACTAGGTCAGTCAGGTATGAATTAAATCATATCCCTGTTGAATATACAGTAGAGGTGACAAATAGATTTAAGGAATTAGATCTGATAGACAGGGTGCCTGAAGAACTATGGACAGAGTTTCGCAACATTGTACAAGAGGTAGCAACTAAAACCATCCCAAAGAAAAAGAAATGCAAAAAAGCAAAATGGCTGTCTGAGGAAGCTTTGCAAATAGCTGAGGACAGGAGGGAAGCGAAAGGCAAGGGAGAAAAAGATACACCCAATTGAATGCAGAATTCCAGAGAATAGCTAGAAGAGATAAGAATGCCTTCTTAAATGAACAGTGCAAAGAAATAGAAGAAAACAATAAAATAGGGAAGACCAGAGATCTTTTCAAGAAAATTGGAGAGATGAAGGGAACGTTCAATGCAAAAATGGGCATGATAAAGGACCAAAATGGCAGGGACCAAACAGAGGCAGAAGAGATTAAGAAGAGATGGCAAAATTACACAGAAGAACTATACAAGAATGAGCTTAACGTCCCTGATAATCACAATGAGGTGGTCACTGACCTCGAGCCAGACATCCTAGAATGTGAAGTGAAGTGGGCCTTAGAAAAGCTGAGCAACAACAAAGCTAGTGGAGGTGACAGTACTCCAGCTGAGCTATTCAAAATCTTAAAAGACGATGCAGTAAAAGTGCTACACTCAATTTGCCAGCAAATTTGGAAAACTCAACAGTGGCCACAGGATTGGAAAAGATCAGTTTACATTCCAATTCCAAAGAAAGGCAGTGCCAAAGAATGTTCAAACTATCGCACCATTGCACTCATTTCTCATGCTAGTAAAGTTATGCTTAAAATCCTACAAGCTAGACTTCAGCAGTATGTGGATCGAGAACTACCAGAAGTACAGGCAGGATTTCGAAGAGGCAGAGGAACTAGAGATCAAATTGCCAACATACGCTGGATCTTGGAGAAAGCTAGAGAGTTCCAGAAAAACATCTACTTCTGCTTCATTGACTATGCTAAAGCCTTTGATTGTGTGGATCATAACAAACTGTGGCAAGTCCTTAAAGAGATGGGTGTACCAGACCATCTTATTTGTCTCCTGAGAAACCTATATGCGGGTCAAGAAGCAACAGTGAGAACTGGACACGGAACCACTGATTAGTTCAAAATTGGGAAAGGAGTCCGGCAAAGCTGTATACTGTCGCCTTGCCTATTTAACATATATGCAGAGCACATCATGAGAAAGGCAGGGCTAGATGAATCAAAAGTTGGAATTAAGATTGCTGGAAGAAATATCAACAATCTAAGGTATGCAGATGATACCACTCTAATGGCAGAAAGTGAAGAGGAACTGAAGAGTCTCTTGTTGTGAGTGAAGAAGGAGAGTGCAAACGTTGGGTTGAAACTAAACATTAAGAAAACCAAGATCATGGCATCTGGCCCTCTCAATTCCTGGCAAATAGATGGGGAAGAAATGGAGGTAGTGACAGATTTTATTTTCCTGGGCTCCAAGATCACTGCAGATGGGGACTGTAGCCAAGAAATTAAAAGACGCTTGCTCCTCGGGAGGAAAGCCATGGCAAATCTAGACAGCACACTAAAAAGCAGAGACATCACCCTGTCAACAAAAGTGCGTATAGTCAAGGCTATGGTCTTCCCAGTTGCAATGTATGGCAGCTAAAGTTGGACCATAAAAAAGGCTAAGCGCCAAAGAATTGAGGCCTTTGAACTCTGGTGCTGGAGAAGACTCCTGCGAGTCCCTTGGACTGCAAGGCAATCAAACCGGTCAGTCCTAGAGGAGATCAACCCTGACTGCTCTTTAGAAGGCCAGATCCTGAAGCTAAAACTCAAATACTTTGGCCACCTAATGAGAAGGAAGGACTCACTGGAGAAGAGCCTAATGCTGGGAAAGCTTGAGGGCAATAGAAGAAGGGGACGACAGAGAATGAGGTGGCTGGATGGAGTTACTGAAGCAGTAGGCGTGAGCTTAAATGGACTCCAGAAGATGGTAGAGGACAGGAAAGCCTGGAGGAACGTTGTCCATAGGGTCACGATGGGTCGGACACGACTTCGCAACTAACAACAACAACAACAATTCTCTATATTAAACAAATTTGGGTAAGCTGGATAACCAGACTGGTACTTCAATATAATTTTGTTTTCTAATTTTATTCCAAATTTTGAGTAGCACTTGTCTAATTCAATGGCGTCGGAAATGTTGGTGTGGCCCTTGTTTGTCATTTCATAGGAATGTGTGCCAACCTAATTGCAAATCATGACCTTCTAATATTAATAGTCTTTTATTCCTTAAAATTATCCACTCTCTAATCCAGGTTAGCGCCGCTGCATGGTAATAAGATTCCCGATCTGGTAGTCCAAACCCCCCATTTTCTTTTACATCCTGTAAGAGTTTCATTTTAATCCTCATTTTTTTCTCTTGCCATATAAAATTTAGTGTCAATTTGTTCAGGTTCCCGAAAAAATTTTTATCTAGTTGTATAGGAATATTTTGGAAGAGAAATAGGATTTTAGGTAATACATTCATTTTTATGACAGCAATTCTCCCTAGCAATGAAAGGCTCAGGTTTCCCCATCTTTCCAGGTCTTCTTTTATTTGTTTCACTATTTTGTCGTAATTATCTTCTTTAATTGAGGTGCATTTCGCCGTAATAGTAATTCCTAGATATTTTATATTCTTAACTATTTGTATGTCCATAATCCTAGCCAAGTTTTCTTTCTGTTTATTCATCATGTTTTTAACAATCATTTTAGTTTTATCCTTATTTATTTTCAGCCCAGCGACTTCTCCATATTTATCTAATTCTTCCAACAGTTTCGGTCCCGATTGTTGTGCTTCCTCCATAATAAAAACCAAATCGTCTGTGAATGCTTGAAGTTTAAATGTTTTTTTTTAATTTCTAATCCTTTAATTTGCAGTTCATTTCTAATTTCCTCATTAGGATCTCTAGTGTCAATATAAATAGTAATGGGGATAGAGGGCATCCTTGTCATGTTCCTTTTTGTATTTCAAATTTCCTGGTTAGTTCCCCATTTATTATTATTTTGGCTTCCTGGTTAGAGTATATTGCCCTTATTATATTTGTAAATTTTTTGCCCATCTCCATATACCTGAGTTGTCATATAAATGACCATTTAATGTTGTCGAAAGTCTTCTGAGCGTCAAGAAATAATAACGCCATTTGTTGTCCATTATGTATTTCATAGTTTTCTAGAGTATCTAATATTATCCTAATATTATGTTTAGTTTGTCTTTTTGCTAGGAACCCATTCTAATTCATGTGTATAAAGTCATTTAAAAAACTTTTTAATCGCTCAACTATAATTGCTGTGAATATCATATAATCAGAGTTAAGTAGAGATATTGGTCTGTAATTTTTAATTGATGTATGATCTATATTGTCTTTTGGGATCAGAACAATATTCTCCTCTGTCCATGACTTTGGGATTTTTGCTTCATCCAGGACCGCGTTAAACACATCCAATAAAGGTTGTCCTAAAATATTTTATTGTTCTTTATAAATTTCTGTCGTTAGGCGATCAGGACCCGATGCCTTATTATTTTTTGTTTGTTAATGGCCATTATCACCTCTGTCATCCTAATGTCTTCATTCAACATATTTTTAATTTCATCTGTAATTTTTGGTAGTGTTGCTTTTTTGAAACATTCCTCCGCTTTCTCTTCAGTTTCCTGATTATCTTCCTTATATAATTTCTCATAAAATTCCTGGGCTATAGTTTTTTTCTCCTCTTCTTGATAATGTATTCTCCCTTGGTCATTTTGTAATCTACTAATCCAACTTTTCTCCTTTTGTTTTTTCAATTTGTGTGCTAGCCATCGACCAGGTTTATTTGCGTTTTTGAAGAAATTCTGTTTTGTACATTTTATCTGTTGTGCTAAATTTTCTTTTTCTAAGATGTTGAGTTTATGTTGAATTAAGTCCATTTGTTGTTTTACATTCTTTTTTTGTAGTTCTTGTTGGAATATTATTTCTAAACTTTTGTATTTCCCTTCCAGCATTTTCTGTTGTTGTTTTTTCTCCCTATTCTTTTTCACCATTTATGCTATGGCTACTCCTCTTATAACTGTTAGCTGTGTCCCAAAGATTTTGGACAGAGGTGTCTACGTTTTTATTTTCTTTGAAGAAGAAGTCCAGTTCTCTTTCCATCTTTAATCTGAAGTCATCTTCTTTTAATATTGACCTTTGTATAGTCCATCTAGGTGGGTTTTTTTTGGACCTTTTACAGCTAAATTTCACAGGGTTGTGATCTGCCCAGGTGCTTGTCTCTACACACACGTCTTCAACTTCGGACTTGATTTCCTTTGACATTCACACCATGTCGATCCTAGACCACGAGCTGTGCCAATTTGAGTAATATGTGTATTGTCTTGCCTCATGGTTCCTTTCTCTCCAGAAGTCCTGAATGTTTAGGTCTTTGGCCAATTTAAAGAAGGATCTTGGTAATAATCTTCTTTTCCTTTTCCTAGTTTTATTACCCTTGTAATCAAAATTATTATCAATAATAGCATTGAAGTCTCCTAGCACACAGATCTCATCATAGTCTATATCACATATCTTGTTATGTAACATTTTAAAAAACTGTTCCTGGTTTCCATTCGGGGCATATATTTCTACTATCACAACTTTCCTATGATTTATTTCTATCTATACCATCAATATTCTGCCTTCTCTATCTTTATAAATTTGTTTAGCTACCAATTTCTTATTCACGTATAGTACCACCCCTCTCTTTTTTTTGTTGGTCTAATGATAGAAATATATTTCCTAATTTTGGCTGGTCTAACAGATATTTTGTTGTTCTTTTATACGGACTGAATTGCTATTATATCTAATTTTTGACGAATGAGTTTGTTGAAGATTTTTCGTCTTTTCATTGGTGAGTTTAAACCATTAATATTCAATGACAAAATCCTACATTCTTCTTCCTTTATTTTACTGATATCTACAGGTGAAACTTGAAAAATTAGAATATTGTGCAAAAGTTCATTTATTTCAGTAATGCAACTTAAAAGGGGAAACTAATATATAAGATAGACTCATTACATGCAAAGCAAGATAGTTCAAGCTGTGATTTGTCATAATTGTTATGATTATGGCTTACAGTCCATGAAAATCCCAAATCCACAATCTCAGAAAATTAGAATATTGTGAAAAGGTGCAATATTCTAGTCTCAAAGTGTCCCACTCTAATCATCTAATTAAGCCATAACACCTGCAAAGGGTTCCTGAGCCTTTAAATGGTCTCTCAGTCTGGTTCAGTAGGAATCACAATCATGGGGAAGACTGCTGACCTGACAGTTGTGCAGAAAACCATCACTGACACCCTCCATAAGGAGGGAAAGCCTCAAAAGGTAATTGCAAAAGAAGTTGTATGTTCCCAAAGTGCTGTATCAAAGCACATTAATAGAAAGTTATGTGGAAGGGAAAAGTGTGGAAGAAAAAGGTGCACAAACAGCAGGGATGACCGCAGCCTGAAGAGGATTGTCAGGAATTCAAAAGTGTTGGGGACTTTCACAAGGAGTGGACTGAGGCTGGAGTCAGTGCATCAAGAGCCACCACACACAGACGGATCCTGGACATGGGCTTCAAATGTCATATTCCTCTTGTCAAGCCGCTCCTGAACAACAAACAATGTCAGAAGCGTCTTACCTGAGCTAAAGAAAAACAGACCTGGTCTGTTGCTCAGTGGTCCAAAGTCCTCTTTTCTGATGAGAGCAACTTTTGCATCTCATTTGGAAACCAAGGACCCAGAGTCTGGAGGAAGAATGGAGAGGCACACACTGCAAGATCCTTGAAATCCAGTGTGAAGTTTCCACAGTCTGTGTTGATTTGGGGAGCCATGTCATCTGCTGGTGTTGGTCCACCATGCTTCTTTAAGTCCAGGGTCAACGCAGCCGTCTACCAGGAGATTTTGGAGCACTTCATGTTTCCTTCCACAGACGAGCTTTATGGGGATGCTAACTTCATTTTCCAGCAGGACTTGGCACCTGCCCACACTGCCAAAAGCACCAAAACCTGGTTCAATGACCAGGTTCAATGATCAATTCTTTTTTTTATCTGCTTGGGCTTTGTAGGCTTCTCTAGCTTCATCCAAAACTTTCCTTTGGCCAGGTGTTTTGTAGCTGATTCACCCATTCCTTAAGGAAAGGGATAGTGGGTTCATTAGTAGGCAGTTCTGGCATTGGCTTAAACACCTGACCTATAGCTACTTGAAAGGGAGTGTATCCAGTACTAGAATGGATAGCATTGTTATATGCCACTTCAGCAAATGGCAAGAAATCAGTCCAATTGTCCTCTTGATAGTTGATAAAGCATCTAAAGTATTGTTCCAGAACTGAGTTCTTTTGTTCTGTACCCCCATTTGTTTGAAGATTTTGACTAGAACTCAAGCCTTGTTCTGTGCCCAAAAGGTCCAAAAAGGCCTTCCAGAACTTGAAAGTAAATTGGACCCCTCTGTTTGAAATTATGTATTGGGGGGCTCCATGTAATTGGTAGATATGTTGGAGGAAGATTTTAACTACGGTTCTGGCAGTTGGGAACTTCTGGCATGGGATGAAGTGGACCTGTTTTGAGAATAAATTGATCACAACCCAAATAACTGTGTTTCCTGTACTATCTGGTAGTTCCACAATAAAGTCCATAGAGATCTCTCTCCAGGATGCTGAAGGGCTTGCTACCGGCTGTAAAAAGCCAAGCATTTTTCCTTATCTCCTTTTCGTTGTGGCGCATATCGAGCAGCTGACTATATAACTTTCAATGTCCTCTTTCAATGATGGCCACCAGAACTACCTCTTTATTAGGTGAAGGGTTTTCACAAACCCAAAGTGTCCCACCAGTTTTGAGTCATAGGAGGCTTGCATAGTTTTTAGCCTTTGCGTGGCTGGGACATACCATTTTCCTCCACCCATGCCAGTCCATCCCACATTGAGTAAAGATTCTTGTGCTCTAAGAACCATTCATCTGTCTCTAAAGCCTCTTTGAACACTGTTGAGGCAGCTTCATCCAGCTGGGTGGGAGTTCTCTTTTGTGATCTTGTAACAACTGGTGCTGCCGATTGCTGGGTTGGTAATAGAGGTTTGACTACGTCTGCTTTGGTGCTCTTGTATTGCGGCATTCTAGATAGAGCATCCATTAAGAAATTCTCTTCCCCGCCCCCCGGCAAGTAGTGGAGAGAAAGTGGTGGAAGTGTTAGGCCCACCATACCTGTTTGGGGGACAACTTCCTAGGTGTCTTCTAAATTTTTATGATCAGTCCATACTTGGAAAGGAATCTTACTCCCTTCCAGAAAATGTTTCCAGTTGAGGAGGGCCCCGCACACTGAAAGCTTCCTTCTCCCAAACGGCCCAACATTGTTTGGTCTCTGATAGCTTTTTGGAGGTGTAAGCACAGGGCTGCAGTTTCCCTCTTCATTCTCTTGGAGTAACACTGCTGCTACTGCTACATCACTGGCATCAGCCTGGATTATGAATGCCTTTTCTGGGTCTGGGTGCCTCAGAATTGGCTCTGCTGAGAAAAGTCTTTTTAATCTTTCAAATACCACTTGTCATTTCATAGTTCACTTCAGGGGCTGGCTGGGTCTCAGTTTATCCACCCCTTTCATTTTTAACAAGTTTGTGATAGGTAAAGCAATCTGGGTGAAAGAGAACTGTCAGTAGAAATTCAGAGAACCCAGGAAACTTTGTAGCTGCTTTCTGGTGCAGGGGACCACCCAATCTATGACAGCACGTACTTTCTCCAGGTCTATCTCCACTCCATCGTGTGAAATCCTGTAGCCTAGGTAGTCAATGTTCTCTTTATGGAACTCACACTGACAATTTCGCATAGAGCTTAGCCGCTTGGAGTTTATTTAAGACCTCTCTGGCCAACTTCATGTGTTCTGCCTTTGTTTTGGTGTAAATTAATATACCATCCAGGTACATCAAAATTCCCTTATACAGGTGCTCATGGAGCACCTCGTTGATTAGTTGCATGATCATGGTTAGGGCCCCTTGCAGGGCTTGCAGGCCAAAAGGGAGCACTCTAAATTGAAAACATCCAAGGGGGCAGTTGAAAGGGGTTTTCCATTCATCCCCTTCCTTGATCCTAGCTCTATCATATGCCTCCCACAGGTCCACCTTAGAAAATATTTTTCCTTTCGATATCTTTCATGAGAGGCAGGGGATACACATTTTCCACACATACAGTGTTCAGATCTCTATTAACATAGAAATGAAGAGACCCCTCTTTCTTCTCTCTGAACAGCATGGGTGTGGCCACCTGGGTTGTATGAACCCATGGGCCAGGTTTTTGTCAATGGACCTATGTAGTTTGCTTAATTCCATGGGGGGTCATCCAATACAGCTTTGGCTTTGGTGACTTTGCCCCAGGAACGATCTCGATAACAGAGTCTGAGCCAGTGGGGAGCCACTTCGTCTGAACCCCTTTCGTTGAAAACCTCAGCCAGATTCTGGTACTCCCTGGGTATGGTTTGCATGGCCTCACTGCTCAAAGTGGCCACTATCTCCCTGATCTGTTCCCTTCCTGGGCAGATTTGTTTGCCCAATAGGGGGGTTCTTTTCTCTGGGGAATTTCAAACATCCCTCTCTCCAGTCTATCAGCCGGTTCTATTTTTTCAGCCATGCTAACTCCTGGATGAGTGGCCACTCCATTCCAGGTGCCATGATGAAGGTTACAAGTCTCTGAGTGGCTTTATGTAGCTAGTGTGGCTGGGATCCCCCATGCAATGGATCCATCAATTTGGCAGAAGGAGATAGGGTTTCTTAACCTCCTTAACTGGACCCCTAATTTCCCGACTAGCGACCAGGCATCTGGTCTAAAAGGGCAGTCAGAGTTAATTTTCCTTCTGTGCCTAGAATTAACAGTTCTATGGGCATGGGCATGGGTGCGATCGGCCCACTTACCAATGGGTCATTGTCATAGTCACTGTCTGGCATCCTGGGTTCATCTTCTGGTGGGGTCGGAGTTTCACCCCTGGTTTTGAGGTTGGATAGGACTGCATGACCTCTGCGCTCCATGTCTTTATGGCGTTGGCTGGGCTTAGTCGGCTTTCCTCCAGATTGCCTATCACCTCCTTTTTTGGAGTTTTGCTGCAGCATTCCATGGCACGATGACCTTTTTTGCTGCATTTGAAGCAGGTGGTTGATTGAGGGGGGCACAGCTGAGGTTTTCGCTGCTTCTCTCTCTTCTCCGGTGGGGACTGTTTCCCTGTTTTACCAGAGCAGTACGGGTTGCAGTGCTGGTCAATCTCCACCTCTTTGGCCAGGAGCACCAGTCATGTAATCGAAGTGGGGCACCCCTAGCCACACACACTGATAAGGCACTTCACCAGATCTTGCAATGGATTGGAGATAAGGCAGATGGCCCTTGGCACATTCCATTCCCTTTTCATACCCAAAGAGATACATTAAAGTAGAGGAAGCACAGCCATAAGCCCCACTCCCAGCAGATGAAAGCCTCCCCGCTCCCATTATAATGGCAGAGCCCCAAAAAGAAACATTGAAGGGGTTTCTGACAATCAGTTTATATTTACATTGGGGATTACCTGGCTCCTATTCTTGGCTCATTAAATTGCAGAAATATCCTAATGTAACATATGGTGCATTGAATATGTTTACATTTTATTGTGTTACCTAAAATATATTTATTTCTTTCCTTTTTTGTAGCATAGACTATTTAAGCTTTTCATCAGCAACTGTTGTGGATTATCACTATTGTACTTTAAAGTGACAGGTATATAGGGAAGTTAGTTGGTTAAATTAAGTGCAAACCAATAGCACTCATGGTTTATTTCAAATGGAATTCTAAATAATTGTTCTCAAATGTCCCCCCCCCTATTTTTTTTCTTGTCTAGGTTGTTTTGAATGTTGCATTAAGTGCCTGGGAGGAGTTCCATATGCTTCACTTGTGGCAACAATACTCTGCTTCTCTGGAGTAGCATTGTTTTGTGGCTGTGGTCATGTGGCTCTTGCAGGAACTATATCTATCCTTGAACAGAATTTTTCCACAAATGTGACTGATCATGCTTTGTTATCTGAAGTGTAAGTGTGAATCTATTTTTTTTCTTTATACAACAAAGACAGTGAAATTATTAGCCAGTGAAATTGCCAGAGCAATGATAACAAATGTAAGCCATGTTATACATGTCTGTTCTTCAGAGAGATCAACACTTGAGTACAGAATTTATCAAAAGGAAAATGTATTAATTTTTGGAGAACTTTTCAAAATGCTGTATGGTTACTAATGATATTCAACGGGGTTAAAAGTGTAATGAATAAAAACTGGCTGCTAGGATTCAGTATGTACTTTTGCTTCAAATGTTTTGTTTAATTCAACAGGGAAAAGAAAATTAAATGTAGCAATCTCAGAAAGAGGGCATAGTTATCCAACTCCATAACAACTATTGGAGGGAAAAATGAAGCTGTTGCCAGGAGATTAGACCCACTAAAATATACTGGAGAAAAACATGAGAAAGAAACACTGCAAGTTTTAAGGATAAAATAATAAATATAATGAGTAACTTGAAGGTTTCATGAAATTTCTTTCATCCTTGCCACAGAATTATATGGAAGATGTATAATAAACTACAAACTCCACCTAAGTCTGAAGCTAAAGTATATTTAAAGCTTTAGTTTCTATTTTATTGGGATACAAAGCTCAGCTTGTTTATTACTGGTCACTGCAGTTGAACTAAACAAATACCCAATGTATTATATAAAAATAGACGATAAAATTGGATTTTATGAATCAAGATTGCTGGATTTATCTAAATATAAAAATATGTTTCCTAGTTGAATTATGATTCAGCAAAGCAAGGATACAATTTACAAATATAGTTTATTTTACAAGTTTCTTAATATAGTTATTTTACATTTGTCTTACAACTTTTAGAGCATTTTGATGAAAACATTAAGAAAGTGGTTTTTTCTTAAATTATTTTTAAAAAGCTTGAGAACTAGATTTATATGAAGTCTGGGAAATCAAATGCTTTTCTTTTCTTTCATTAATGCCTCACATCAAAAGAGAGTATGAAAGAATTTAATTACTGATCCACAATGGCAAAATTATAAATAACATTGTTGCTTAAACATTCTGCCATCAAAGAATATTAAGGGCATTACATCAAATATTGCAAGAGTTGGTTCCTACTCAAATTGATTTTATCTATTTTAAATAAATGGATATGGATATGGAATATATGTAAGTAAACTCTACCAATAGCTTATACTGAAACATCCTCCATAGCCTTTAAATCGGGGTTGTCAAACTCGCAATGTCACATGATGTGTCACAACATATCACAATTTTTTTTCCATTGCCGGCAATGGGATGGGTGGAGTTTTGGCATGACGCATCTGGCCCACAGGCCAGCAGTTTGACACCCCTGCCTTAAATTATACCAGCAGTGTAGAACTCTTCAAGACAAAATCTCCAGCTCCAAGTAGGTGTCTACATCAACAGAGAAGAAATTGAGATACTAGAAACTTTCTGAGTTATTCTTTTTGCTGCAAGATGCTTTGTCAACATCCAGGATTTCAAATTAGATGAGAGGACTTGGTAACAGTAAGTTATTGCTTTAAGATTCAATTTTTTTCCTTAAGTGTACTCCTATTAGTTTTGTCAGATAAGTATTTATCCAAGGTAGAATGCCAAAATTGATAAGAAGCTATCAGATGGGCTTTTGGCAATATTTCTTACTTCTCCAGGCTAATCAGATTCTCCACAAAGGGACAAAGATATGGACCATCAAAATCAAGTTCACAGAACAATATAGGTTGAATGAAAAATCCACTTTGGAACATGTAAACTATTCAACCCAATTACTTTTCCAAAGCTCAAAGAGAATTATGTTAGGGCCAGGTATAATCTCCCTTCTACATTTTTAAAACAAAATACTCTAAAATTTTCCTACACAAAAGAACTTGTCTAGATGAATCTAGAAAAAATGGTAAAAATGAATATTTTATTATGCTGTCCTTTCTATGAAAATTTGTGTTTAATATGCATTATCCATAGGCTTTAGAATTACCTGAGTCAATTGGGTGAATTTTGTATCTTTCTGGTACTTTGAAACATACTGTAAAGTATTGCATAACTCTTAGGCTAGGCAACCTTTGCTGTGAAAACCAGATAGCAGATCATTCAACATGATGTCTTGGATGGGATTAGGTCTCATTAAAGTTTAACAGTGTTTTATAAATATGCATATGACCTTTTATTGTAGAGATACATGTATGCAACTTTTTAAGAGGTCTGAATTTGTACTGTATAGGAAAAATGTTTAATTTCTATAAAAATGCTTAATATCTATCTTTTTAATCAAAGTGGAATTTGGCATTCTAGGATTTCTGAAATCAAATGAATATGTTACCAGATGGTTTTGATGTAGCAAGCAAATTATGGAATAAACAATGGAAGTATTGGAAGGTTTCCAGTCCAGTTCCCT
Source organism: Vipera berus (assembly GCF_964194415.1). Classification (NCBI taxonomy): domain Eukaryota; kingdom Metazoa; phylum Chordata; class Lepidosauria; order Squamata; family Viperidae; genus Vipera; species Vipera berus. The sequence goes on from NC_138206.1 coordinate 71,573,961, forward strand.
TTCCTGTGCCTAATGTCCTAAAGTAGGGCTCCACAACCCCCGGTCTGCAGACCGGAACTGGGCCACACAGCTGGAGGTGTGCTGAAAGCATGTCTTCCACCTCCAGGAATGTGGCAAGTCTGCAGGGGTCTGGGCAGGGGCAGGAGAGTGGCAGGGCAGAAGCCATCTTGCTCAGTGCAAGGTCCTCTGATGGCTGCACTTGCAACTGGTTTGCAACATCTGAGCTCCACGTCCTTCCTCCTCTCCTTCCTCTTGCTTCTTCTGCTAACTATCCTCCTGCCTCCTCCTCCTCCTCCTCTTCCTGGTCCGGCTCCCTCTTCCTCCTGCTTCTTCTTCTTCACTTTCCTCCTCTCCCACTCCTGGCACCCCAGCTGGGCTCACGCTCCCTTTGTGCAACTCTTCGAGTTTGCAAGACAAACATGTGCCAGCCCAGTTTGCAATCAGGGACTCCCCAACCCTAACCCCCTCCCCAAGGTATATGTGTGTGAGGGTGTCTTTTTCATAGTGCAAATGGGGCCCAGGGAGAAGCTACCTTTCACCTTAAGCACTGTGTCTCCAAGGGATTCTCTCTCTCGTCTGCACCTTTTCTAAGACTGTTGGGCTCTGTTGCACTTCACCTGGAGTTTTTTCCTTTTATTTTGATGCTTCAAGTGCCTTGTGTTTTGACAACATCCTGCTTGCTTTTCTAGGTTTAATTTGGTGTATTTGTGTATGTGTGTGTGTGGGGGGGTATGTGTTCCTCCTTTCTTTGTGCAGCTCTCCAAGTTTGCAAGCCAAGCATGCTCCTACCCAGCTTGCAATGGGGGAGAGGGGGAGGGTTTTGCTGTAAGGCTGAGTTTAGGATTATCTCTTTTCCTTCCCACTTTCTTAGAAGCAGAAATTCACTGGTCTAATACAATTATAAAAAAATAAAGTGCACTATTTATTTGTTTATTTAGAAAATTTACAATAAATGTAATCCTGAAATCTCCCCCCATCCCCGGTCCATGGAAAAACTGTCTTCCATGAAACCAGTTCCTAGTACCAAAAAGGTTGAGGACCTCTACCCTAAAGCGTCCCTCTCATACTGCGTGTACATGCTAGTTCAGTCAAACTTCATAGAAAATATTGCTATCAATGACAGAATAAACAAGGGTTATGTTTTGGAGTCCACTGATGCTTTGATTTTATTTATATCTGTTTGTGTCTGTATTTGAGTGAGTACACATACAGGTAGACCTTGGTTAATGACCAAAATTGGGTCCAGGAACTCTGTTGCTAACTGATGTGGTTGTTAAACACATGCCACATACTGTACAGTAGTCACCATTTATAACCTTCTGATGGCTTTCCTATTGTATTTGCTTGTTGGAAGCCAGGAGTAAAGGTCACAAATGACAATCGTGTATAACCATGTGCAACTATCGTAACTCAAGCTGTTTGCCAGGCACACAAATTGCTATCACATGATCATGGGATGCTGTGATGGTCACAATTTCAAGGACCAGCTGTTAGTCTTGTTCAGCACTGTCGTAACTTGCTAGCACTTTGTTCTACTCTTCATTGTCAACTCTACAATGGGCATAGCTTCAGCCATTTTTTTCTTCTCATTCTAGGTTGCCACATAGATCGGAGGGAGGGGGTTTCCCAGGTGCTTCATTAGTCATAATAATCCTCTGTCCCATGGGAACCAAGGTCATCTGCTGCTCCCGCCACTAGGGACTCGGCATTGCATAAAAAGACTGCCAAATGAGTATATTGGGGAACGTAATTGCTTGCATAGTTTTGTGGGTGGGACATTTAACTGTGTAATTGGGTAATTGTTACTTGTGTATTCAGACTTGATTTCACTTTTGACCATGCAGATACTTTGTAACTAATAAACAAGTTCTTTGAAGGATTTTCAAGCCTCAGAGTTCTGCTTTATTCGTCTTTGTCTTTGGAATCATGACATTAAACCAAGTCTCCTAAAACTTTAGTTTTCTTTCAGGGTGCTGAGCCCTGACCGCCTACCCATCCTTTGGGAGAGCAGTAAAGACTTGGCTAAGATTTGAGGATGGAGGAAAAGAGTGGAGCCGTTGCCAGCTGCAACGGAACTCTGGCTGTCGGAGCATAAGCAGCCAGCCACTGAGGAGGCATCACCGGCAGGGGCTCAGCCAAAGTCCCAGTTGATGGAAACTGGGAAGCTGGTACTGCATGGGAGAACTATGATCCTAGTGGACCTCTATCAAACTGAAGCTGCCCCTCAGCGCAGGAGCACTCCTTTTGCTGCTGCCCCAGGGGTTTTTGTCCACAGCATACTAGAAGGGAAAGGGATCAATCGGAGGGGACGACTCAGAAAGTGCAAGTTCCAATCTGTAGTCCACAGCCCCTTGCTCAAGCAGCTGAAGGAGAAGTTCAGCAGATTGGAGGTAAAAGAGACAGCTGCCATCGCCCAGGATGTGTGCACCATGGGGGAAATGCCAAGGGCTACCTCTCTCTTCCCCCTCTTCACCGGAGTTCCGGCCCAACTGTGGAACCCCGTGCTGCCTCTCCTATTCCCCAGTCACTGTCATGTCAAGCCCTGTATCCCAACCCAGCCTGCTGCTGCAGCCTCAAACTGCCAGTCCAGGAGCCCGGCCAAAGGAAGTCTGGAGGGTGGTTTGGCCATGTCCCTAGGACCAATAGGCAGCCCAGCATCAGGTGCAGGCAGACTTGCCACGATTTGAGCCGCCTCCCACCATGCCTACCTTTGATGGGGACCCAGAGAAGCTGTTCTGAACCAAGTGTGGGCTCATCTAGATTGCTGTGCTTATGCCTACCTGGATGATGCTCAGATGGTGAATGCCGTGGTGGCCAATTTGGAGGAAGAAGCGGCCAACTGGGTGACCAACCTCCATGATGAAGGGGCTCCTGAACTGCAGAATTCTAACCTATTCATGGAGCAGCTGAGAGGTCATTTTGAAGATGAATCCCAGACCCTGTTGGCCGAGAAGGAGATCCATTGTCTGAAGCAAAAAGGCCACTCCACTAAAGAATACGTTCATGAATTCAGGCGAGTTGCTGGTCAGCTAGGGCAGTGGCCAGAATGATCATTGATCAACTACTTCAACCAGGGGCTAGACCGCGACTTACTCCAAGCCTGCATCATTTGGTGATTTCCTAACCAATTGCATGAATGGTACAGCATGGCAGTGATGCTGGATATCGAATTGGACTGCCCCAGAAAGCCAGGCATAGCTGAACCCACCGCTGCATGTCCAGGAGAAATGCCTTTTGGGCTAATGTTTCCAGGCCACTATGAACACCAGCATCCCCCAAGCACCAGCCAGGACTCCTATCAAGTGCTACCGATACAATCAAATGGGTCACTGTGCTGTGAAGTGCCTGGCTCCCAAGCCCCAGCCCAGAAACACACCAATTGCCACTGCAAAGCCACGGAAAGCTCCCAGAGGAGGAAGAGAGAAGACAAACTGGCCATGTCAAGACCCGGTCATCGAGGCCTCCCCCCCCCACTGAGCTCAAGGCAAAAGACCGGACTGAGCTGCTGCAGATGCAGGCGTCTTATAACAGTGATGAGGGAGGCGAGGAGGATCCAATGGTAAGTCAACCCATTCCACCTTTTGCCATCCCCAGGGCCCAAATGGACTTAAATGTATTAATAGGTTGCACCAGGTGCCTAATTAATCTACCCACAAGTGCTCAAGCTAGGGATTCAGGCAAGGCTGTTACCCCTAGCCATGAGATTTGAACAAGATGACACGCCCCTTATTGGCAGTGCACCTGCCATGCACCTGACAGAACCAGTGCGATTGGAATTGGGTCAGCACTGGGAAATCATCGATTTTGTGGTGGTGCCAAAAATGACTGTGATTTTGGGCCTGGCCTGGCTTGTCAAGTGATGCCCAAACATCTGGTGGGAGAATGGAGTGTGGAATTTAAGATTGGGGATAGGTCAATTCCCCCATGCCACCACCAGTGATACAAAGGACTATACCATAAATGAGGCTCAGGAAGAACACCCTGAAACACTCAAGGCTGTTGAAGAAAAGCTGCCAGGAATCCAGTTTGTTCCAAATGAATACTGTGATTTAGCCGAGGCGTTTAGTGAGAAAGAATGCACTGTCCTCCCCCTTCATCAGCCTACAGTGCCATCGAAATCTTACCTGGGGCCAAGCTCCTGAAGCCAAAAATGTACTCAATGACACCAGAGAGATGAAGGAGTTAAGAGAGTACATTGATAAGAACCTGGCTCAGGGTTTCATCCAACCAGCAAAATCTTGTGTAGCAGCCCCTGTATTGTTCAAAGATAAGATGGGTTGCTGAGATTATGCATGGATTTTAAAGGATTAAACGCTTTCAGCATAGAGAACATGTACTCCCTTTCCTTAATGAAGGACATGTTAGCCCACCTGGGAAAGGGGAAACTTTTCACAAAGTTGGATTTAAGAGTCTGGATTAAGGAGGGGGACGAATGGAAAAGCTTCCTCCTGGGAAGTTTCCAATTTAAAGTGATGTCTTTTGGACTACTCCTGCTGTATTTATGTAGTTAATCAACCAGGTGCTCCATGATCATCTGTATAAGGGGGTGTAGTTTATCTTGATGACTTTCTCATTTACACTGAGACTATGAAAGAGCACATTAAATTGGTCCATGGAGTGCTGAAGAAGCTACTGTACACAAAGCTATCTAAATGTGAGTTTCACCAGACACCCAACGACTATCTAGGGTAAAGAATTTCAAATGAGGGAATAGAAATGGATCCTGCAAAAGTGAAAGCTGTATTGGAATAGCAATCCTCTCGCATCTGTAAACAACTTCAAAGCTTTCTGGGGTTTGCTTTTACCGGCAATTTATGCCCTCTTTCTCAAAGATAGCCATGCCAATAACAAACTTATTGAAAACGAGAAAAGGAGGGGAGAAACTCCGACCTTGTCAGCCATTGTCTTGGTCCCTAGAGTGTCAAGCTGCATTGGAGAAACTCAAAAAATTATTTGCACCCGAATCTGTTCTCAAACGCCAATCCTGAAAAGCAATTCATCATTCAAGCAGATGCAAGTGACATGGCTGTGGGTGCTGTTCTCTTACAAAAAAAAATCACTGTGGGGAATTACAACCCTGCACTTACATTTCCTGGAAGCTAACTAATACAGGGAGGAGGTTGGCTGTTTGGGAGAAGGAGACTTTTGCGGTATGATGGGCACTACTAACATGGCACCACTTTTGGGAATGGGGGGGAGATATCTTTGGAAGCGTGGACTGATCACAAAAATTTGGAAGCTCTGAAACTCTCCCGCAAATTATCCCCGAAATAAGTCCAGTGGGCTCAATACTTCAGCCATTTAAGTTAGGTTAAGCTACTTCCAGGGGGTAAGAATTTTTTAGCTGACACTTTGTCTAGAATGCCTCAGTTCAAATGACATTGAGAGGAAATCATTAATTCTATCATTCCTCTACCGCAATCTGCCTCAAAAATAACCATTAGAACTCAATTGTGAAAGTAATCCACGGTCCTGATGACTGCCTACTGAAAACACTCAAAGAGTAATTAGAGACTGACACCTGATTCAAGGACAATAAAACTCTATTAACCATTTAGGGAGGGCTATCCTGGAAGGGTTCTAAGCTGTACCTTCTGAGTGCCCTCAGGATCAAAGCCCTTCATTGCAGTCATGTTGCAAAGCAAGCTGGTCACTTTGGGTTCCTGAAAATGTTACATTTGGTGTGAAGGCAATTTTGGCGGCCAGGCATGAAGAAAGACATTGAGAGTTATGTGAAAATTGTGCCACCTGTGCTGCTATGAAGAAACATCCTGGAAAGCCTCCATGGCTCTTGCAGCAAGTAGCTGACCCTTCCCAGCTTGGGAAGAAATAGCTATGGATTTTATAGTGGACCTGCCTGAGAACAAGGGAAATACTGTAATATGGACTGTGATTGATCTATTTTCCAAACAAGCTCATTTCATCACTTGTTCAGGGCTCCCCTCTGTGCAGAAACTGACCAAGATGTTTTTGAAGCACATCTATCAACTCCACGCAGCTCCTAAATAGATTATTTCAGACAGGGGGGTGTTCAATTTACTGCAAAGTTCTGGAGAGAGTTAAGCTTATTGGGTCTACTCAGGGGCTTTCATCAGCTTTTCATCTGAGTACTAATGGAGCAGCTTAATGTATGAACTCAATGGTGGAGCAGTACCTCAGATGCTATGTTAATTACCAGCAGACTAATTGGGCCGATCTCCTGCCTTTTGCTGAAGTAGCCTATAATAATACTGTGCATAGAAGCACTAGTCTTACACCATTTAAGATAGATACTTGGAGGGATTTTGTGCCTATGTCTGAGTACCCCCAGGACCCACCTGCCTCCCAAACTCTGGATCAGTGAGTGACCTCCTTCCAAAGTGTTTGGGCAATTGTCAAAAAAGCCTTAACCCAAGCCACTAAGGTTTACAAGGAGCAGGCTGATAAAAAAACGTTCCTCTCAAAGACCATTTTATGTTAGGGAAAAGGTTTATCTTTCAACTAAGTATTTGAGATTGAGGTTACCCAGTAAAAAATTGGGGCTAAAGTTTCTGGGTCCTTTTCCTGTCATCTGAATCATAAATCCTGTTACCGTGTAGTTAAAGCTTTCACAGCTTTTTGGGAAAGTCCACCCTGTGTTCCATTGTAGTTTGTTGAAACCTGTGTCTGAATCCCCTTTAAGACCTATTCCTAAGAAGCTGCTGGTTCCAATAGTGGTAGAGGGGGAGACACATTATGAAATAAAATGAATTCTTGATTCCAGGTTATACAAGGAGAAGTTACAATACCTTGTTCAGCAGAAAGGCTATCCACTGTCAGAATCTAAGTGGGTGAAATGTACAAATGTGAAAGCAGACAGGTTGATAAAAAAAAATTTCGACAAATATCCTCACAAGCCTCAGGGAAATACTTAACATTGTTTTTGTTTCCCCAACCTTTTCACCCATTGTACCACGTTTAAGATAAGGCAATATCCAAGTACTACCAGTCGCCCAGCAAGGTGTCAAAAACTTGACACCCCCCCAAAAGGAAAAAAATGATAAAGTACAGGTAGTCCTCGACTTACAACAATTCACTTAGTGACTGTTTGAAGTTATGATGGCACTGAAAAAAGTGACTTATGACCATTTTCCACACTTAAGACTGTTACAACATCCCCAGGGTCATGTGATTTACATTAGGATGCTTGGCAACTGATTCATACTTATGACGTTCAGTGTCCCAGGGTCATGTGATCACCTTTTGCAACTTTTTGACAAGCAAAGTCAATGGCTGGGGGGGCATGGCCAGCTCATCACTGAGGTTGCGGGGTGCCTGTGGGGGGCAAATCCGTGGGTCTCTGGTGGAGGGGGTGGGACTGGGGTGGGTGCCTTCCTTCCCTCCCTCTTTCCCATTGTCCCTTCCTTTCTTTTTTCCTTCCTTCCCTCCCTCTTTGTCCCTTCCTCCTTTCCATTATCCCTCCCTCCCTCTCATTGTCCCTCCTTCCCTCCCTTCCTTCTTTGTCCCTTCTTTCCTTCCTTCCCTCCCTCCCTTCCCTCTTTGTCACTTCCTTCCTTCTCTCCCTCCCTCCCTTCCCTCCCTCCCATTGTTCTGCGCTATGACGCCCAGACCCTAGCCTGGTTTTGGCAGGCAATGGAGGATTCTCACCACACAGAGCAGCCGGGGGTGAAGTGAACTGGCAACATCACGGCCCTGCCTGTGCACACGCAGAGGCAGAGGAGAGTACATGCTTGAAGGTGGCCGCGCGCGCACCTCTCCTTTGCTTGATCTACTGAGGCTGGGCGTGGCTGGCAGCTTTGCGCCTGCAGCAGGAAATCTTTGCAAGCAGGAAATCTTGCACGAGAATTGCAGCTGGGTATTTCACACACACACACACACACACACACACACACACACACACTTTCCCTGGCTTGCTCCACATCTGGGGTTTCCTTCCTTGTGAGGAGACCCACAATATTTCCTGCTTGCAAAAGGAGGGGAAACCCCCTGCCCCACCGCTTGCCTTCTCCTTTTTTTCTGCAAGGGAGGGGAAAGGAGTAAGAGCAGAAGCAGCGGACAAGATTGCAGCCCAGCCCAGAGAAGGGGAAGGCAGAGCCAGTTGGAGAATGTGTCTTTCTCCCCCCACCCCCAGAGGGAGAAGCCCCTCTTGCCTGCCTGCCACCACGGCAGCACCATGCAAAGCTGCCAGCCATGCGACACTCCTGGCTGCTTGCTGCTTGCTATGTGAAGCCCCAGGATCAGCGGACTACCCAAGCAGCACCTGTTGAGCCCCATGGGCCCGACACTCAAAGGAGTGGGGGGGAATCCAACACCGGACTGCTGCCTCCCTGTCCATTCTCCTCCAGCTCTCCTGGATGCTTTTTTTCATGTGCGAACTCAAGGAAACTTTCCTAGACTAGATTCCACCAGTAGTTTCAAAGAAGGAACCGAGTCCAAAAAAATCTTTGACAAAGTTTCCCCACATTTTTTTCCAGCCACATGCCAAAATTTGCCATGGTTTGGGTTTAAATCATGAACCCGAAGCAGACAGAAGGCTTCCCAATCGCCATTCACTGTAACAGGCGCCCCAACCGCTACAAACCATTAAATCTATCCATTAACAGCAGAATCAAACGGAGTTTTTTTTCACCTCCTATCTCTGCAAGTTCTCTGTTTGGTTTTAGTAATTAGGCAGTGGATTGTTCACAGGAAGAAAAGGAAAACTTACTAGCTCCTGGTATTAATTTTGCCTCGAACTCTGGCATTTTCTCTGCATCCAAAAGATGGTACGGGGGGAGGGGGGTGCAGTGGAGCTAGGGGGCTTCCTGGAACATTATGTCCCAATTCCTTACTCCTCTCTTTCCACACACCTCCTACTGCTTCTACCCCCAACCACCCTCCAGTTTTTAGGAAGCGAACAAAAGGCTGCTAAGGCTGTCCAGAAAAGCCAAAATGTATGATCCAGCACAGAACCAAGGTGGAAGGGAGGGAAGAGAAACTTGTGTGTGTGTGTGTGTGTGTGTGTGTGTGTGTGTGTGTGTGTGTGTGTGTGTACAAACACACATACACACATGCCCTCACCCACAAATCACAACACCAACCCAAGACCTGCCAGAGCCCCTGTTCTCCACCCCCTAGCCAAACCCTTCCACCAACTTTCTGACAAATTACAGCCCTGCATCTCGCCAGGCTTGCCGTATGCAAACAGGCAGGAGATGTGGTGCTATTTGAACTTCTCAGACATGTCGCACAAATCCTTTGGACCCTGGCTCCCAGCAATCTCGCTAGCTCGCTTTCTGCAAGCAAGTGAGCTGTGCAGGAGTGTGTGATTGGGTTTCTCAGCACAGCTCAGCTGTAGTTGCACAGGCTGATCCCGCACTCCTGCCCAGTTAACTTGCTTGCAGAAAGCAAGCAGAAAACAAGAAAGTGAGCTGTGCAGGAGTGTGTCATTGGGTTTCTGTAAAACAGTGGGGGGGAGGGAGTCAGGTTGGTGCGTTTTTCCCTCCATGCCCACATTCTGATGGCATCGCCTGGCGTGCATCAAGAAAACAAACGGCCTCGATTCCCACTTGCTGCTGTGGGATGAGTCCTCCAGGAGGGTGCGCACCATCTGGCCGTTTTGCTTTCCCTTCCATAAAGCCGGGCACATCGGGAAGAAGAAAGGGGGGAGGAAAAGAAGATGGACACCTACCTGCTGAAGGACTGGATGTCTCTGTCCCCTTCAGGCTCAGGCTTGCTTCTGGGGGAAGGTTGCTGACAATGAGTCCAAGGGGAGGGCGGGGCCTCACTCTGCGCCTGCGCTTTTCGCGCGCCCTGATAGGTTCCTGCAGGCTGCCGGCAAGCAGCATGTTCTCCAGCAGCAAGTGAGCTGGTAAGGAACGGGGGGGGGAAGGCAGGGGGAGGTGGGTGGGAGGAAGGTGACACCACGTACCACCAGCTAGGTGCTCGCGTACCACCAGCGGTGCACGTACCACCGGTTGAAAAGCCCTGCCCTAAAGGAGACACTTTCCTTTTGAGGGGGGGTGACAGTCAACTCTACAATGGGCATGGCTGCAGCCATTTTTTCTTCCCATTCTAGGTTGCCACATAGATCGGAGGGAGGAGTGTTGCCCAAGTGCTTTGTTAGTCATAATAATCTTCTGTCCTGTGGGAACCAAGGTCATCTGCTGTTCCCACAACTAGGGACCGGGCATTGCATAAAAAGCCTATCAAATGAGCTTATTGAGGAACATAGTTGCTTGCATAGTTTTGTGGGTGGGACATTTAACTGTGTAATTGGGTAATTGTTACTTGTGTATTCAGACTTGATTTTGCTTTTGACTGTGCAGATACTTTGTAACTAATAAACATGTTCTTTGAGGGATTTTCAAGCCTTGGAGTTCTGATTTATTTGTCTCTTATCTGTCGGAACCATCACATTCATATGATGATAAAAGACATAATCTTAAATGCCTTATTTCCTTTTCAGAATAAAACTTATGCAATATGTGATCTATGGAATTGCATCATTTTTTTTCTTGTATGGAATCATTCTGCTAGCAGAGGGTTTTTATACCACAAGTGCTGTGAAGGAGCTGCATGGTGAATTCAAAACAACAATCTGTGGTCGTTGCATCAGTGGAATGGTGAGTATGTTTTAGCATAAATCAACTATTCCTCTAGTAAAAGCTTTCAAGTGTCAGATTAAATTTTATCAATAATGCACAACTGTTCCATTGCCAGATAGTATTTTGTACTTGGAAGGGCTGTTCACAAATCCGTCTTCAGAGATACTGACCTTATCAGGACATCCTTCATTCTGAAAAGCAACAGAAATCATTTTCAGATATGTATTTTACCACATATCATTTGATACAATCTGAGGCTTCCTTGTTCATATTTTCTTGTAAATTCCTTCCTGTGCTTCCAAGTATATGAAATACAGTTTGGAACGCTTTTCTTACTGCCTACAAATGCAAAATGCTCAAATTTGCCATTAAAATGAAAAATGTATTGTTTCATTAGAAAAGAATTAACCTAGGTTTTGAAGAAAGTGTTATTCTTTACATTTTTGCAGGCTAGTTTTGTGTTTACTTCAGGATCTTTATTGATCCAGTTTATTTTTCCACTAGATTTTAAAGCTGAAGCTATTTAATCTCTGATCATCTAAGATATAGGAAGGTCACTAACATTTTGCTTCCTGCTTGTGAGCTGGCTCTCTACTGATGTGCTTGAAAGACAGATCATTATTTTCTGTGGTCATTGTTTAATGTGCTTAAGAATTAGGTTGAATTTATCTATTTGTGGTGTAATATTTTGTATTTTGTATCTTTCTTCTGTTTTGTTTTTTTTCATGAAAACAGTGAAATTAATTATGTATTCTTTTAGAGGTCAGACTTGAATTGAATTGAATACTTTATTTGGCTAAGTGTGATTAGACACACAAGAAATTTGTCTCCATTACAGAAGCACTCAGTGTATATGCAAAGCAACAAAATAATAATAATACCAATAAAGGAGAAGAAATAAAGTAGATAATGATAAATAATAACACCATGGTGTAAGGACCTTCCCCAACTGTCCCTCTCAGGAAATCATGACTCTTGACGCTGTGTGGTTACTCAAAAGAACTTTTACTGAGAAGTAGTGACTGCAGTAGAATCAATCCTAATCTGGCATTCCCATGCAAAACAACAAGCTATTCTCCCCATATTGAAACTCAACCCACCCACCCCCATGTCCACCTGCAGCAATACAGTGCTGCAAGGTTGTTTTGAGAACATTGAAGCACAAGACTGATAACAGTTCATCTTCAGGGCACAGTGACCTTGGTGTCAGGCTGGAACTGACTGGGAGGGAGTCCTTTCTGTCCGAAGACGATCCCCCTCCCTAATTCCCAAACAGCAAAAGTGAAAGTATGCAAAGAATGCTTCCCCAAAGAGGCCTCCTCCCCAATCCACCAGGATGGCAGGGCACCTGAAAAAGGGGACCTGACACACAGCCAAACTACATGGACATTAGATAGCACTGTGAGAATTAGGTGTTCAGTTGAGTGATAGCACGAGGGAAAAACACTGTCCCTTGTCTAGTTGCTTTGGCATACAATGCCCTATAGCACCATGGAAAGGGAAGGATTTGAAACAGTTAATGTCCAGGATGTGAGGAGTCTTTAGATATCTTTGCAGCCCTCCTTTTGACTTGTGCAATATACAAGTCTTCTATGGAAGACAAGATGGTTGCAACTGTTCTTTCTGCAGTCTTCCTTTCCATTGGACTCTGCACCCTGTCCTGTTTGGTTGCTGCACCAAACCAAACAGACCTAAGAGTTTTCCCTTGGCAGTAAGACCAGGTTCAAAAAAGGGCATTTAAAGATTTGTTTATCAGATTTTTACCTATTGAGGGTGTCAGATAATTTCTCATCCTAATTAACATGTCAGAACCCTCTCTGTCTATGGGCATGGGGTTTCTTGTTCTTTTCGGGTTCTGCCATTCTCCTGGGGGGTGGTGGGAAGGGGGAAGCTTGTGGTTGCTGATGTGTATTTCCTTTGCTTTGTTCCTTGCTCTATCCTCTTTGATGTTTCTCTATCGGGGTGAGAATGGAATGTGCCTCTGGCCATCTTGTTCTGTTCCAGCCTACTACTGGCCCTGCAGAAAAGGCAGGGACAACCCCTTTACAAAAAGCAAAAGGCTGGAAGTAAGCCCGCCAAATTTATTTACACAAAACAGATCCAAAACAGAGCAAACTGAGCAAAACAAAATACGAACCACTAAAACAGGAGCTATTCAAACGGTTGCCTTCAGCAAACCAGCCCTCCCACACATTCCCCTTTTAAACAGTTCAAGGCGTGGCTTCTCTCTGCCTCCTTCCGAGGTGCCCCATTGCCTTCCTCTGTTTACTCCTGATTGACTGCCTCCTGCATCGGGCGTCCTTGAACAGGGCCAGCTGTGGGTCATCTTCATCCATGCTGTCAGGCTCACACAGCTGGGTTTGCGTAGTAACCAGATGGGAGGGGCCTGGCTGAGAGCTCTGCGAAGCCTCAGAACTGTCCTCTGCAGGCTCTCCAAACCCCCCTCCTCCTCCTCCTCCTCCTCCTCCTCTGAATCGTCTGACCCAACTGCCGAACCCACAGGCTGACCCTGAATCACAACACATCTGTCTTATCTCCAGGCATGGAAGAAGCGGCACAGAGCTTTGGAAATGGCGCCTTATCACTCTGTTCCTATAGTGTTTTCACACCTGTGGATTGGCCTGTTTGAACCGTCCAGATGGACAGTTGGGCTAGGGTTACCATTGACTCTTTTGACTTACTGATTTGTGCAGGAAACCCTCAATCCTGCCTTCTATTCCTGCTGTCAACATCTCCCAATAAAAGTTCCTTTTGAAATGATGTCCATTTCAAGAGTTCTGCTTTCTTGGGAGGACTGATTGAGGCAGGTCCTTACATTAGGCAGGATCTGCAAAGTGGTCAACCTGAGGGAGAACACCTTCCGTGCGGACCATGCAAAAGATGTCAAACCAGGGGGGTGAGAGAGGAGAAGGCAACCTTTGTGGGGAAGCTCTCCCAAAGGCTGACCTGAGCGGGAGCAGCTTGGATTCCTCCAGCTCGCCTGATGAAGCCATGACCAGAAAAAGTTGGGAGAAGCCGAGATGGTCAATTGGCCTTGGAAAGAAGGAAGAATGGGAGGCGAAAGCCAGGTAGGTGACCCTTAAATGTGGCAGCCACCAACCAGGATGGAAGCCGGAAATGGAGAGGTCACTCAACCTCACTGAGGAGGATGAGATTCCAGCCCGATCCAACCACTTCCTCAAACAAGCCATCAACCTGATGGTGGAAGCTTTCAAGCCCCATCCTTCCGAGGTAGGTAAAATGAGGACTCAGATTGTTGGGGGCAATTAAGCTGACTTTGTAATAATGCCGCTTGAGGGGTGTGTGAAAGCCCTAATAAGCAGGCATATACATAGAATGAAGGCTACTGCTAAGTTTGTAAGCCGCCCTGAGTCTTCGGAGAAGGGCGGGATATAAATGGAATTAAAATTTTAAAAAAGACCCCTGCTGGGGCTCAATGGGGCTGAGGATGGTGGAGGAGGAATGTTGGGAAAGCAAGTTGGTGAACCCTGGTTCCTCTATCAGTGCACCAGAGGCTATGGAGGTCATGGCTGCAGCAGCCACCCCAGCACGAGCCACCCCAGCTGGGGGGGACAGGCACCAAGTCAGATGGAGAACCGACTGGCCTGGTTGAAAGGTCCCACTCTTAGGAGTGAAATATGATGGGACACCTCAGCAGCTGGGATTCTTCCTAGCTACATGGAGGAATATGGTTGAGACATCCCCAGTGACAACGGATGGGTGAGAGTGATGACAATGGCCCTGAAGGGAGCAGCAGCTCACTGGATGGTGACCCTACATGATGCCGATGCTCCCGAGCTTTGGAACTTCAACCAATTTGTGGCTGCCCTGAGGAGGAGGTTCGAGAACCCCTTAGCTGACCAAAAGGCCAGAGAACACATTACAACAGTGAGGCAAGGTCGTTTACCAATGGCTGAGTATATGGAGGAGTTTAGAGACCTGGCGTGCTGTCTCAACTGGCCAGAGGAAGTCCTAGTGGGTCATTTCAAAGACAGGCTGAATTATGACCTGTATGACACTTGCATCACCAGGAGAGATCCAGACTGCCTCCACAACTGGTGTATCCTGGCCAAGAAAGCCGAGATCAACCAAGCCTGAAGTCTGGGATGCCTGGGGCGAACCTGGAGACGCTCCCCCCCAAGGGAAAATGAGAGGCAACAAAAAAACCCACCGCAGCACCACGCTCAACGGCTTCCTTCAAGTGCAGTAAGGAGGGGCACTGGGCTGCAGAATACCATTCAAAGACTCCTGCATGCACACCTGACCAATGTGGTGGAGGGAACCCTGGGAACACTCCGCAATGACCAGGGAGACCGGCATGAAAAGTGCTGAGGTCATCAAGGTCTGTTCTCACGAGATCCCAGGAGAAGGAACTCCGGGTCCGACTGGAAAACCACCTGACTCTCCTGACAGCAACTCAGAAGACAAACCCCTGGCAAGTGGACCCATTGCACCCCTCACCAGAACCATAGAAATTTTAAGTCCAAGGATGCTGACTCGGGTTGCATCTGTTGCCTCATAAGCCCCCCCCCCCCTTGGTGGGGAATCTAGGAATTCTGGTGAGGAAGTTGAAGAAGCCAATTTTGTTTGGCCAATTAGATGGGTCCATCTCAGGAGGGATCCCAGCCACCCTTGCCATGCAGCCTATCCAGCTCACATTGGGGGATCACAAAGAAACTTTGACTTTTATAGTAACCCCTGGCATGGAGTGGCCCAATATTGGGGATGACATGGTTGAGGAAGTGGAACCCAAGGGTGAACTGGAAGACTGGAGAGTTGAGGTTCCCAAAAGAGAAACCCACTGTATGGGGGGAGACTGCAGGATGAAAAGAAAAGGAGCCCCAGAGGTGATAGCAGGTGCGAAAGACCGGGGGTTGGATACTATGCTTGAGGAATACTGGGATTTAGCTGAGGTGTTCAGTGAAGAGCAGTCCAACAAACTCCCCCCCCCTTGCCCTACTGACTGTGCCATTGAGATCCTACCAGAGGCCAAACTATGTAAACCAAAAATGTACTCAATGACAGCCCCCCAGGAGCTGGAAGAATTACAGAAATTTATAGAGAAAAATTGGGCACGAGGTTTTATACAGCCAGCAAGAACAAAAATGGCGGCTCCGGTTTTGTTCCAAGAAAAAAAAAGGTGGATCGTTTCGCCTCTGGATAGACTACAGGTCCTTAAACGCAAAATTGGACCTACGAGAGGCATATTACCAGGTTAGGATTAAGAAAGGAAATGAGTAGAAGACGGCATTTAACTGCCCCATGGGGTGCTTCCAATTTAGAGTCCTCCTATTTGGACTGCAGGGAATGCTAGCAGTGTTCATGCAACTAATCAATGAGGTCCTCCAGGAGCACCTCTACAAGGGGGTTCTCGTGTATTTGGATGATACCTTAATTTTCACCAAAACAAAGGAGGAAAACATAAAATAAACTGCGGGCCGCTGACTCTATACCAAGCTATCAAAGTGTGAGTTCCATAAGGAAAAGATTGACTATTTGGGATATTACATATCTCATAATGGGATAGAAATGGACCCAGAGAAAGTCAAAGCAGTGCTGGAATGGTCACTACCACACACAAGGAGGCAATTACAGAGTTTCCTGGGATTCGCTAATTTCTACCCTCAGTTCATCCTCTCCTTTGCACATATTTTAAATATTTGTGGACAAGTATACTTTCTCCCCAACTTTAAATAGTTTAGGATCTACCCACTTCTTTTCTCCTTGCACTTTCTAAGCTTCCCTAGCCTCATCTAATGCCTTTCTCACTACCAGCCACATATTCTGGAGTTGTGTAATCCACTCCTTCAGGGAGGGGATGGTGGTTTCATTGACTGGCAATTTGGGCATTGGTTGAAACTTTGTCCTGTTGCAACCTGGAATGCAGTGTAACCCATGCTGGAGTGAACAGCATTGTTTTAAGCCACTTCCACAAACGGAAGCTGATCGGTCCAATTATGAAAGCATCTTAAATATTGTTCCAAGACTGAATTCAAACATTCTGTCTCACCATTTGTTTGCAGATGATGACTAGATGACAGGCTCTGGGTGGTCCCCAGAACATCCAAAAATGCTTTCCAAAACCCTGAAGTGAATTACACCCCTCCGTCTGAGATTATGCATTGTGGAGCCCCATGCAGTCAGTAGATATGTTGTACAAACAGCTTTGCTAGAGTCTTGGCCATGGGAATCTTGGTGCATAGAATGAAGTGCACCTGTTTGGAGAATAGGTCTGTCACCACTCAAATGACTGTGATCCCTGTGCTCTCTGGTAACTCCATGATAAAATCCATGGAAATCTCTCGCTAAGGTGCTGATGGGCTTGCTACCACCTGTAATAGGCCCAGTGTTTTATCCTGCTTTTGCTCTTTTCTCTTTGATGTTTCTCTATCAGGGTGTGAATGGAATGGAATGACTTGGAGAGGAACTAAGAAAAAATTAAGATGGTCCTTAAATAAATCTATATTGAAAGAAAAAGAATTTTTACAACTAGTGACAAAGGAAACGTATTTTTTCTTCAAAATAAACAAGAAAGAAGAAACATTGCTTCAAAATGTGTGGATACGGCTAAAGCATATTTCAGAGGGTTGGCTATAACTTATATCGCTAAAAAGAATAACAAAAAGAAACAACTACAGTTAAAGTTGAAGGGAGAATTCAGAAAGTTAGAATCAGAATTACAAATAGATCCACAAAATACTTAAGAAACAAATGGAGAAAATAAAACATAAATTAAATTTAGCCGAGATGGAAATAATGGCTCAAAACAGATTAAAAGGGCTAAACAGAACTTCTTTGAAAATGCCAATAAGCCAGGGAGATGGTTAGCATATAGACTGAAAAAAAGAAAAAGAGAAAAAATTGATAAACAAGGTACAAGATCCAAAAGGTGAATTATAGTTTCAAAATGATACAATTAAAAAAATTATTAAAGATTATTATGAGATACTTTATAAGGCAGAGGAAATTCCAAAAGAAAAAATACAGCAGTACTTAAAAAAAGCAGACTTACCAAAAATTCCAGAGAATATTTGAAACATATTAAATGGAAAAATATCAATGATGGAGATTATAGAGGCTACAAAAAGGCAAAAAAAGATTCCTGGCCCAGATGGATTACCTGCAGAGTTTTATAAATCACTACAAGATGTATTAAGTCCGATCCTGAAAGAACTGTATAACGAAATTCTCCTGGGGCTAAAATACCAAATACATGGACTGAAGCCAATATTACTTTAATACCTAAAGAAGACTGATTTAACGCAAATAAAAATTATAGACCAATATCACTATTAAATGTAGATTACAAAATCTTCGCCTCAATAATACAGAAAGACTAAAGAAATTTTTGATCGAATTTATACACACAGACCAAAATGGTTTCCTACGTAAAAGACAAATAAAAAATAATTTAAGAATTATTCTTGATGTGTTAGAGCAGGACTTTTCAACCTTCTCACCCATTGTACCACTTTTAGGATAAGGCAATGTCTGAGTACCACCAGTCGCCCAGCAAGTTGTCAAAAACTTGACCAAAAAAAAGGGAAAAAATGATTAAGTACAGGTAGTCCTCGGCTTACAGCAATTCACTTAGTTACTGTTCGAAGTTATGATGGCACTGAAAAAAGTGACTTATGACCATTTTTCACACTTAAGACTGTTACAACATCCCCAGGGTCATGTGATTTACATTCGGATGCTTGGCAACTGATTCATACTTATGATGGTCACAGTGTCCCAGGGTCATGTGATCACCTTTTGCAACTTTTTGACAAGCGAAGTCAATGGCCGGGGTGGGCAGCTCATCACTCAGGTTGCAGGGTGCCTGTGTGGGGGGAATCCATGGGTCTCTGGTGGAGGGGGGTGGGACTGGGGTGGGTGCCCTCCTTCCTCCCTCTCTCCCATTGTCCCTTCCTTCCTTCTTTCCTTCTTTTCTTTCCTCCTTCTTTGTCCCTCCTTCCCTCCCTCCCTTCCATTGTCCCTCCTTCCTCCTTCCCTCCCTCCCTTCCATTGTCCCTCCCTCCCTCCCTCAGGTTGCAGGGTGCCTGTTTGTGCAGGGTGCCTTCTTTACACAGCTCCTCCTGCCCCCCCACCCGTTAACCCTCCCACCACCATGCAGGGTAAGGTGACCGCCCCCCCCACCCAGATGCCCTCACTTCCCCCAAGCGTTTTTTTACTAACCTGCTTGCAGCTGCATTCCGTTTCTCCATTCCCTTCGCAGCTTTCTCCACGTGTTTCTGGGACTATCGGTAAAAAAGAAAAAAGAGTTCCATGAGACTTTCTAACTTCTTGCGAGATCTCATGAGAAGTTAGAAAGTCTCATGGAACTTTTTTTTTTGTCCCACAAACACTGAAGGCTGAGAAGCGAATGGAGAAACGGAATGCAGCTGAAAGCAGGTTAGTAAAAAACACTTTTTAAACTCCTTTGGAGTTCTATGAACAGTTGCCTTCAGCAACCAGCACTGCCCTCACCTTCCCCTTTTATTAGCAGCCCCAAGGCGTGGCTTCTCAATGCCTTCTCCTCCTTTTGCTGAGTTGCCTCATAGATTTTCTCTGCTCTGCTCTGCTAAACTGCCTTCTACTTAGAGCGTCTCTAAATAGATTCATCTGTGAAGCCTCAGAGTCTGAATCCTCCTCCTCACACAGCTGAGCCTCATATAGAACACAATTGGAGGGGCCTGGCTCTTCCTCTGAGAGTCCTGTAATGCATCAGAGCCTCCCTCCGACACTGAAGGCTCTCCAAACCCCTCCTCCTCTTCCTCCTCAGATCCCTCGGACTCAGCTGCTGGGAGCACAGGCTGACACAGAATCACAACACCCTTTTTTTTTTTTTTTCCTGCCCAAGATGGCGACGGCCGCAACTTAGGCTTCGGGCGCTCTTTGAGGGCTTCAAAGGATTTAGCTCGGGGAAGCCCACGGTATGTCGAGGCGATTCTGGGGGTGGGGGGTCTAAAAACAGCTGCTGGGCGCTGTTTCTCTGCGGCGCTGATCCCCCCCCTTCGAGCTAGCGGCTTTTGATATCTGCCGCCTGTCAACCTGCCGGCCCATGATGGCGCCGAACGCTGCTACGCTGTGAAACCCGAGATGTCAGCCCTGCTTTTTCATCTGCTGCTGGCCGAGGCGACTTCGTGCTGCTGTTGGTTGTGGCTACTCCGGGACTTGGGGGTTTTTAAAACAGCTGCTAAGCGCTGCTCCCTGTGGCGCTGAGCCCCCCCCCTCCGAAATAGCGGCTTGTGGATTCTAGCGAGCGGTGCCGAGAACTGTCTGTCGACTGTCTGTCGACTTGCTGAGCCTCATCATGGTGCTGAGCGCTGCCATGTCGTGAAGCTCGGGACGTCTGCTTTGTTTCCATCTGCTCGCGGGCTGAGGCAGCTTTGGGGATTGGGGATTGTTGGAACAGCTGCTGGGCGCTGCTTTTCGTGACGCCGAGCCCCCCCCCAACCAGCGGCCTGCTGATTTGAACGAGCAGCGCTGAGAATTTCCTGCCGACCTGCTGAGCTCCGTTATGGCGCCGAGCACTATTA
Source organism: Vipera berus (assembly GCF_964194415.1). NCBI lineage: Eukaryota > Metazoa > Chordata > Lepidosauria > Squamata > Viperidae > Vipera > Vipera berus. The sequence continues at coordinate 71,594,050 of NC_138206.1, forward strand.
CAGCGCCGGGAAGCCCGGGACGCCTTGCCTGTCTTCCTTCCTCTGCTTGCTCGCCGTGGATACCCTCTGTTGTTGGAGGGGCAGCGGCGATGATCCCACCGGACGGAGATTCTTCCACTACCATCGGCTGGCTGGCACCGTTTTCTGCGGTGCGGAGCCTCCTTCTCCTCCCGGATGGTGGTTGCAGACTGTGGGCCTGGTCATCGGCCTCGGCGGACATGCTAGCGAACTTTCTGATTCAATATAGCTGCTGGGACTATCTCTTTCCTCCGTTGGAGATGGTTTGGACTGGCGGACGGGCATTGACTGACGGCGCTGATTGGCGGTGTGAGGATCAACAGAGGCCTGGCCTCCCTGTCCTTTACTTTTTTGTTGCCAGGCAGGCGTTGTGACTGGCTCCGTACCTGATGGGAATTAAGATCTCCCTATTGATAGTCCAATGTGGACGGGACCGAACCGTGGTGGGAGGACGGTTTTGGACCGGTCAGTGTCCACCTCACTGGTGTGAGAGACCAGTTGGGGTGGGCCTGGCTCAGGATCCCCTTTTTCTCTCTCTGCTCCAGTCAGATGCCTCAGCCGGAGTGAGAGGACGGCTGAGGTTGTCTTTTGGATGTCCATCTCAGGTGAGAGCTGAGATGGCTTTGGCTTTGCAGATTGAGAGGTACGCCCACTGGACTTTTTCTTTCTCCATCTATGTACCATCAACGAGCGATCCTCTGGATATATTTGCAACATCGGCCCTGAGAGACTATTCGAGCGCAATATGATCTATCGTTATTCCGAAGCGGATTTGTATGCCCTTAGGGCGGTTCCTGCCTCATGGGCGCGACCTGTCGCCTGTTTCCATACTCCCCTTAATGACGGGTCCAAGCTTTGGGACTCCGAGAGGTGGTTGGGCTTGGACAGGGGCCTCGAGTTAAGACGCGCTAAGAGGCCCCTGATAAGATTCTTAGCCGGTTATTTTAAGAGGTTAGGGAGGGGGAGGAAGGGGAGGGTGGGGAAGGAATTTGTAACCGGCACTCAGTCTGGACCTGTTAGAGGTCCCGACGGGACGGGGTCGGGGGAGGTGGCTGCTGGCGCTGGGAATGTGGGGGTGGGGCATCGAATCCCCACGGCGATAGGGTATGGCAGCAGGTGTTTGCGCGGAGGGCCATATCAACATCTGGGATCGCGCCCCCGCTATCTCCGAGCGGTGGCGCGCTCCGACCCTCCGGTTAGCACCCTCCTACCCGGGGATGAGGGTGATCAGGCCCCTGAGCTCAGGTTGGTCTATTTTAACGCTAGATCCGTAGTTAACAAAGCTCCCCTCATCCGTGATCTGATCGAGGAGGAATGTGCGGATCTAGCGTGCATCACGGAAACTTGGTTGGGTTCGGAGGGAGGGGTGCCTCTCACCGAGTTATGCCCGCCAGGTTTCCGGGTGCTGCACCAGCCACGGGCTCAGGGCAGGGGTGGTGGGGTGGCAGTGGTTATTCGGGAGACTTTGTGTCCCCGGGAGGCCACCATTGTCCAGATGGCCGGGAGTGAATCCCTCCTCTTGAGATGTGGTCCTCGGGTTCAGTTGGGCTTGTTGCTCACATACCTGGCGCCCAGCTGTGTGGCAACAGCCCTGCCTGAGCTGCTCGATACCCTCTCAGGGTTGGCGGTGGAGTTCCCCAGGCTTATTGTCCTGGGTGACTTCAACCTGCCATCACTGGGGGGGGTCGTCGGAGTTAGCTCGGGAGTTCATGGCTTCCATGACAGCCATGGGCCTGACCCAGGTTATTGAGGGCCCTACTCACGAGGGGGATCATACTCTCGACCTGGTGTTCCTGTCTGGACAGTGGTTGGACGATCTGGGAGGGGGTTCTCCGTCCATCACCCCTCTGTCTTGGTCAGATCATCACCTCCTGAGGCTGGTTTTCCGTCATGCCATCCCCCGCCGCTGGGCGGCGGAACCAACCAGGTGGTTCCGCCCCAGGCGCCTAATGGACCCGGACCGGTTCCAGAGGGCGCTTGGGCCGATACCTATCACCCTTACCCACAGCCCAGTCGATGCTCTGGTGGAGGCCTGGGAAACGGCTGCCACCAGGGCACTCGACTGTGTTGTACCCATGCGACCTCTGACTCGGCGCAGATCCCGTTGGGCTCCATGGTTCTCTGTGGAGCTCCGGGAGATGAAGCGTCGGAGACGAGGTCTAGAGAGCGGTTGGAGATCCAGCCGATCCGAATCCGACCGATTGCAGTTAAGAACCTTCATAAGGTCTTATCTTGCGGCGATAAGGACGGCGAAGTCTAACTACTTTGCCGCCCTTATCGCGTCCGCAGATAATCGCCCGGCCGCCCTGTTTAGGGTGACTCGCTCCCTCCTTAACCAGGAGGTGAGGGAGGATCCCTTGCAGGGACGAGCCGAGGAGTTTAGTCATCATCTGACGGACAAAATCGCTCGGATCCGGACCGGCTTGGACTCTGACTGGGCAGAGTCTGATGTGGAGGAATCAGGCGGTCTTGAGCACGTTATCTGGACTGAGTTCGACCCTGTTTCCCCTGATGATGTGGACAGGATCATGGGGAGACTGAGCTCCACCACCTGTTTGTTGGATCCGTGCCCCTCCTGGCTAGCTTATGCGGCTCGGGAGGGAACACGAGGCTGGTTCCATGCAGTAATAACTGCTTCTTTGAAGGAGGGTGTCTTCCCTGCCGCCTTGAAGGAGGCGGTGGTGAGACCCCTCCTCAAGAAGCCTGCTTTGGACCCGGCTGTTTTAAACAACTATCGTCCAGTCTCCAACCTTCGCTTCCTGGCGAAGGTTGTTGAGAGTGTGGTGGCGCATCAGCTCCCTCTGTTCCTGGAGGAAACTGATTATCTGGACCCGTACCAATCGGGCTTCAGGCCCGGACACAGCACGGAGACGGCATTGGTCGCGCTGGTGAATGATCTCTGGAGGGCTAGGGACAGGGGTTGCTCCTCTGTCCTGGTCCTATTAGATCTCTCAGCGGCCTTCGATACCATCGACCATGGTATCCTGCTGCGGCGTCTCAGGGGGTTGGGAGTGGGAGGCACCGTTCTACGGTGGTTCTCCTCCTACCTCCAGGGCCGCTCGCAGTCGGTGTTGACAGGAGGGCAGAGATCCGCCCCGAGGTCTCTCATTTGTGGAGTCCCTCAGGGGTCGGTTCTCTCGCCCCTCCTGTTCAACATCTACATGAAGCCGCTGGGCGAGATCATTCGTGGTTTTGGGGTGGGGTATCACCAGTACGCTGATGATACCCAACATTTTCTTTCCACCCCGAACCAACCCAGTGATGCCCTCTCCGTGATGTCCCGGTGCCTGGAGGCGGTTCAGGTCTGGATGGGGAGAAACAGGCTTCGTCTCAATCCCGCCAAGACTGAGTGGCTGTGCATATCGGCGTCTCGGGTTAACCAAGTTATTCCACCTTTAACGATGGGGGGTGAGGTGTTACCCCCCGTTGATAGGGCTCGCAACTTGGGCGTCCTCCTGGATTCACGGCTCAATTTTGAAGATCACATAGGAGCCGTGACCAGGGGGGCTTTTGCACAGGTTCGCCTGGTGCGCCAGTTGCGTCCCTATCTGGACCGAGACGCCCTACGCACAGTCACTCATGCGCTTGTGACCTCCCGTTTGGACTACTGTAACGCTCTCTACATGGGGCTGCCCTTGAAGACCACTCGGAGGCTTCAACTGGTGCAGAATGCGGCCGCGCGAGTTGTAATGGGGGTCTCCCGATACTCCCATGTAACACCTCTACTCCGCGAGCTGCATTGGCTTCCGGTTGCCCTCCGGGTGAAATTCAAGGTGCTGGTTATCACCTATAAAGCCCTACATGGCCTGGGTCCGGGTTATTTGAGGGAACACCTGCTGCCGGCATCAAACGCCCTTCGCCCAGTGCGCTCTCACAGGGAGGGTCTGCTCAGGGTTCCGCCGGTGAGAGATTGCCGGCGGGTAACACCCAGGGATAGGGCCTTCTCAGTGGGAGCGCCTGCCCTCTGGAACCAGCTGCCGGTAGAGTTGAGGACTGCTCCCGACCTCCGATCATTCCGCCGGGGCCTGAAGACCTGGCTCTTTGAGCTCTCGGGCCCAGGCTGAGGAGAAAATTTTAACTGGGGTTTTAATGTACAGGGTGAATTTAATGCTTTTTAATTGGTTTTAACTTTTGTATGTTTTGATTTTAATTCCCTGTAAACCGCCCTGAGTCCTCAGGGAAAGGGCGGTATACAAATGCAAATATTAAATTAAATTAAATTAAATCCCAAGCCTAACCCCAACCCCACCTTATTCCTAACCCTATAAAAACTAATAAAATCTATACAAAAAAAAGAATGGAATGTGCCTCTGGCCATATGCCTTATCTCCGAGCGCGGAAGAAGACCTAACAGCCTTGGAAGCAGTGCCTTATCACTCCATTCCTGCAGCATTTTCACACCTGCGGATTGGCCAGTTGGGGTGGGGTTACCATTGACTCTTTTGACTTACTGATTCACTTGGGAAACCCTCAGATCCTGCCTTCTATTCCTGCTGTCAACATCTCCCAATAAAAGTTCCTTTTGAAATGATGTCCTTTCAAGAGTTCTGCTTTCTTGGGAGGACTGATTGAGGGAGATCCTTACACATTGGTGAAAGTGAGGGAGAATTAAACTGTAGAATCCTGCAGGCATCCCCTAAATTTGGGTACTATTTCATAGCTACTAAATTGACTTGAAAGGCTTGAATGCATAGTTGAAGACTTAAAGCATGCCTTTTTATAGGAATACCATCTGTGAGTGTTTATGTTATCCTAAACAGTGAGTACCCCTTAAGCAGCTGTAAAATATAGCTTGATAAAATGTCTGATTCATAGGAATAGTTTCAGGGCATTTCTCTGTCTATTAATATTCTTTTCATGAGTATTTTAAAACTGTCTAATTTCTCATTGATAGAGTTTATATTTAGCTATACAGGTAATCCTTGAGTTAAGAGTGTTCACTGAAAACCTGGTTCTTTGATCTATCTGGCCTGGACTGAGGGGTTTTAAGTTTTTAAACTTTGTTTTAATTTGTTGGGCTATTAATTAATTTAATTAATTTTAATTCTATTTCTATTTCAACTTTTATATTGTCTTTCAAATTTTGCCCTGTAAACCGCCCTGAGTCCTTCGGGAATAGGGCAGTATATAAAACTAATTAAATAATAAATAAATAAATAAATGCTTGTTCAAAGTTACGCGATAAGTGCCCCCTAGTGTTTACGAGAAAATTCCAAAATTACGAATGTTGCAGCACCACAGCAGTTGTTTGCCCTTACAAATGACTGTAGAGGCTCTGCAACATTCACTCTATCCCTCCCTGCTCCCCACAACTGCTTCCCCCTCCCTTCCTGCCACCCGAGACTCATCTTGAGAAGATCTGTCTCTTCTCTGCTGTGATTTCTGCCTTTGAGGGAGAGGAGATCAAAGGAAGCTCCTAGATGCCATAATATTGTGCGAATTTAGGTACCCATACTCTTGCAGAGAATGGATACCTGAACTCTTACGAGATCACAGACCCCAGAAACTTTTATTTTTGGCACAAACTCAGTGCCTGTCTCCTGCTCCCCCCATCTCCTTTCCGCCGCCACCAGAATACTTTTTATCCAAATGGAGACCTTGGGGAGATGGGGAACTCCGTCTGTGTGCAAATGCAATACTTGAAAATGCAGCAATTCTCTGCGTTTTCAACCACCCATTTGCTCACAGAGCTTCACATCTCCTCAAGGTCTCCGTTCAGATAAAGTGTTTGAGTGCCTATGGGAGCCTTGGAAATGCAGCAATTTGGGCTGGGTGGAAAGGGGAGATCGTGGTCGCTCAGGTGGTTGCCGCTGCTGCCAGCAGCCTGGACACAGGTGCAAGGGGACTTGCCCCATGATGCCTGTCTGCTCAGTTGAAGGCTTCGTTCCTGCCCTCAAACTACAGCCAGCACACACAAGCAAGCAGTGCACCCAGGCCACAGACAGCATTGGTTCCTGCGCCTAGCCAACTCTGATTCCACGCTTTGCCCCATAGGCAAGCAAATGAAGCCAACACTCCCCCTCCCCCCAGAATGGAACCTTCTGGGGACTATGATCTCTTTTGAACTTGCATGATATTACAGCACCCAGGAGCTTCCATTGTCATCACAGAAAGCATTTCTAAATTGACTTTCCTCTCCCTCAAAGCAGACAGGATTTTTACAAGGTAAGTGATTCTGGTACGGCAGGAAGGGAGAGGGAAGCATGAGGTATCTTAGTGGGTCAGGGAGGCCTTGGGGGCCAGTTCCCTCACTAGGCCCTCCATGCAGTGGCGTAGCGTGGGTTGTCAGCACCCGGGGCAAGGCAAGTAATTTGCGCCCCCTAACCCGCTGGGCGGCCGCTGCACTGTCCCTCCCCCAGATAGTCCCTCGCTCTCTCTCCGCACCGCACCGCACGCCTGGCACACCCCCCTCCACAGTGGGCGGCGACCCGGCGGCTCGGATCGGATTCACACAGCCAGCACTGCAGTGAGAGAGAGTGAGTGAGCCAGGCAGGGGCAGAGAGCTGCGAGTGCGAGCGCGCCCCCCCAGATGTTGCGCCCGCCCCCCCCTGCACCCCCCACGCTACGCCACTGCCTCCATGGCCTTCCCCACCCTGAGATAACTCATGTGCACTTAACAAGCCGTATGCCTCTTAACGAGCAGGGGTACGAGATTAGATTACTGCTAAGCTTGTAAGCCGCCCTGAGTCTTCGGAGAAGGGCGGGATATAAATGGAATTAAAATAAAAAAAAATAAAAAAAATAAATTTAAGGTATGAATTTTTGAGTTACAAATGGAATGGGCAGGCTCCATTACATTCGTAACTTGAGGACTACCTGTATAAAGACTCCATCTTTCTATTAGAACTCAAAAAGTTTCTAATGCAGTCTTAGAATATTCATCATAGCAATAATTACAGTACTGGAACAGTAAAGTTGTACAAAACAAAAGTCCTTGGCTTGTTAGGTGGTGCACAATTCTGTGTTTATTCCTCTAGTTTAGAAGCTGCTCAATGTAAATTTCCAAAAAACATACTCCACGTCCCATGCTCAACTTTAAATTCTCTTGCTGGCTAGAGCTTGGCCATCATAGGTATCCCTGACATAAGTCTTTAGAGTGAGTCTCTGAATCACTCCTCTGTTGGACAGGTTTTCATCATCTCTGAGGAAGCAAATTGATTTCAGTCTAGTGTATTGTAGCATCTCACTCCAAGTAATACTGTCTCAGCCCAAAGCCTTAATCAAACTCAGAGAATTTATCATTGAAAATGACAGGGCTCTATGATAACACAATTGCAGATTCTCTGTTGATCATTTCTAGCTCTATAACATGCTGAATATTTCACACAGAAGGCCCTTCACTTTGTCTCATATTGATGTACTAAAAATTATGAAGACTATAAAGAACTATGTTTCTGCCCAATAATGATATGTGATTCTTCTCAGATGCAGAAGTAGTGTCAGCAATCTATGTATTGCTACGCTACCAATTGTATCACACATGGTGGCCAAAATTTATCAGCCCAATTATTATCTTTCTTATTAATAAATTAGTCTTCCCTCTGTAAGACCAAATTTGGAAAAGGATTGTCAATTTTCTTGTACTAGGTATGGAATGCAGAAGCTAGATGATATCCCCTTAGTATTGTTTCAGGTTAGGGTTCTATATTTTAAATTCCATATTTATGTTTTATTGATAAAGGATCCTAAATAAATCAGGATGCATAGAAAATCTCAGTATTAATGAGGTTAATTAAATTATTATTAAATTATGTTTTCCAAACATAATTATTGCAATAAAAAATAAACACTGATATAATAGCAGCACTTTTCAGCACTCTCTGGGTGGTTTACAATGTCAGCATATTGCCCCCAACAATCTGGCTCCTCATTTTATCAACCTCGGAAGGATGGAAGGTTGAGTCAGAATCAAACTCCAGACTATGGGCAGAGTTCGCTTGCAATACTGCATTTAACCACTATGCCACCAGGGCTCAGATGAGTAACATCTGTACTTAGATATATCTAAATATATTGTGTGAACGTATTTCCTTTCCTAATATCCTTAAACTTTAATTCATTTTTTACTTCCATAATAAAAGCTGCTGTAATAACTGTATTCTTATATGTAAACGGTAAGCATAACAAACACTTTTTGCTCATAATGAAAACTTGCTTGTGTAGCTAATCCCGCACAATATTTATTGAAAGCTGAAATTATTATTTCATTAAGCACAATTTAGAAAGCCAGACTATTTTCATGGGAATATATTTTTAAACAAAGTATTGTGGTTTTGTTGGATATGGAAAGCATTTATACAAAGGTAAGTCCAGGTCATGTGGAATATCAACAATGTGTCAGTTTCCTCTCACTCAAATTCACTATAAATAAAGAGTTCTGTGTAAAATCTCTGTTTTCTTCACAGTTTGTTTTCCTCACTTATGTTCTTGGGGTGGCCTGGCTGGGTGTTTTTGGCTTCTCTGCTGTACCAGTCTTTATGTTCTACAACATGTGGTCAACCTGTGAGGTCATCAGATCACTCTCCACAAATATGACTTCAGCAGACCAGATCTGTGTGGATATCCGGCAGTATGGTACTTACTTTAATCTGATTCCGTTTACTTGCCCTGCCTTCAAGACAAATTGTCTTATCCATATGAGATGAACTGAGAAGCAACTATGTGTGCATTTTCTGAACACATTATTGCTTTTGCAATTAAGGTAGATTACACTGACCTCCTGTGCATGTATATAGATATCTTTTACCCTGTTTCCTCATTTTGAAATGAATATACTTATTAACTGGTCAGTAAATGCAGCAATAAAAGGTTAACAATGAGGCTGATATTTTATACACACAGTGGAAAGCTTAATATAGTGTTTTGTTATTGTCACGAATTACTAATTTATTATTATTACAGCCAAAGGCCACACATAAATCAAACATCCAAATAAAACAAAACTAAACAGAACCATCCCAAGAGGGCATAGCAATACATCACAATGATGCAATCAATGGGTGACCAAGGTCTGCCTAATTTTACAGGCAGTATATAAAAAACAAGCTATCTTCAGAAAACTGAATTATACTGACCTGACAATAAAAATACAATGAGTATAGTCTAAAACTGGATAAAACATGTAATAAAATCAATTATAAAAGATTATTAAAAAGATCTAAAATGATTATTTATGTTTCTGGTGAATCCCCAATGCTGCTGCACAGAATCTGGCCACCTGTGCCGTGATCTCTGCCTGCTCATCCTTAAGCAGCCACTGGAGATAAATACTTTCCAAACGACCAGGATAGCTATCAATTATGGGGAGGATATGGTTTTTCCTAATGTCTCTGTAGAAGAAACATTGAAGGAGTATGTATCCAATGGTCTCCACCTCTCTTTCAGACAGTGGTGTCTTTTTGTACTTGCCATACAAAATGACCGATGGAAACGCATGGCACCATGCAAGCGAGAATGCTTTCCAGTGGTTTACTGACTCCAACTGACTAAGATACCTGGCAGGTGTAACCACATATCTAATAGATTCTGGAGCCAGAAACTGTGGAGCTATACCTAAGTCCACTTGCCTCATGATGTCCTCTACCCTTGATGCAAAATTTGTTTTGCTTGGTCGTAGTCCAATTTGAGAATTGAGGCTGACAATAAGCCTAGTTTGGCAAGGTTGGACTCGACTGCCTTGATCCATGAAGAGGAAAATTTATCTTGTAGAATTAATGGAGCAAGGCCTTGCAGAAAGCAATTAAGCCTTAGACTGATGTTTTAAGAAAGCTATACAGATCCTTGCTTCAACTTTTATCAATCCTGTCTCCAGGCACAGAAGTGCATTAGGAACACAGCGCAGCATCTGGAGAATTGTTCTGATAAATTTGGATTGAACTCTTTCCACCAGTGTAAAACACAAAGCTGAAGGTCCGAGCAAGGTCCCGTAAAGAAGCTGTGCTAGCGACTTGGCCAGAAAGAGCTTAATTGCAGCTGGAACATAGTGTCCTCCCTTTGTGTGGAAAAATTTAAGAATGGCATTCGCTGATCGTTGGCCAGAGGCAGCCGCATATTCTCCATGGGTTTTTTGTGAGCCGGTGGCATGGATGACCACCCCTAGGTACTTAAAGGTGGTTACCTGCTCTATTTTGTGGCTATTTTGCAAAAGCCATAACTTTTGTTTTCTCATAATTTATGTCCAGTTTATTATAGTTACAATACTAGACAAGGGCTTGAATGGCTCTTTTAAGGCCAACTGGAATCCTGGAGAGAATCACAGCATCATCTGCATAGAGCAGCAGAGCAATGCTTCGGTCACCTATTTTTTGGGGGTGGTAATTTGGATTATTTAACCATTTTACCATATCATTTGTGTAAAAATTGAAGAGCAAGGGGGGCAAAATGCACCCGTTTAACCCCCTTTGGGGTTTCAACTGACCTCGAGAGAGACCCTTGCATATTAAACCTTACCTTGAGGGATGTTTTGGTATGTAAGGCACGTAACAAATGGAGGAGTCTGTGATCAATTAAGGCAGCTTCCAGCTTCTCCCATAGTTTAGTCCTTTTAAATGTGTCAAAAGCTGCCTTAAGATCTATAAAGGCAGCATATGATGATACAGGTCTAATATACAGATGTATATTTTTCAATCAAATGATGAAGAACTAAGCACTGATCTATGGTGCCTCTCCCCTCTCTAAACCTGGCTTGTTCATCAGCAATCAAGTTCTCAAGGTCCAGCCACTCCTTTAATTTATCTTGAAGGTGTTTGGCATAGAGTTTGTTAATTATATTTAGCAGACTTATTGGTCTGTAGTTGGCAGGGTTGTCTCTCTTTCCCTTTTTATAAATTGGGACTACAATTGCCAAGCCCCAATCCTCTGGGACAAGGCCAGTGGAGCCAATATAGGTGAATAGCGCTGCCAGGATGGGTATCCACCACTCCATATTATTTTTTAGTAATTTGGCCGAAATGAAGTCAGCTCCTGGAGCCTGTTGTTATTGTCAAATCCAGTAATGTAGTAAATGATATATGAAAGTGGCAAAACAATTATAAATGTATGCAGAAAGGTATTCAATGGAATGAAGAGCCAGAGAATTAAAGTTCTAGTTTTAACACATCTAGGCCAGTGGTGGGATTCAGCTGATTCGCACCACTTCAGCAGAACCAGTAGCTAATTTTTTGTTGCCCAGGCCCAGAGTGGACTTCCGGAAGCGGCATCCACACAGAGAACCGGTTGTTCACATATTTGAATCCCACCACTGATCTAGGCCATATATCTACAGTATCTTAATTAGTTTCAATTTGTTTGCTCCCATGATATTTTAGATACTGTATTAAATGAGAGATAATTTTTTATTGCAGTGTTGGATGAGGATCCAAATCTTTGGAATGGGGCTGAGGATATTATCATTTTTAGAGAAAGCATGAGAAAAAAAACCTGTTGCACTTACAAATGCACTATGTGTTCTAAAAAAATAACATGTGAATGTAATATTATAAGTAGCATAATGGTGAAAATTCCATGCATAAAAATGGATATAATAATAAAATATGGCCTGCACAAAAAGATAACCCATTTTTGATAACCTATAAAAATAATTCAGACTAAACAGTTAACACAAGGCAAGACGTTTTCCATACAAAAAAAAAATCCAAATCCTACAATAGATTAAGCTAAGAATCTTGACTTCCCATATTTTATGGAATGAGCCAATGTGACTAGTAGTGAAGGATACTGGGAATGCTAGACAACTGTTTCCCCGCCTCTGGATAAAGTCCTATTTAAACAAGCAAAGAAACTTGCCATGATCATTTAGGACTTCAGTTCAGGATTGTACCCATTGCATATTTTATGGCTATTACAGACCTGTAAGAGATTTCTCAATACATACTTTATTGCTTATATTCACAGGCACAATAATAGAATCTTCTAAAAAGAGAGACATAAAGGCACAAATATTTGGGATGATAAAAATTTACCCTTGTACAACACTGAGAGTTTTGATATTACATGATGAATGTTCGTTAAATACAGAAACAAAGAGAAGAAAATGGATACTTACAAAGTTGGGTAGTGGAAAATAGAAACAGAGATTCTGGTATGATAAAGCAGCTCACGTAGATGAAAAAAAAAGCTAGGTCTGAGTGGGATTGTTCTGACAGTAATTGCAACATCCACACTCTAAACTAAGGTAAATCCTGAAAAGCAGTTTTTACCTAATGAATATAGGCAACAAGCACAGCAAATGACATTGTCCTCAATGACTAAAACAACCATTTGTTTGCTATATGGGAATCCTAAATCTGAGAACACATTTTGGCAAGGAGAACACAGCTTAGTGAATGCATACTTAGTAATGCCAATTCCAGACTGCATTGGGACACATGTGGGTGAATGATAAAGTAACACAACTTGTCCATAGGTTGGGGGGGGATTGAATTTTAAGAAGGGAAGTTGTGTTAACTAACATTAAAATGTTTTATTTGGTATTTAACTTCAGGAATCATCCCTTGGAATGCTTTTCCCGGTAAGGCATGTGGATCGACCTTAGCTAATATGTGCAGCACTCCTGAGGTAAAGGAGACAAAATGCTTCATTATTCTCATCCATATTTTAATAAAATTACCTAGCAATCAGCTATCTAAAAATTAATTAATTAAGAAGGAGCAACACATTGCTCATGAGTTAATGCTAATAATGCTAATGTTAGGCTAAATTAATCTAGGGAGAACAAGTGTTCTCTTTATACCAGATGAAGGCTCATAATGTTGTGAGCATTAGGAGTACAGCCTATATATAGTCCTACTCCAACTGCAGCTTTAAGTATGTTTTATTTTAAAAACAAACACATGCATATTGAAGACCAGGGGTGTCAAACTGCCAGCCCACAGGCCGATTGCATCATACAGAGGCTGCGCCCACCCAGCTCCCACCCAGCTCTGGCAATGTAAAAAAAGTCACAATACATTGTGACGTGTCACATGGCGAGTTTGACACCTGTGTTGTAGACAAATTAGCTAGGTTTTCCTTATTATAGTGTGAAACAGGAAAACAGGAGGAGGAGGGTGTTTGGATATTTTCACCACTTGTAGTTGTAAAAATAATATAGGCAGGACACAAATAAACAAACAAACATCCCTGTAATAGCATCAAATATGACCACAACAGCCAACTAAGATTGTCAGAAACATGCAAAAGATTAATCCCATCCAGAACAATTTGACTATCATTCATCAGTTGTTTACAATGGCCAGGCACTGATTATACGAAGATTGAGACAGAAGTGTAAATTCTTGATCCAATTTCTTTCTATATTATCAGAAACCTCACTTGGCTACAGTAATGTTATAATAGAATGTATTCTAGAAATTTGTAACAAATATTACCTTAGTGAAAATGGTCTTCTGGTGCTTAAATGCTTTCAAAGATCCTATGTAGCATCTCTAGTCTGAGGAACAGAAGTAACTTGGGAATGGCTTACAGTATTGTAGTACTATGTATTCCTAAGGAAAAATTAGTATGAGAATTCACATACAAAAGAGTAGTATCAATATTTGCATTATATTATTTTTTTCCACACCATAGAATGAGATTGCCAGTTAGAACTGCAGTTAGAACTGCATTGAGATGTGATAATTTGCCACTGCTAATCTGAAACAGTCATTTGTTTTATCCTTACAGTTCTACTTGTCATATCACCTGTTCATTGTGGCCTGTGCTGGAGCGGGTGCTACTGTCATAGCTCTAGTGAGTATCATTATATTCTTTCACTTCTAAAATAACTAAAACCCCTTGTCAAATGAAACCAAATATTTAAACTGAAGCTAAGTTATACTTTTTGTGTTGGTTGGCATTGGCTATAGTTTTCTCAGGATACTCCAAACAGCAGGAAGATTTATTGTTACCAAGAAAGCTTTGCCTAAGCAGTAAGATTTATTATTGTTGGGATTTGTTGAAGTCGTTTTGGCTATGTTATTTAACTCCATTCTCTTGCATGGTCAAAATAAGGCATTTCCTTATAGAAGTATGCTGGTAATAATCAATGAAATATTAGAATACTTCAGAATGTTCTTCAACTTTGGAATTAGTTTTAATTAATAATCTTCTCTCCTTTCCTTTTAAACATTTATATTTGTTTCAATTTAAGAAACTTTACTGAAGCAAAGCACATTAGCTTATTTTAACTATCTACAGTAGATGTAGAGGAAGAACTAGTGAGATTCATCAAGGAATTCTTGCATTGATTAGCTTTTAATTTGTTAGTCAAATTCAAAGACTATTCCTTGACAGCTAAATGCCCTTCTTGTGGCCAAAGTGAGGGGTGAAGAAACCTATCACACTTCAGACTTTTTGTTATTAAGTTTGATTAAAATGGAAATCCTTGCCTGATAGTCTTTGTTGTGATCTAATACAAATCTAATTGCCAAAAAGGCACGAAGAAATTATTGTCTCTTATCTGCTGTATTTTGTTCTCTTCCACCAGCTGATCTACATGATGGCTACTACATATAACTTTGCTGTTTTGAAGTTTAAGAGTCGGGAAGATTGCTGCACTAAATTCTAAATTGAATAAGCTGCATTATGTAGTTTAAAATGCCACTGACAGCCTAGACTAAGAGTCTAGATTTTAAAAGTTTGTTATAGTAAATTGTAAATAGCTTCAGTAAGCATTTTTAAGCATTTTATATTAATACAAATTATTTCTTGTATATGAATAATAGTGTGAGTGAGGCCTGGCTATTTTCTATCCTATGAGAGAACACAATCTTAAAGTGATGTCGTAAATCATCCTTTTAAAGCAGGGGTGTCAAACTGCCGGTCCATGGGCCGGCTGCATCATATGGGGCCACGCCCACCCCAGCTCCAGCAATGCAAAAAAAGTCGTGATACGTTGCAACATTTCACGTGATGTGAAGAGTTTGACACCCATGTTTTAAAGGAAGAGGGCTTTCATTTAATATCAGGCTATTTTTTCCTAATAATTATTTGTGAAACAATGTTTGAGTCAATTAAGCTCTGTAATACAGTAAGTTATTCTATCACTACTGTTCACTAATATGAAAAACAATAAACTGTGTTATACATTAGATAACACACAATATATGAGCTTGCTTCTTAACACCCAATGTCATAGAAATACTAATTGTTGACAGTTGTTTTCAAGTCTCTCAACTATCTTTTAGCAATATAAAATAAAACTAGCTGTAACTCCCATGAAGTCTTTTATTACTCAATTTCTTTGACACAACTAAATATCAGAATACCTGTTGACTAGTTTAGCATTTCATTCAAACATATCCATTCATTTTCCAGTCAGACACAAAGCCTATACTGTTCTTCACCTATAGCATGTCTTATTTACATTGCTTTTTGTGGATTTTTTTTAACCTATGGAAAATAGGAAACCTTCCACTTTTGATAACTCATCTCTTACCTGATAATTCCCGTAGTGTAATTATTGACTATGCACACCAAATAAACTTTTACCCAATATCTAGTTCTATTTACTCCCAAGAAATACAATGGAACGTAATCAAGTGGTCAACTGTAGTTTCCTTTCCTTTAGGTGGCAGATGAGAATGGGAAGAACCATTAAAAATTTGAGTTGTTTGGGAGGTTTCAGCGTGTAAACATGGACAATGTTCTCACAGCTTTTCTGCTTCCATTCTTTCCCATTAATTGTTTTTCTTCCTTTTCCTTCCTAACTTTTTGCCAGCTGCTTCTTTGTTCAGCATGCAGCATTCTACATACTTTTAGAAATAAACTTTCTTGCCTATTTTTAATATATTTTTAGAATGACTTGGTATTAATCTTACTAGCTGCCAGCTTTGCCTCTTGACATACTCACTAGCCATCATGCTCACCCTTCTCTTCCAGATCCACTTCCTTATGATACTATCTTCTAACTGGGCCTACTTAAAGGATGCAAGCAAAATGCAGGCTTACCAGGATATCAAAGCTAAAGAAGAGCAGGAGCTTCAGGATATCCAGTCTCGGTCCAAAGAGCAACTCAATTCTTACACATAAATGCTTGCCAGAGCCATTTTTCAGAAGAATTTTGTAGCTCCGACAAATCATCAAGCAGATATATTGTCCAAGCACTCCTGGGCCATATCCATAGGAAAAAGTTACAGAAGAATATCCTTCATTCCTTTTAGCACTGAATTTGGAACTGGGGGGAGGAGGGCATCACATTCCAGGCCACTGTAAAAAAATAGTTTGCTAACTAAAACACCTTCATGGATTTCTCTTGGCAATCATAACATTATTATTGTTGTTATTCCTAAGCAGGGTACCAGAGCTGGTATTATCCAGCTAATGTCTAGATTTGAAAAGGCTGTATATAATTGCACAGGTGTAATCCAGATTCTAGGCTTTAACTAGATATTTCCTTTATTTTGAATGCTTGTTTGATATGGTTTCAGAACATTGTAAGTCAACATTCAGTTCCTGTCAAAATTAAAACTGGACCTTCCACATTAAATGCCAAAAGTGTTTTTGTTTTGGACATGCCCTTTTCAACAAAGCTGCAATGAGCCTCTCTTGCTTTACTGCACTTATCAGAGTAAGCTGGGAACTCTTGCCCCAGAGGATTTTTTTTAATTGTTTAATAAAATAGACCAAGACCCTGAAATCAGAATAATGATTCCCTTCTCCGAAAATAGATGTCAGCTTTGCCTTAATGTTTATTTCCTATAAATGTCGCTGAGCATTTATAGCATATAGCAGCTGGATATCATTATCCTGTCTCAATTTTATCAAAGCAGAAAATATTACTTTCTGGTCAGTCATTCAATTGGTTCAGGTTGAAGATGAAAACTTTAAAGAACTTAAAAACTTTTAGTCCCTCAGATTACAGGTTAACACTCACCTCAGTTTTGGTGCTCAATCCAATAAGCTGTAATAGTTTTCTCTTATGAAAAATTGTGATGTTCGAAAAACAGAGGGTGTCATTTCAAACTCTCTTAATATCTACCTTCTAGCATTTTCAGAAATTTCAGTGCTAGCTTACTAGTGATGATGTTTTTTTGGTGTGCTATTTTTATTAAAAAAAAAACCCACATAAATGTTCAAAGAAAAATAAAATGCATCAGTGAATTTCAAATCAGTGAACAATTAAGTCATACATCCCTGTTTTGAATGTGTGCTGAATATGAATGCTCTTTTAGAACATAAAGAAATTTCTTAAAGTGACAGGTTAAATAAAAAAGATTGGTATGGAAAATGAAATCAGGTATTACCTTGCATTTAACTTGTCTAAAGCTGACTTTTTTTAAAGAAGCAAAATCTATATAAAGCAAGTAAGAAATAGCTTAGTGTTTTTACCTGTTGCATGAAGGAGACAATTTTCTACAGCAATGCAGGTGTTCTTCTAGTCCAGTGTTTGCATAAAGGTAACAGACAATGTCTTAAAGCCTAATTCTTTTCTAATTCTTTGTAGCTATTACTGGGAGTTTTTTGAAGTTTTGTTTAAGTAGTCTATTTTTTTTATGTAAAAGTATTAAATTTTGCTATGTATAATTTTTTGTAACCTAACCGTGAATCAATATTTTATATCAGTGCCAAGGGCTTCCTGTAGTTCTATCCAAGTGTTACAAATAAATATTTGTAGATAATAGAATCAGTAGTTGTGTGTCCTTATTTTAAGTATAAAATAATTGTGACTGTACATTCCTTCTGGTTTTGGGTTAGCACGCAATTATAAGTTTGCACGTATTGCATGTATAGTTGGAGAGTCTGTATAAACAGAAAGATGAGTCTCTCTATGTCACTATACATATTTTTAATGTTATTGATTTCACTTTATTTGTATATTGCAACAATTCACATAGATTCAACTTCAGCCTGTTTTGCCCATCAGCTCCAAACAAGACCTATTTCTACATTTCCAGTTTGGTCTACGACGGAGATGTGAAGCTGTATATTATTAATATGCTAATAATGTTCCCACATGCACAAATGATTTCTCCAATCACTTGCATATAGTTGTTCTAAAGATGAATTGAATTGGGCTGACCTCCCTTCAATCACAGACTGGAGTGGAACCACTGTAATACACTGATTCCAAATCCCAAGCCTCACAGACCTGAGATTCCACTTGCAGTAGACAATCTCCAAAGTAAAGAGGACCCTAGCCACAAAAGGCGTTTTTTAAAAGGAAATAATCAGCACCACATCCCAAACTGACAGATGACCTGTCTCAAAAGCTTAAGGTTATTAAAGAAGCCCTGGAACAACTCATACTGAAGCGTCCAATGACTCAACCATTATTTCTGCAATATTGCCCATTAAAACTGCCCATTCAGGAAGGAGCAATAAAACAGTATTCTCAATCTCTAACCTTTGGAGGTGGTCCAAAACAATAATATTGCCAAGTGTTGAATTTTCTTTGAGACCTCAATCTTACAATGATGGAACTTGATAGCTTTTATCTGGGATATATTTTTGCTAAATTGAAAAGAATCATATATTTATTTATCTGAAAATCAGCTCAGGGGCACCTATTTATCACCATACATATATGAGTTCTAAACTGTATTTCTAATTATATATCATACCCATAGTTTTAACATTATCAAGCAGATTAATTCAAACCTTTGTAAATAAGCAGATTTCCTCTTTTAGGAGATGGCCTAAAACAATAGTGTTGCCAACAGTATTGAATTTTCTTTGAGAGTTCTATCTTACAATGATGGAATTTTGGATACCTTTTATTTTTGCTAAATTGAAAAGAGTCATGTATCTACTTATCTGGAAATCAGCTCAGGGGTACCTATTTATGACTATATATATAGATATACACATATATTCATAATTGTATTTCTAACTATATATCATATCCACAGTTATATTATCGTGCAGATTAATTTAAACTTTTATAAATAAGCAGTTACATTTCCTCTTTGCATACCCCCTAAAAGGTCCAATCAGATTGTCTAAGACTGATTAATGCAATTTCTAGTTTGCTATAGCCCGATCTAGACTAGATGGAAGTCATGTAATCTGCTTTATCCAGAGCCCTATGTAAGCGAAGCGAAGCGAAGCGAAGCGAAGCGAAGCGAAGCGAAGCGAAGCGAAGCAAAGCAAAGCAAAGCAAAGCAAAGCAAAGCAAAGCAAAGCAAAGCAAAGCAAAGCAACCTTTAGTGTGCCATTAACCAGCTCTTTATAACTTTCCCTAGGAAAAAAAAGTTGGTGATAGTATGAAACACTGGATTTTTTGTTTTTTGGAAAAGCATCTTTTTCAAGGTTGGTAGAATTAATGCTTTCTTCAAAGATGCATTCACATCTGGAATCTATCCCCTATTGCAGCTAGTATCAGTTATGAGAAACAGATCAAGCTGACAGGTGAGGGACCTCATCCTTGTTTCATAGGCTCAAAAGTATCCTGGATGATCTTTCAAGACTTTATGCCATTTCATGAGAGCCTATTCATCCAGGATCCAACTCAACAAATGTGAACAAGTTTGTTTGCAAAATACAAATGTAAGCCACTAGTGTATAAATGAGAGCAAACCTCACTCCCTTCTAGCACTGAGGATGCTATCTCTTTTGGTAATGAAATGTCTGCAAGAAAACAACCAAGCTCAGAGAGCAAGGATCCTACAATATCTTATGTTAGTCATTTCCAAACCTTTCCTAAATAGCTTGAAGCAAAGTCACCATGAATAATTATTTTAATAATAATAAATTAATATTTTAATAGTAAGACATAATAATCACAAATACTTTTTAAAAGAAGTTTAATTGTGTAACAAGTGTATAATTATTATTCCCCTATTTTAAAATCGAAGGAGAACTCATCAAATTTGCAGATGACACTGGCAGGAATAGCCAACACACCAAAAGACAAGCTCAGGATCCAAAATGATCTTGATAAACTTGAATAATGGGGCCTTGTGCAACAAAATGAACTTTAAAGTAGAGAAAAGCAAAGTTTTACATTTATATAGGAAAAATCAAAGATATAAGTACAAAGTAGGCAAGACCTGGCTTAAAAACAGTAACTGTGAGAGGGACCTTGGAGTTCTAGTGGACAATCAACTTGACTATGAGCCAGCAGTGTGCAGCAGCAGCCAAAAAAGCTAATAAAATCCTGGGTTGTATGAACTGAGGCATAGAATCAAGATGTAGCGAAGCATTAGTACTGCTTTATAAAACCTTAGTAAGACCACACCTGGAATACTGCAGCCAATTTTGGTCACCATACTACAAAAAGGATGTTGAGACCTTGGAAAAAGTTCAGAGAAGAGCAACTAAAATGATAAAGGCCTGAAGACTAAAACATATGAAGAAACGGCTGCAGGACTTGGGTTTGGCTGGTCTAAAGAAAAGAAGAAACAGGGGCAACATGTTAGCAGTATTCCAGTATTTGAGGGGATGCCACAAAGAACAGGGCGTTAAACTATTCTCCAAAGCACCAGAGGGCAAAATAAGACAAGAAACAATGGTTGGAAACTGACCAAAGAGAGAAGCAACCTGGAATTAAGGAGAAACTTCCTAACAATGAGGACAACTAACCAGTGGAACAGCTTGTCTTCAGAAATTGTGGGTGCTCCATCACTGGAGGTTTTTAAGAAGAGACTAGACAGTCACTTGCCTGAAATGGTACAGGTTTTCCTGCTTGAGCAGGGGACTGGACTAGAACAGGGCTTTTCAACCTTTTCACCCACTGTACCACCTTTAGGATATGGCAACAGCTGAGTACCACCAGTTGCCTAGGAAGGTGTCAAAAATTTGATGACCAAAAAAAAAAGAGGAAAAAAGTGATGAAATACAGGTAGTCCTCGACTTGCAACAGTTTGCTTAGTGACTGTTCGAAGTTACAATGGCACTGAAAAAAGTGCTCCCCCCAAGCCACAGACGAGCAAGACACCTGCCTGCCTGCCCAGCGGCGCTCTTCCTCCTGTCCGAGGTTTTTATTCTTGTGAGCATTTCTGTTGAGGATTGGCAGCGGGGGGTGAGGTGGGAGGATGTTTGGTTTTTATTCTCCCTGTCTGCTGGGTGGTTGCAGAAGGTTTTGGTCACTTCACATGACCCTGGGTCACTGTGATCATCATAAATATGAATCAGTTGCCAAGCATCTGAATGTAAATCACAAGACCCTGGAGATGCTGCAACATTCCAGCTGATCAATGCTTCTTCTGGGCTCAGCAGAAGCGCCAGGATCAGTGCCGAGCTCCAGCTGGAGCCTGGCGCTGATCCTGGCCTTCCACTGAGCCCTGACAGCCCTGAAGAAGCACTGATCCTGGCGCTTCTGCTGAGTCCTGACATTCCTGCAGCTCCATCCATCTCTCGCTCAGGCTTGTGCGGTGCTGCCACCGGTTCAGCTCATTCCCCTCCCCCGCTACCACTTTTCTAGGATGGTCGTGTACCACCTGCCAGGTGCCAATGTACCACAGGTGGTACCCATAGAACTGTTTGAAAAGCTCTGGACTAGAAGACCTCCAAGGTCCCTTCCAGCTTCTCTTCTCTTCTCTTCTCTTCTCTTCTCTTCTCTTCTCTTCTCTTCTCTTCTCTTCTCTTCTCTTCTCTTCTCCCATTCCATTCCATTCCATTCTATTCTTTGTACAGGATATGAAGTGAGAGGATATAAAATATGGCTGTTTCTAAAAGTGTTTCACTTAGTTCAATGTACAGTTGTATTCAAAAAAATAAAAAATCTTCAAATGCATTCTGTGCAAAGATGCAGATTTTAATTAATGTTAATGATGCTTTGGCTACAGAGAGCTATAACTCACTATTTGTGAAGTGTGCAATATTATGGAACAATAGAATTCAGATACATTGAAACTGATAAATTTTCAACTTTCTAGAGTGACTGTAGCAAAATATACTTTTAAAAATCAATTTAAATTTAAATTTAAAATAAAAAACTTTTTAAATCAATTTAACAAAACTGTCTACTTTATACAATAAAACAATTTAAACAGTTTGTTCACAATAGCAACATTTTGTAAATAATACAAAGTATCAGAACTGTTATCTCAAGGCCTGCAATACTGCAATATTACTAACAGCAATGTATACCAATATATTATTTCTTCATTAATAATTTTATAGACATAAATATTTAAGGTTGTTCAAAATAATTTCCCTTATTGCCCAAGGATTGTTTTCCATATTAATCACATTTTTTTCCAGTTACCACTACTTCATCTTCACCAAAAATTGTCATCAGGTCTTTCCTGTGGAATGTCTGCAGCACTAACACTAGGAAAAACAAAATCATGTTAATTTTGGGAACAGTGGCTATGGAGAAACTTACACTCTTGTGACTCCCCCATATGCTTTCCTCAACCCACTGCTCTTTTACTGAGAAACCTTTGGGCCTTGAGTACTACATAACCAAAGGTTATGTAGTACTACATAATTATGTAGTACTACATAATTATGTAGTACTACATAACCAAACCCAGATTGTTGGGGGCAATTAAGCTGACTTTGTAATAATGCCGCTTGGGGTGTGTGTGTGAAAGCCCTAACAAGCAGGCATATACATAGAATGAAGGCTACTGCTAAGCTTGTAAGCCGCCCTGAGTCTTCGGAGAAGGGCGGGATATAAATGTAATTAAAAAAAAAAAAAGCATGGCAATGTTGAGCAAGGTAGCGCTGCTTGCCTATCAGCCTGAGGGTTGCAAATGGAAGACTGCTATCCAGTGGAAGCGCCTCACTATGGAACAGGAAATAATGCAAGTTACTGTTTGCTCTAGTTCTGAGTTCCACAATCCTCAGAAGCAAATATTTGGAAGGCACAGGAAGCTGCAGTGGAGAAGGAGAATAAACAAGCCTTACAGTTCTCTGCTCCCAATCTGTTCCCATCTAAGGAACTTGAATCTTTAAGGCAGGGCTCAGTGACTTTTTAACTCAGACAAGGAAAAAAAATGAACATGATGCATACCTGTCCTCCCTTTCACTGCTTAGTAGTGCCTCAGATGAGATTTCAGCCTTCTCAGCCTTCTGACAGAAAGAAGAGTTGTTAACTAGGTTTATAAATGTCCCAAGAGCCTCTGAAACATCCCTGAGGCAGAAGTGTTTCAAACATTTAATCTGTGTTCTACATTGGAGCTCGGATAATTTCTAGGGACCAGTGGGATAAATAGAATTTTGAGGGTAGGATTATTTATGATTTATTTATTAAACTGCAACAGTTGTTAGAGGAGATTCATTTAAAAATTGAAAAGATTGGAGGCAATGAAAAAATTGTATGACCAAATAGCTATCAGTTAATTATGCGTTTAAATCTAAATATTTACATCTAACTATCCAAAAATAAATCTAAGTATCCAAAGATTATATAAAGCAAACAAACAGCTATCAGTTAGCTACACCTGTTCAATCTAAGTGTTTACAGTCAGACAAATCCTTGCCATCATTTTTTACCATTCAACGGATATGGTGCAAAATATGGTGAAGCAAAGATAAAAAAGAACTTTTTAAGTTCTAGTTTGACAATATTTCAGGGAATGGCCAATGCAAGAAACAGTTAAAAGAGGTAAGGAACTAAATGGCAATTGGCTTTCTTTCAGCTTCAGAACTGAACTGATCATTAGAATTTGGAATGTCTTATCATTGATCTTGTATGCTCACCACCTAAACTAAAATTAAACAAAATTAAGGATTAGTGAAATGAGACAAAGAAAAAGATTACATTAAATCAGTTAATGCTTTGGGGAAGCCATATACATTCTGGAATTCATAGCTGGTATTCTGTTATCTGTAGATTATCTTGGATTGTGTAAGATTTGATCTTGCATTTCTTGAAAAGTAATCAATGAATAATATAACAAATACCTATGTCTGCAGTTTTATGTTAAAATTCAAATTTAAAGCCATGTGATAGAATCTGAGGACATTATCATCATACCCTGCAATGCAACATAGCCACCAGGAGACAGAATATTCAGCAGGATACCTTGAACTTCTGAAACTCATTTCTGGTTAGTAAACTAATTACATTTCTAAAAAAAATTGTATGTTTAGCTATTTTTGTCCAAACAATATTCTATGGTTTCTTTTCTTGTACAACAAAAATATGTACATGCAATCATTCATTTTTGAAAAATATCACCCAGACTAAATGCTATAACTACCTACTAACTGTGTACTCATGCAAGACTGAACACTAGAAAAGTACACAAGAAAAATATGGAAACATGGAATGTCAGTTTAAGATATAAGGTATGTAATCTTTTTAAATTCTGATATTAGACTGAATTATACAAGTCATTCACATTTACAATGTATGCACAATTAGGCAACTGGGTATTTTGACCATAACATCATTTTCATGCATATTTTCCAACTCCAAGCTGTATAAATTTGAATGCTTACATATATTTGTGTAATGAGGGGGAGTGTGGCCCAAGGAGATTAATACCCTATGTCAAGGTGTGCATAATTATTAGGCAGCTTCTTTTCCTCAGGCAAAATGGGCCAAAAAAGAGATTTAATTGACTCTGAAAAGTAAAAAATTATAAAAAGTCTTTCAGAGGATTGCAGCACTCTTGAAATTGCTAAGATATTGGGGCATGATCACAGAACCACCAAACATTTTGTTGCAAATAGTCAATGGGGTCGCAAGAAACGTGTTGAGAATTAACTGCCAAAGACTTGAGAAGAATCAAATGTGAAGCTACCAGGAACCCATTATCCTCCAGTGCTGTCATATTCCAGAACTGCAACCTACCTGGAGTGCCCAGAAGTACAAGGTGTTCAGTGCTCAGAGACATGGCCAAGGTAAGAAAGGCTGAAACCCAATGACCACTAACAAAACATATGAGTTGAAATGGTAAGACTGGGCCAAGAAATAACTAATGACAGATTTTTCAAAGGTTTTATGGATGAGATGACAGTGACTCTTGACAGATCAGATGGATGGGCCCGTGGCTGGATCAGTAACAGGCACAGAGCTCCACTTTGACTCAGATGCCAGCAAGGTGGAGGTGGGATACTGGTATGGGCTGGTATTATTAAAGATGAGCTAGTTGAACCTTTTCGAGTTGAAGATGGACTCAAAATCAACTCCCTACTGCCAGCCCTCCTTACCTTGGCCATGTCTCTGAGCACGGAACACCTTATACTTCTGGGCACTCCAGGTAGGTTGCAGTTATGGAATATGACAGCACTGGAGTATAATGGGTTCCTGGTAGCTTCATGTTTTATTCTTCTCAAATCTTTGGCACTTAATGTGCATCTTTTTTCTCAACATGTTTCTTGTGACCCTATTGACTATTTGCAACAAAATGTTTGGTGGTTCTGTGATCATGCCCCAATACCTTAGCAATTTCAAGAGTGCTCATCCCTCTGAAAGACTTTCTACAATTTTTGACTTTTCAGAGTCAGTTAAATCTCTTTTTTGGTCCATTTTGCCTGAGGAAAAGAAGCTGCCTAATAATTATGCACATCTTGATATAGGGTGTTGATCTCCTTAGGCCACACTCTCCCTCACTACACAAATACACATCACCTGATATGCTTATATCCATTAAGCATTCAGGTTTATACAGCTTGAAGGTGGAAGATATGCATGGAAATGACGATATGGTCAAAATACTCACTTGCCTAATTGTGCAGTGTAATCACCCTAAGCAACCTCCAAATTTTTCCCCCACAAGATAAAATTTGGGTTTTCACTATTGATTGGTTATGTCTACCAAAGCTTTTACTTTAGCTGGAAAAGAACTATACAGTTGGTAGGAAATGTATATAACTATACTTCTGGTATCTTCAAATTACCTTATTCAGGTTAATTCAAAATATTACCTTTTTTTCCTGTTCTTCATCTTTATTCTGCTGTATTATTTTCATGTATTTTTCAAGTGGATTGGAAACATCAGCGCCTGAATGTTCTTCAGACTTCAGAGCACTTGTCTGCACATTTGTTACTATTTCATTTTGAACCTCTTCATTCATCTCCAATGATTCTTGGACAAGCTTTCAGAAAGCATTAAAAATAACATGTAATTGGAGCAAAGTATATGAAAATTGACCCAAGTTCTTATATTTTATCTGTTACAACATACACTACCCTGTGGTAGATACATTCCAATTTGGTATAATGAAAACATACAAGCATGTTTAATCTCCTCCATTTCTGAGACAAGCAAGAAGGCAAGTGACTAGTAGAGCCTGGGCTAACACCATGTTACATAGGCTCTAGCCTTGGTTCTGTTAACCACCAAACTTTAGGACCACTTCTTTTCTACTGTTTCTATTCAGCCCATCAGCTGTAAAAGTATAATGATACTCCAGATCCCATTCATCAAAGATTACCAAATAGACTCAGGAAGCAACCTTTCTTGTCACAGTACCTGTGCTTTGGAGCAGCTGACCATGACCAGGTTTACTAGTGTTTCAGAAACCTTGATGACCTGGATGGGATCCCAGGCATGAGGGTCAGGTTAGTTTAAGCCTGGGAAATTTTGTTAATTATCCTCCCAGTTGCCATTTCTTGCTCCTTATTCTTATTTTTATATTTTTCTTTGTTTTGTACTTGGCAGTCTTTTAAACTGGGGTTAGCCATTCACAATCACTTCTGCAAGATGGGCAGCCAAATAAATAGAAGAAAATAATTAACCAAATACAGACTATGAAAAAGCCTTATTGAAAAGAAAGCAAAGGAAACATAAAGGAAAAAGGCTATCTCTTAATTCTTCCTCTCTTTCACACACACGTACCCCGCCCTCCCCAGTTCCGTGGTGGCACAGAGGTTAGAATGCAGTCTAACTCACTGCTCACTGCCAGGAGTTGGATCCTGACCGGCTCAAGGTTGACTCAGCCTTCCATCCTTCCAAAGTCAGTAAAATGACGACCCAGATAGTTGAGGGCAATATGCTTAGAGAGGGCCGTAAAGCACTATGAAGTGGTATATAAGTTTATGTGCTATTGCTTCCCAGGGAGAGTTGGCAAACACTAAAAGAAATGCATTTTCGACTTCCAGTTTTGCATCGCGGTGAGGGTTCTGCCTTCTGCACCTGATTTCACCCTCCTGGGGGCCCTAAAAAGGGCCTAAAGTCGCCTCGAAGAGGTGATGAAGAAGGAGGGGTGTCTCGTCAATCATGGAGAGTTTAAATAATAAATAAATAATAAATAAATAAATTATATCCACAGCCATTCCTGTGGTCTGCTAATTTTGTCACCTGGTCAAAGAATGCAGTAAGATTTGTCTGGCATGGTCTATTTTTGACAAACCCATGTTGGCTTTTGGTAATGACTTTGTTTGCCTCTAGGTGTTCGCTGATTTGTTGCTTGATTATCTTTTCCAAGATAATTGAACAATATTATCATAGATCTTTTATTATCATAGATCTAGCCAATGCAGCTCGCGGAGCAGAGGTGTTACGTGGGAGTATCGGGGAGCCCCCATCACAACTTGCGCGGCTGCATTCTGCACCAGTTGGACTTCAGTAAGGCATTTGATAAAATAGACCACAACCTACTACTTGTTACAATAGAAAAATGTGGGTTAGACAGTATCACCACCAGATGGATTCGTAGCTGGCTGACTGGCTGAATTTATACATATGGATCAAAATGGGTTCCTGCCCAAAAGACAGATTAGAGACAATATGCGAATTATATTAAACACATTAGAATATTATGAAACACATCCCGAAAACAGATGGCATTGATGTTTTTGGATGCGCAGAAAGCATTTGACAATGTGAATTGGCAATTCATTATAAGACAACTACAGATTATGGATTTTGGGGAGAAATTTATAAATATAATTAAAGCAATTTACAATTAGCAAACAGCCAAAATAATGATTAATGGAGATATGACTGAAAAGATTAACATTATGAAGGGAACAAGGCAGGGATGCCCTTTATCCCAATTATTGTTTGTATTGACATTAGAGATACTAAATAGAAATATAAGACAGAATAAGGATATAAAAGGTATGAAAGTTAAGAGAGAAGAATATAAGCTACAAGCTTTCGCAGATGATTTACTATTTATCTTGGAGGAGCCACTAGAGACAGGACCTGTATTAATAGAACAAATAGAAAAATATGGTGAGGTAGCAGATTTGAAGATTAATAAAGATAAAACAAAAATGTTAGTGAAAAATATTACTGAACAACAACAAAAAAAGAATTGATGGGAAAGTTAGAGATACAGACTGTAAAGAAGGTAAAGTATCTGGGGATTCACCTGACAGCAAGATGTACAACAATTAACAATTACAAATTGAAAAGACAAATCAAAGTAGATTTGGATAAATGGAAAAAGGTACATATCATTAATGGGCAGGATTGCAATAATCAAAATGAATATATTACCACGATTGTTGTTTTTGTTTTCAACAATACCAATAAGATTGAAAAAGAAATATTTTGAGGGGCTAAGTAAAATAATTTTGAAATATATTTGGCAGGGGAAAAAGGCAAGGATTAATTTAAAAATGTTACAGGATGCAAGACTCAGAGGTGGGTTTAGCTTACCTGATTGGGAATTATATTACCAGGCTGCAGTAATGTCATGGATGAGAGAATGGATTTTACTGAGGAATACTAGATTACTGACATTAGAGGGACATGATTTACAGTTGGGATGGCATGCATTAATATGGTATGGGAAAAATAGAATACACAGCTATTTCCAGAGACATCATATCAGGAATTCTTTACTGATAGTTTGTGAGAAAATAAAGAGAAAGAATTACTTGAGGATTTCAGATTGGCTCTCAAC
Source organism: Vipera berus (assembly GCF_964194415.1). Taxonomy (NCBI): domain Eukaryota; kingdom Metazoa; phylum Chordata; class Lepidosauria; order Squamata; family Viperidae; genus Vipera; species Vipera berus. The sequence goes on from NC_138206.1 coordinate 71,622,742, forward strand.
GATGGAAGCGTTAATACACCCCAATATGTTTAACATGGGAAACTTTATAAGATATAAAGACATACTAACAGACACGGGGAAGCTGAAAACCAAACAACGATTAGAGGAACAAGGAATAAAGATGGATTGGTACATGAGAACACAAATACAATCTAGATATGAAAAAGATGCTAAAATAGATGGTTTTAATTTCGGGAAAACAGAGTTAGATGAAATACTTACGGGAACTGAAGAAAAATGGATTAAAAAATGTATAGCTACTTATTATATAGGGAATTAGAGGAGGAGCAAGTTAAGGAGTCAATGATAAAATGGTCAAGAAATTTTGGATATATGATTGAATTAGATAAAAAGGTAAAGGTTCCCCCGCACATGCGTGCTAGTCGTTTCCAACTCTAGGGGTCGGTGCTCATCTCCGTTTCAAAGCCGAAGAGCCAGCGCTTGTCCGAGGATGTCTCCGTGGTCATGTGGCCGGCATGACTAGACACCAAAGGCGCACGGAACACTGTTACCTTCCCACCGTAGTGGTCCCTATTTTTCTACTTGCATTTTTACGTGCTTTCAAACTGCTAGGTTGGCAGAAGCTGGGACGAGTAACAGGCGCTCACTCTGTTACACGGCACTTGGGATTCGACCTGCCAAACTGCCGACCTTCAGATCAAAAAGCTCAGCGTCCTAACCCACTGAGCCACCGTGTCCCATTTGAATTAGATAGATGGCAGCAATTGTGGGAAAGAAACTATAAACTGACAATGGTGACAGCGTATAAAGAAAATATGTACAAGATGTTCTACAGATGGCATATGTCTCCAGAAAGACTAGCTAAAATGTTTAAGGACAGATCTATGAAATGTTGGAAATGCCATCAAATACCAGGCTCTTTCTATCATATGTGGTGGACGTGTGCAGAAGCTAAAACCTATTGGAACATAATCAAATCATGGATAGAAAAGATGATATAACAACATATAGAATTAAGACCAGAAATATTCCTGTTGGGTATTTTACCAGAGAAATATAGCAAAGAGAACACGGGTTTCAGGCCCGGGTACAGCACGGAGACGGCATTGGTCGCGCTGGTGAATGATCTCTGGAGGGCTCGGGACAGGGGACATTCCTCTGTTCTAGTCCTATTAGACCTCTCAGTGGCTTTCGATACCATCGACCATGGTATCTTGCTGCGGCGTCTCAGGGGATTGGGAGTGGGAGGCACGGTTTTACAGTGGTTCTCCTCCTATCTCCAGGGACGTTCGCAGTCGGTGTTGACAGGAGGGCAGAGGTCGACCGCGAGGTCTCTCATTTGTGGAGTTCCTCAGGGGTCGGTCCTCTCGCCTCTCCTGTTCAACATCTATATGAAACCGCTGGGTGAGATCATTCGTGGTTTTGGAGTTGGGTATCATCAGTACGCTGATGATACCCAGCTTTTTCTTTCGACCCCAAACCACCCCAGTGATGCCCTCAACGTGATGTCCCGTTGCCTGGAGGCGGTTCGGGTCTGCATGGGGAGGAACAGACTTCAACTCAACCCCGACAAGACTGAGTGGCTTTGCATACCTTCATCCCGGGTCAATGTGGATATTCCATCTCTCTCTATGGGGGGTGAACTATTACCCCCCGTAGATAGGGCTCGCAACTTGGGAGTCCTCCTAGATTCACGGCTCACCTTGGAAGATCACATAGTGGCTGTGACTAGGGGGGCTTTCGCCCAGGTTCGCCTGGTGCGCCAGTTGCGGCCCTATCTAGGCCGGATGACTTATGCACGGTCACTCACGCGCTCGTGACCTCTCGTCTGGACTACTGCAATGCTCTCTACATGGGGCTGCCCTTGAGGACCACCCGGAGGCTTCAACTGGTACAGAATGCAGCCGCGAGAGTTGTGTTGGGAGTCTAACGATACTCCCATGTTACACCTCTGCTCCGTGAGCTGCATTGGTTGCCAGTTGTCTTCCGGGTGAGATTCAAGGTACTAGTAATGGTGTTTAAAGCCCTACATGGCAGGGGTCCGGAGTACCTTAGGGAACACCTGCTGCCGGCATCAACTTCCCTTCGCCCTGTGCGTTCCCACAGAGAGGGCCTCCTCAGGGTGCCACCGATCAGAGAATGTCGATTGGTGGCCCCCAGGGGGAGATCCTTCTCTGTGGGCGCCCCAGAGCTATGGAATCAGTTACCGGTCGAGCTCCGGATGGCGCCCGATCTTCGCACCTTTCGCCGCGATCTAAAAACATTCTTATTCGAACAAGCCGGCCTGGCCTGATGGGGGATTGGTGGGGGTTTTTATTGTTGTTTTATTGGGGTTTTAACATTGTATTGATTGTTTTTAGTGGGCATGTATTTAATCCTTTTTTAATTTTTGTAATTCTGCATTTTTATTCTTGCCCTGTTCACCGCCCTGAGTCCTTCGGGAGAAGGGCGGTATAGAAATATTATTAAAATAAAAAATAAATATTTGATTATTCATATAACCACTGCAGCTAGGATTGTGTTTGCACAAAACTGGAAGGCACTGAAAGCTCCTCCAGAAGAAGAGGTGATCAGGAAAATAATGGAATGTGCGGAAATGAATAGATTAACAATGATAATTAAAGATAAGACAGAATCAGAGTATTATGAAATTTGGGGAATTTTTTATGAGTGGGTGAAAAAGAGAATATGCTTAAAAGACAGCTAACACTAATTTAGATAGAAGAAAAATGAGGAAATAAGGATATTATCATACCTAATATAGACATTGAAAATCTAAGGAGAGGAGCTGCTTGGATATCACCCCTGAATTGTATCGGAAGAGGAATGGGAGGGAAGAAAGGAGGAGAGAGGGAAGAGAGGAGAGGAGGGGGAAGGAAGTAGGAAGGTTGGAGGGAAAGAGGAGGAGAAGTGGGGAGAAACGGGAGGGGAGTGGTGAGGGAAAGAGGAGAGGAGAGGAAGAAGAGGGAAGTAGGAAAGAAACGAGAAAGGGAGAAAGAAAGTAGGGAAGAGGGAAGAGAGAGAAGGAGGGTGGATACAGTGAAATGGGAAATGGACGAGCAGCACCCAAACTTACGTTTATATATTTATGTATTTGTTGACTTGTTTGTGGAAGAAATGGGAAAATAAAATTGTATATGTGTGTATGTGTGTGTGTGTGTGTGTGTGTATGTATATATATATATATATATATATATATATATATATATATATATATATATATATGTATATATGTATATATGTATATATATGTATATATATATACACACACACACACACACACATACACACACACACATACACATATAATTAAATATAAAACCAAAACTCTGATCATTCTATTTTCTTAACTTCAACAATCTCTCCAAAGCCTATTCAAATTAATGCAAGGTAAATTGAATATTATAGGTACCACGTTCCTTTTGATTTAGACTATTTCTCCAACAGAAAATTGCATAGCTCATTTTTAAATATTTACACAGAGTACATCAAATGATATACATCCATAAGCAATTCCTTATTAAAAGGAAAAATGTGATAAAGGTAAACAAAATGTAACCATCCTATAAGAACACAATACACTCATTAAATACACATACAAAAAAAATCTACCACTGTGATATTATTTATTCTTCAAGGTGTACCTTAAAAAATCAAAATAAGGTCTCAGAATCATTTTTTTAAAAAAAATACCATCATACTGTTCCACTTTGTACAAAGATATTAGAGTCAAGAGTTATTCTATAATTTTGCCTCTGGAACACTATTTAATTGATTTATATGTCCATCCTACACTTGCAATTAAAATATTAAAAACAATAGAAAAACCAGTATTACCAAAAAGTGTAAAAACCTATACTAGTCACCAAGAACAAACCCAATAAGCAATAACAATAATATTTCATAGGTTATCTAAACTTCTAACACCCATGACCTCTATCGACTATGCTCAATGTGCAGGACACTTTTTAAATAAACGTTTGTGAAATTATAAGAATGAGATACATTACTATTTCCTTATCAGGTTTCTCTGGTTCTCCTTGGTCTCTTTCCAAAGACGTCTCGCTTTGTGTTTTCTCTTCTTTGGCCTTTTCTTCTTCCAATTCTGGCTCCTTTTGTTCTTCATGATGTCTTCCCTCTAAGACAGTTTTCTCTGTTCCACCTAATATATAACAAAGCAAATAATGTACATACCACAGAGAACAATAATTTGCCTATTAGTATGATATGTCTGATTGCAGGGCGTGCGTGCTCTTTTTACAATTGATTAATGATACTTTTGCTTTTTCATAATTGCTAATAACTATAGGCTTCCTAAATAAAATAGGATTGCAGAATTACCTGGACAGAACCTGCCATCTTTTATATTTTTTTGTTTTAAAAGACCTATGATTTTGGGAACAGTGTTACTGGATATATTCTGAAGAATTCTCACAGACTAATTTAGAAAGACAGCCCTTTTAGCTACTAATTGTGAACAACGAAGACAAGTGCACTGTTATGACACTATGTCACTAGTATCTGTTTTCAACTGTTTCATTTTAGGATTATACACTATTTCATTTATAGTGTGTTGTTGTTGTTAGCTGCGAAGTCGTGTCCAACCCATCGCGACCTTATGGGCAACGTTCCTCCAGGCCTTCCTGTCCTCTACCATCTTCTGGAGTCCATTTAAGCTCACGCCTACTGCTTCAGTGACTCCATCCAGACACCTCATTCTCTGTCGTCCCATTCTTCTATTGCCCTCAATCTTTCCCAGCATTAGGCTCTTCTCCAGTGAGTCCTTCCTTCTCATTAGGTGGCCAAAGTATTTGAGTTTTAGCTTCAGGATCTGGCCTTCTAAAGAGCAGTCAGGGTTGATCTCCTCTAGGAGTGACCAGTTTGATTGCCTTGCAGTCTAAGGGACTCGCAGGAGTCTTCTCCAGCACCACAGTTCAAAGGCCTCAATTCTTTGGCGCTCAGCCTTTTTTATGGTCCACCTTTCACTGCCATACATTGCAACTGGGAAGATCATAGCCTTGACTATACACACTTTTGTTGGCAGGGTGATATCTCTGCTTTTTAGTGTGCTGTCTAGATTTGCCATGGCTTTCCTCCCAAGGAGCAAAACTTGGGTTGAAACTTAACATTAAGAAAACCAAGATCATGGCATCCGGCCCTCTCAATTCCTGGCAAATAGATGGGGAAGAAATGGAGGTAGTGACAGATTTTATTTTCCTGGGCTCCAAGATCACTGCAGATGGGGACTGTAGCCAAGAAATTTATGGTGTAGTAGTTTAAAAATTGTTTTGGGGTCTGAATCCTTCCTCTCTAAATATTTGAAACAAATTATCAAAGAGGCAAAAGGTGACATACAAGGAACAAGGTGGACAAAGGAGTTAAGTGAATTTTCTCCTTAAATCTTTTATTCCATCCACATCAAACATGCCTTCATTACAGTGTAACATTCAGCAATTTCATCATTAAAGTCAAATCTGCTGGAACATGTATTTTAATACTTTGTGTTTTTTCTTTAAAAATATCATTAAATATCTTGTTCTTGAAATGTTTATCTTTGTATTGCAGATATTAGCCATTTATTGATGTCTGTTTGTAATAAAATATATTTTAGTTCATTAGAGGGAATCATAATCTCATTATGTGCTTTCTTAAATTACAGCATTCACTTCTTAAGACTTACTTGAACAAAATTTTCATAATTTCAGATTCAGTGAAATGTTCATGATTTCATTGATTTAGTCTCTCAGGTCATTAGTACAACAATGACAGACAAATCATCTGTATTCAGTGTTGTCTCCAAACACTATTGTACTGAAATAATAAAAGAACCTGACAACTGAAAAATAATTGCTAACTTTTTTTCCCCTTTTTTACTATCTTGCTTAGTCTCTAAGCTGCAGCATACTGAATGCTTCTAGAAATAGAAAATTAATTATTCTTAATCCCCTGCTGTATATAATTTCCCTATTATGTATAGTAATAGCTTAAAGAGTAGCATTTGATGTAATTAAAAAACAATTCTACCATAACCCTCAACTTCTGTGTCTTATAATAAACAAACCATCTACAAACAAGGCATTCCCACAAGTGAACTAAACACTTACTTATCTCCCACTGTGAAATGTCTGTTGCTGGCATGGAGGCTGGAACATGGTTCCAATTAACTATGTCTCCAGATGGATGTGACACATCGCTTTTGAGCTGTTCTGGAATGTCCTCTTGATCTAGAGAATAAATATAAACAAAAACTTCATTATTCTGCAATTATCCAAGCCAAGAAGAGGAATGGAACTCAGTGTGGGAATGACTATAGTTCAGAATGCCTGGTATAAGCTATTAATTAATTGTTCCTCCTGGCCAACCTAACAATTACTACAAAAATGAATAAACCTTCAACGGGTCAGAATGTTGCTTTAATCAGAATCCTGGGTCTGTCTGGCTTGGAAACTAATTTTTACAGTACATTTGTTAGCCAATTAGGTGACTCTACCAATTCAATGTGGATTTCCTTTGTTTAAAATGAACCATAATAAATATAAAAACAGTTTGCATTACTTACTACAGTATTTCTTCTTTTATATGTCAGGTTTCCATTTCAACTACAGTACAATCCCACTGTCAGCATTTACATTATTGTTACAAGAGGTATGATAATATAGCAGCCTCTTAGGTTGATCTATAGTTTCAAATCTTGAGCAACGCCTGGGATATCAGCACTACTCTCATTTACCTACTATAGGTTTCATAAGCTTTGGTCAAATCTATTTAAATTCTATCTCTGTAACAAACATGTGCATTTTGTGCATGTACCTGTTCTTTTACTTTTGTGAAAATAAATTCCTCCAAAATTGCATTCAATTAGTGTCTTCTACACAGCTTTTTTTCTTTGTTTCTTGCAGTTAACTCAAATGCTACCTTGCATTTTCAAATAATGTTCCTATTATACATTGCATTTTATAATTTTTCAGACAGATGCTTCTATTCTTTCATCTCCAAATTCTGACAATCATTATTTCTGTTCCACAATACTTTTCTGACCTTGCTTTAAGCGTTCAATAATACTCTGTAACAGCTCCATAGATTTTACTTAGTTCCTAGGATACCAGTTAACAATATCACTAACACTATATACCTCTTAAGCCAGGAAAGGGCATTATGCTTCTCACATATAAAACTAACTTTTTTCTTAGCATTATAGATACATGATATTACTTCTCAAGCAATAGTAAACTGCAGGCTATTTAGATTGGTTTTCTATCACGTTAGACATTAATTCCAAGGAATTAAAAGACAATTTTTTGTTTATCTAAGAGGAAGTTTAAATATTACCCAAAAATGATCAAATCTTGATGCTCATAAGCATGGACACTTATTCTCAGGATTAAAAATTTTACAATGTTTATATAAAGGAGAAACTTACAATCACTAACAAGATTGTGACTTCCTTGGTCTTCATCCAACAACTTTACAGGATTTGCAGTGTTGCTAATATTTTGATGATTCTCTAGTTCTTGATATGGACTAAAAAATTAAAATTTAAGAAAACTATAGACTGTAAAGCTACAGTCAAATATGGAAAGAAAACAGATGTAAAAGAAATATATGCTTATATGAATTACTGATATCTTAAGCCGATATAATCATTTTCAACTGATATTGTTTTGCCCTGATTTATAAACATTCTAAAAGAACAGTTGCATACTGTATATCAAATGCAATGGGAGGGGAGGATTACTAGAAGATGAATTGCCAAGACCAAACTATCCCTAAGAATAGTTAAAATGAGTGAACCAAATGAAGCTGACAAGGAATAGTCTGTGATATTTTACCAACTCTGAATGATAAAGATAAATCATGGATAACTTCAAGTTATGACTAGAGAAAATTAGGCATATAGCCATACTTTAGACCAGGGGTCTTCAAACTTGGCCCTTTTATGACTTGTGGACTTCAACTCCCAGAAGTCCTCAGCCAGCATGCCTGGCTGAGGACTTCTGGGAGTTGAAGTCCACAAGTCATAAAAGGGCCAAGTTTGAAGACCCCTGCTTTAGACAATAATATATATAGGATGGCAAATATAACTATAGTAACTATTAAATGCCTCAACTAAGTGAAGGTCCTGAAATAACCTTTGATTAAGAGTAACTGAAAAAAACAGGTATCATTTAGTTAAATTTTCTAAAACAATTACCTTAACTTTTGTTTATTAGGAAGTGGGGATGAACAAGCTGAATCAGGAGATGCGCAGTCTCCTATTCTTAAAATAGGAGACAGAGGCTGATTAGCATTCTCAAGAATATCTGTAAAGCAGAAGTCAACTGTTTATTCTCAAACAATAATCTTAATCAAGCAACAAACCTGACATATCACTTAAATGATATATTTTAATAGCTAAACAATTCTCAGCAAATAAGTATAATGTCAAAATATTCAAAATTTAACATTGGCAAATCTTGTGATTTTTTTAAAAAAATTATACTTGAATTTATTTATTTATTATTTATTGATGGGATTTATATCCCGCCCTATCTCCTGAAGGACTCAGGGCGGCTCACAATAAAACATATAATAAGTGCATAAATCAAGATAAATGAAATTGAGAACATCAGTGCAATAAAAAATTAGAGAATTTAAAAATGAATTAAAAATACTAAATATAAATATAATTTGCTAAATGAAATAATTCAGATTAAATGAGTTGAATATTTTATATTAAGGAATGTATTTTATGTGAAAAATATGTAGTGGGCCTTCTGTATATACTTTAAATGAACCTCCCTGGACAAGAGAAAAAAATTGAGGAACCATTAGATTGTTCTAGTTCATCACACTAAACAAAGGAGCCAAGTAGCTCACAGAAAATGTACATGGCTCACGATGGCTGAAAAACTGCAGAATAATTTAAAATGAGCACACATGCAGGTATTATAAGTTCTGGAACATGCATGGCACTTTGAGACATTGGTACACTATACACTAGTTGGGAGAAAACATTTAATTGTGATATAAGACAGTGAATTATTTGTATCACTACCTTAATTTCAACTTTAACTCCATGTATATTTTAGACAACAGAAGTGAAAGCACTTTATTAAAATTGAAGCACTCCACCAATAGTCCTTGACTTATGACCAATCACTCAGCAACTGTTCAAAATTATGGTAGATCTTCACAGAACTGCTTACAACCCAGTTACAAACGTCCAATCATCAAGTGATTGCTTGGCAACTTGCTAACATTTATGGCCATTTGCAGCATTCTGCGGTCATGTGTCTATGATTTATGACTTTTTTTCCAGAAACCAGCGTTGTACTTCTGGTTTCTGGTACAAAATGCCCATAGACTACAATTTAAAGGTTCATTTAATGACTGTAGTTTTTGCTTTGTTACTGCTGCAAAAAAGTCATAAAATCAGGCATAGTCATGTGATAACCCACTTAATGACCACAACTTATACATGTAATTCTGGGCTCAATTACATTCCTAAATCAAGAATTATCTATATGCAGTGATTATGTGATGACAAACATTTCCACACTGCAAGCAGTGTGTTGAAATAGTGTTTCCATTTCAGCAGTGAATGGGAAATTGGAAATGATCTATGAAAGGGAGTAATGAATTATGATACCAAAGTTTGATATCAATAATACTTGCAACTCACACCAAAGCAACCAAATTTCATAACTGTATCCAATTGCATACCTTCATTAAACAGTTTTTTACTGATGTTCCACCTTGCTTTGGAAACAGGAGTAGAAGAGAGACGCCTGGAAGGTTTTTTTGGAGTGGTACTAAAATGATTTTCATTTCCTGGTGACCAGGTATAGCTTTTACTTTTTTGAAAGTGAAAGGAATGTTCCTGAGACAACAAATTCTCCTGTGTAGATCTCTTTCTTTGCTGAGATGCTAGGATATGGTTACTTGGTGATTGGGAAGATGATGGGATCTTTGTTGGGTCAATTGCTCTTTGAGTGACTTTGTGCTGGTAATTCCTGTAGGCCTCTTGCAAATACTCAGCTTCTCTTTCCAGTTCTTTTATCCTAGCTTTTGTAGTAGCTACAAATTCTAAATCAGAATCTGGTGATGTGTTGAATTTTACGATGTGATTATAATGACTGCGACTTGCTGTATTTCCCATTCCAAGATCAGTCACAGGCTGAGTTTTCAAAAAAGCATGCTCTATATAAATATCATGTGGAACAACCTTATCATCAATCAAGTCAATGACTGAACGATCAACCAGAGAAGGCTTAGGATTCCGATATACTTCATTTTGTAGTGCTAGATAATCAAGAGTTTTGTATAGAAATAAAAAAAAATACATTTTAGGAAAAGTTGAGTGAATGTTGATTTGGTCATATGATTAACATGTAAAAATAACTTTTGCATTTGAAGCCTACCTTAATATTTTTATATATTTTTCTACACCCAAATCTAAATAGCAAAATTATCCCAAGTCAGAGTGATGGGACAAAATTCTAAATAAAACTGAAAATATCATAGTCATGATAACAAGACTTGCAATGTAATATAATGTAATGTGCTCCTTTCAAAGACAAAGGCTGCTTTTACTCATAACAAGGGAAGCTCCCTCATATCTTAGTCAATACCTGACAATACCCTTGACCCTTGGGCTCATCCTCTTAGTACTAACATGTGAAGGGTCTGCAGTGACAGGAAAGACTTGAAAACCCTGCTTGGAGAACTCTGCCCATAGCCATTAGGATCTATCTGGGTTCTCTAAGAATCAACCCTAACTCCCTAAGATTGAAAGAAAGCAGATTTAGCATTCAGCAATGTCAAGTTAGCTGACTGTGCCTTCAAGGCACAAAAAAAAAGAAGCACGCCAATAAATTTTTAATACAGCATCTGTCCCCCTTTCCTCAAAGTAGTTGGCCATAGACTTTTGCAAAGGTAGATGCAGGCCCAAATTCTTGTTTGTGCAAGTTTATGAACACAAAACTATCAGAATACATACTAACAACAACTACCCAACTCTGCTTTGGACACTACTCTGCAATTTAGGAACAAGTTACAGCTACAGGGAATAGAGCTTTTGTTACTTCCTTTCATTTCTGTGTTGGGCAGACCAATAAAATCTTAAAAATCAAATGAACAACTAAATTGAAAACTGAAATGTTAGAAACTAGAGGGCAGTTTTGTATTATTTTAAAATTAATTTTTGGAAACAAGGAAGCTATCTTTGAATTTAAAAGACCTTTAATAAGAATTGCTACTAGCCAAATTATTCCCTGTGTTCCGTAAAACAAGGTGTTGTTCTTTGTAATAAACAATTATATCCAAGAAACAATACTTTATTTTGGGCAATCATTCATTATGCATATAACATTTCAATAATTTTATTTATTCAATATTTAATAAATTTATTCCATATTTAATAAATTAAATAAATTTATTCCATATTTATTCAATATTTAATAAATTTATGTATTCAATAATTAATAAATTGTGGCAAAAATAATCTATATGTTTAAATAAAATTGCCTCACATTTGCATCAAATAAAAGAGAAAGAGGCTTGAGTTTGAAGGCAAAAAGATGTGAGAAATCAAAATGTTCAAACCTGTCTGTGTTTGCTTCCATTGTAACTTTAATTCTTCTATCTGTACATTTAACTTCCTGATGGTATTTTCATAGTCTGATAACTGGGCCTTTAACTGTATACAGTGATCCATCTGAAAACATTAAAAAAATACAAAGTAGTTATTAATACGAGTAAGAATAATAACAATTCACACTGGAAGCTAGATTATGCTTATATTGCCATATTTCTCTACTGAGTATCTCGGATAGAAATCTGTTCAAAGATTATTGGAAGCATCTGCAAAACCCAAAAAAACTTACCTCCTTTTGTAACTGTTTTTCCAAGATCTGTTTATGACTTTCAGACTCCTCACATTCAAGCTTTTTGGCATGTTCTATTCTTTTTAACTCTGCCTGAAGGACCATAAAGCCAGATGATGGACGACTCAGCTCTGTAAGTTTAGGAGACTGAAAATTATTATTTTTTAAATCACAACTTGCCTTCACTCTAAAATACCTTATGCCAGAAAATATATTCTGTCATGTATCCAACTTCATTTTTAGTGCTTTATGAGGTATGGATAAATTATTTTTCAGTATCTATTAAAAATGGGTAAGGTATTTATTTCTTGACCAATCACATATAACATAAAAATACAACAAAAACATCTCACATAGGAAAAAACCCTCCAAAATAAAAAATAATACAGCAGATTTACTGAAGAGAACAGGAAAATTACACTGACCTGACAATTTAATTTAAGAAAGAAATTCGAGCTACTGTATATGAGTTTTTGTCTCTTGGCCCTACCATCAAATTTGGGTATTGCTTAATATATTAGCCTGCAATCTTAGTGTAATAAGCAATCTGAATAGTTTTAAATATTAGTCAGATATAAAATATGTACTTTCATGACTGCTATGTAAAATCTGGCTAAGAAGCATATAACACTGTGTGACAAACTAACAGGAGGAATGAGATATGCACCTCATCTTCACTGTCTGTAAAATTTTATTGCAGTAATTACTTTAGGCTTGGAGAAATGACTGATTCAAAAGAATGACACTAGATTCAACCTGGTCACTGGTGTATATATATAATACAGATAAATATGTTTTTTCTTTAACAAAGGTTCTGAATATTCTTTTCAGTTTCCTAAAGATACAAGTATGAAATATTTTAACGGTTTGAGGAGCAAAAAAAGCAGTCATTTCCCACCCTCCTTAATGAATATATGAGATATAATGGTTGAGTATCCAACTCTTCCCAAAATTTAGAGTACTGTGTCTTTATTCAAATAAATGACAGAGACAATTGCACAAAATCATGCTTCATAGGACAATGCTAACTGTACTTCAGTTATAATGCTTCTATACTTTTGCTAATACTTCCTGAAACACTACAAAAACATCAACACTTAGGACAGAAGTACAACAAGAAAGAAAACAAGTATCTCACACCCAATGTAATAATGCTATCACTGATAGTACAAAATTATAGTATCTGTGTAATTCGTTCCAATAAAATACCGGTGTATTAGATTCATACTAACTGTCTTGGAGCAGTAGGTTTTCATTGTGTGCTTCCTCCAGCTGCTGTTCAAGTAGTTTATTCTGTGTTTGATACTTTATTCTCTCCTCTTTTAGTGTAGGATAATCTGAAACTTCTTTCAGTTTTTCAGTCAACAACTGATTCTGTTTGCTTAGTAATAAAACTTGAGCCTTGACTGAATCTATTTCCAGCTAGAAATAAATAGCAAATTAGAAATGAAATTATCAGACTTGTTCAGAGATTTACAGACTATTCATTTGGCATGTCCATTTCAGAACATGCTAAAACTTCTGTATTTCAATTTCAATTACCTCAAGTTCTTTTGCACGCAAAACAGCTTGGTTGAATTCTTGCTTTTTTGAATTAAGCGCAATAGTCTCTTCATGCAAAAGCATAGCCTTTTCTAATCAGAAACACAAAAAGTTTTAGATTAAATTTATTTTGAAAATAGTTTACAAGACCAAAAGTTATTTGCCTTTTTTTTACTACTTTACCTTTTTGCTCTGTCTCATTTTCAGCAAATTTTTTTGTCCTGGTTATGTATTCTTCTTTTAATTCAAGTTGATATCTAGAAATAAAATTACATGCTGGCAACTGATTTGACTTAACTTGTGATGCTAAAGTTCACTTTTTTAAAAAAATTGCCTTTGAGTCAATCTTGGTTCATGTTTATTGTCTGTTCTAGTTCTTAATTACTAATTTTTTCTTTCCAAAAGAACACAGTGTTAAAGAATGGAAGTTTGCCAATCTTCTTTTCTGTCATAAAGTGAATGTTAGGATGAATACATTTTGAAAACAAAATCAACTTAGGCACACGGTACATCAAAAACTAACATCTATCACTACCTGCATAAAAGTTAGAACCATCACTCACAGCAAAAAAGAAGCATCATCAAAACTCTTAAGTAACTGAGCCAGCATTGTCACCTTTATTTGTGGCTTCTACTTCTAAATGATTGCTTTTTAAACAAATTCATACTATCCAGATTTAAGTATTAAATTTGTTTCAAATCTAGACTTCAAGCAAGTTGTATTTTCTGATATTATATTTACGCCTTTTTATTTCTTTTGCTTTAAATTTCAATTATTTTTATATTTATTTCTTGAAATATTTCTTGAAATAAAAATGCATTGTCCTCAAAACTCAATGAAGCTTAGTTCTTCATAAATATGCCCAGTGCTTTTTTTGTAAAAGAAAAAGGTGCCGGAACTCACCCATGTCATATAACCCGCCTTGCCTACCCTACAAGGTTCCATCTGAAAAAGGTGCTGGAACTCCGTTCTGGTTGTTCTATGACAAAAAAAACCCTGAATATGCCTAGAATTGCATTTTGGATTTTTTTGTATCAGACTGGATATGGACAAAAAAGTCAGTATGTCTGTATATTTGCACAGCAGCATATTCTTTTAATCATAGCAACAGCAGGTAAATAAGGGGACAAGTTTTATTATGGGTTTAAGATTTGGAAAATCTACCAATAAATTAAAATCCATGTCCTTCTAAATAGTGCCCATCACTACAATCTGAGCAAGCAGCATGAAATACATGCACTCTTGACTGGAAAAGAGTCAAGAATAACAAAAGCCCTACTTCCCCTTCCTCTTCCATCTCCCTCTGATAAGTATTTTCATAACATACAAATATAATACAACAATTTTTGGATGAGGTGAGTTCTTCTCTACAGTGAGAGGAAAAAAGTATTTGATTCCCTGCTGATTTTGTACGTTTTGCCCACTGACAAAGAAATGATGAGTCTATAATTTTAATGGTAGGTTTATTTTAACAGTGAGAGACAGAATAACAATAACAAAAATCCAGAAAAATGCATTTTAAAAAAGTTATAAATTTGCATTTTAATGAGTGAAATAAGTATTTGGCCCCTTCGCAAAACATGACATAGTACTTGCTGGCAAAACCCTTGTTGGCAATCACAGAGGTCAGACGTTTCTTGTAGTTGGCCACCAGGTTTGCACACATCTCAGGAGGGATTTTGTTCCACTCCTCTTTGCAGATTCTCTCCAAGTCATTAAGGTTTCGAGGCTGATGTTTGGTAGCTCGAACCTTCAGCTCCCTCCACAGATTTTCTATGGGATTAAGGTCTGGAGACTGGCTAGGCCACTCCAGGACTTTAATGTATTTCTTCTTGAGCCACTTTGTTGCCTTGGCCATGTTTTGGGTCATTGTCATGCTGGAACACCCATCCACGACCCATTTTCAATGGCCTGGCTGAGGGAAGGAGGTTCTCACCCAAGATTTGATGGTACTTGGCTCCGTCCATCATCCCTTTGATGTGGTGAAGTTGTCCTGTCACATTAGCAGAAACACACACCCCAAAGCATGGTGAGTTGAGTTGATGCCAATGAACTTGATTTTGGTCTCATCTGACCACAACACTTTCACCCAGTTCTCTCTGAATCATTCAGATGTTCACTGGCAAACTTCAGACAGGCCTCTACATGTGCTTTATTGAGCAGAGGGACCTTGTCGGAGGTGCAGAATTTCAGTCCTTCATGCCTTAGTGTGTTACCAATTGTTTTCTTGATGACTATGGTCCCAGCTGCCTTGAGATCATTGACAAGATCCTCTTGTGTAGTTCTGGGCTGATTCCTCACTGTTTTCATGATCATTGAAACTCCACGAGGTGAGATCTTGCATGGAGCCCCAGACTGAGGGAGATTGTCAATTATTTTGTGTTTCTTCCATTTGCGAATAATCACACCAACTGTTGTCACCTTCTCACCTAGTTGCTTGGCGACAGTCTTGTAGCCCATTCCAGCCTGTGTAGGTCTACAATCTTGTTCCTGACATCCTTGGACAGCTCTTTGGTCTTGGCCATGGTGGAGAGTTTGGAATCTGATTGATTGCTTCTGTGGACAGGTGTCTTTTATACAGGTAACAAGCTGAGATTAGGAGCACTCTCTTTAAGAGAGTGCTCCTAATCTTACCTCGTTACCTATATAAAAGACACCTGGGAGCCTGTCAGGCCCCCTCAAATGGATTTGCTTACAGTTTATTGCTTGTGCCTATGTTTTCATTTTCAAGGCCTGCCATTCTGTTGGGAGGGGAACTTGTTCATTGGGGAATGTATTTGCTTTGCCCTTCCTCCGTGTGAAAGGAATGTGACCTGAAAACATCTGTATTATCTCCAGACAACGGAGCCTGGGACCATTGGGAAACGAAATTGAGAGAGATCTTGAGAAAGGCGCTAAATCACTAGGTTCTCAAACAACCTAGTACCTATGTATTGGCTGGATTTCAAATGGATGGGGAGGGGAGGAGACCTAAATGGGCATTTTGATGTAACTGTCATGGTTCCGATTAATGAGACAGATCAAAGAACATTCAGGCATTGTTTATTCTAAAAAGCCTATAATAATGAGAACGAAGCATCGGCACTCATGGATGGATGCCAGAATATGAATTCTCCTCTCCTGAACACATCGTATCAAACACAATTCCCTCCCTTAGTTTACACGTCATAAATCACATTCTCCAATTAGTTTAAAATGCAAAGATTCACTTCCTTTCTGTAGCACACCATTCCTTATCTTTTTAAAACAACCGGGTTAGCATACTCCTCCCCCCCGCAGCTTCATTTGATTCAAAGCAAAACAGTTTAAAGTAAAAAGCTGCCTCTGTTGTCAGAGCAAAAACATCCAATGTTTGCAGCATTGACAGTAACCTTTCACACGCAAAATCTTCAGACCTTGCTTTATCTTCCTGCTATCACTAACTCTTAATAAAACTTCCTTTTGAAACAATGCTTGTTTAAAGAGATCTGCTTCCTTGGGAGATCTAGTTGAGGCAGGGCCTTACATAAAGCAAGGTCTGCAATAGTGCCCAACCCGAAGAGGTGTCTGCCCTATTGTGGGGAGGCGTGCACGATATGTCTTCACCTGGCAGTGGCACGGCAGAAGCTGGAACTGAGTATTGGAGTGAGTCGCCCACCCAGGTCTGCCTCAAAGAAGGCACCTCCAGGTGTTTGGAAGATGGTCGTTTGGCGCCAGAAAGAAAGAGGATAGGGAAGGAAGAAACCAAAGGGTAATCTTCACCCAGGGTGCTGGGAAAAAAGCTCGGAAGAAAAATATGAAGTGTCTTCCGATGATGAAGAGATGGACAAGCAGTCGGACCTAATGGGAATCCTGAAGCGAGCCATGCAATACATGGTGGAAGCTTTGGAGGACCTAGAGGCTAAATCCCTGGAATGCCCAGAAAAAGAACTGACTGAGGAAGTTGAGGGTGGAGAAGATGTGACAGGGGGAGCAACAGGCTCAATGAAATTGGCAGCAGCTACTCCAGCCGCACAGTGGCGAGCAACCCCCTGGAGAGCCTGGACTCCACAGGTACCCAGAGAAAGAACCTCCCAGGAAGAGCCAAACTGATTCCACTGGGGGTGAAGTTTGATGGAGATCCCCAAATGCTGGGGTTCTTCCTGGCTCACATTCTCACATACATTCAAGTATGGGAG